>NC_092336.1:439059166-439420000 GCF_046630445.1 Rutidosis leptorrhynchoides
AAATTTATAATAATATCAATAATACTTATAAAAATTCTAATGATAATAATGTTTCTAATACTTATAAATATAATTATGATATTTGTAATAATAATAATTATAATAATAACAATAACAACAACAACAACAACAACAACAACAATAATAATAATAATAACAATAATAATAATAATAATAATAATAATAATAATAATAATAATAATAATAATAATAATAATAATAATAATAATAATAATAATTTTTAATATTGAAAAACTACCTCATCAAGCTTTTAAAAAAATAGCCGTCCACGCCCGGGCTCGAACTCGTGACCTCCCGCTCACACACTAACACTCTTAACCTTTGGGTTGTTGCCCCTTAACTGATTTAATCCCAAACCAGTTCATTATAACCCGATATTGTTTCCTTTTATATTTCTTCTTCTTCAATTAAACAATCGACTAAGATCAATACCCCCCCTCAACTCAGTTACAAACTTGTTTAAATTATTCATTAGGAGTATAAATTATTATTGATATCTATTTGCGTTAATAAAAAAAATATATATAAAAAAATATCACAGCCTGCTGTGTTCGTTAAAAGAAAAAAAAAACTCAAAATTCAATTTCGAATTATAGCTTGTTTTAGTTAAAACTTGTAACATGAATTTGATTGTAAACCGTTTCTAGAAACTTTATGAATCATCAATTGATCCTGAAACATCCATATGATTTCTAATTTTAAGATGAACACAATTATTGACTTTTTAAAGTTTTACTTTGACTCTAAAATTAGAAATCAAACAATGAAATTAAAGATTAAAAAACTTACAGATAGATCATATGGATGATTCCTAACAAGACTGTATTAACACTTTTTGAAATTGAATTCGATTTCAAAGATTTGGCAAAAATATTTAAGAACAGGGTAACTCCCTATTTTCGGTTTAATTCTCAAATTGTAGTGATAATCGAATGGGTCTGTGTGATTGAATAGTTTATATTACTCATAATAAATCCTAATTTGTTGTGTAATGAATTGGGATGTTGCTATCTAACAGAATTTGACAATAGTTTGACGGAATCAAAAGTTGAAACAGTAAACGAATAAAAATATATCGATGATCAGCTGAATTCGTACTATGTGATTTTGGATATTGACACATTCAACAATCAAGGAGACAAATTACATAGATATGATAGCGATTTAAAACTGAATCGTAATTATCTGTATATATATAGAGTTATATAATTGCTTATTATATATATATATATATATATATATATATATATATATATATATATATATATATATATATATATATATAGATTATATATCTGTTTTATATATTTTTTTATAAACGAAATCTGCATATATCTATATGATATTTCCATATATTTGTGTAGTTAATTATATCTGTATTTTACAGGAGACATAATATTATTTATAATACAAACTTTAATATTTAACATTAATAATAATAATAACAATATACAAAATAATAATATTAATGGTATTAAGATCATAATAATACTAATAAGAATAATGACAATAATAAAATGATAATTTTAGTAATCAAGTTAATAATACTTTTAATAACCCTAAATATAATTAAATTTATAATGACACTAATAATGATAACATTTATCTTTAATCATAATGAAAGTGATAATATTACTAATACAAATATCAATATTAGTATTAACAATAATAATAATAATAATAATAATAATAATAATAATAATAATAATAATAATAATAATGAAAGTAATGATAATAATATTAATATATAAATTATATTCAAACTTGTAATTTAATATAATACTATCTTATTATTTATGTAATATTATATTATCTACTGACATTTATTGAATAGTTAATACATATATTTTTCATATATATATTTAATAGAAATCGTATATATAGATTCATAATAACGTATATATATATATTTATATATATTCTTTTAATAGTAATTTTAATTATTCCATTTATTATTTTACATAATTAATTCTAATTGACTAAAAGTATTTTATTAATTCAGTTTGTTATATTTATACATGTATTTATATTTATATATATATTTACATATTTGTTATACACAATTGTTCGTGAATCGTCGGAAGTAGTCAAAGGGTAAATGAATTCATATAAACAGTTCAAAAATTCTGAGACTCAACATTACCGACTTTGCTTATCGTGTCGAAATCATATTTAGATTAAGTTTAAATTTGGTCGGAAATCTCCGGGTCGTCACAGTACCTACCCGTTAAAGAAATTTCGTCCCGAAATTTGATTGGGATGGTCATTGCTAACAATAAATATGTTTTTATGACGCATATGATTTGGAAATTGAAATTTTATCACCATTGAGTAATAAGGATAAAATAATTTCATTATTCGAAGAGTACAAGTGAAGCATCACAAAAGAGTGGAATGAATAATTGCATGTTCGTCTTAACCGGTGACGTAGTCACGGTTGATTTTAGAAAACAAGGTGCGTCTTAACTTTTGATGTTGTCTTGGTTGAACTCCGGGATTCAAGGGATTTAAAGAAAATCTTCGAAATTTATAAGATCTGATTCTTCGGGATTTATGGAAATTAAGATCTCTTTAATTAAATGCGATCATCTGTCTCGATTGTTTTGTCTGGTATTTCCACTATAAATAAACTTCTTCCGTTCCATTATTTTCATCATTCCTATACTTTCATTCTTAATTCTTTCTTCTAAAAGATTGTGAAAATGCTTCACCCAGTTCTAATCCTTGATATTTTCCTAATTATCATTTCTGTCATCCTTCTTTTTAATCTTCCACCAGAAGAATCTGGTTACTTCTACTATTACTTGGGGTGATACTATTCTTAATTCTACCGTGTCTTTATATTGCTATTCGTATTAATATCCACGATTTGTAACCTCCGCGTTGTTATTGAGCTTTATATTTTCTGTTATATTTTCGAACTCTTTGCCTTTTTATTCTCCTCTCGACCTCTAGTAAAGCGAGTAATGGTCCAGAATTCATAAGTATGGAGTTTCGAATGATCTTAATGTTCTAAACAGGAAAGAACGTAATAGCACGATTTGATTTGTCAAATTACCAGAATCACTGAGAATAGAACTATCAAGAAGATATGTTCTTAATGTGTTTGGAGATGAGGTAGAATGTAAGAGTCGTGTAACATGGTACATGATGATGTTATGGTCTGTGAATCATCACGTTCCATTAGAAACTCATTATGACTTACTGTAATATAATCACGTTGATCAAGTGTCATTATATTATACTAATTCATGCTTCAGTTCCTAACACTACTTCAAAAACATTCATATTTTAAACTCAAAGGTTTTCATAATATAGAAACTAACAGTTTCTTATATGATGTAACACTGATAGCGCGAAGAGATAAATGATTTCAGATAAAAATAGTTATGAGAATATCTTCAGAAATATAGAGGATATTCTTAATGAAAGATATGATGATATCTTAGAATTTCTAATATTGATGGATGATGAAGAATATTGTCCGCAAGGGTTTAGAGTCAGGAGCAAGGTATTCGTTAATGACTTCAGCAGATACTGAATCATTTGGATTCTTTGAAGGCAGGTTCAGTCTTTGTGATTTCTTCACAACTTCCTTCATACTTTGCTCAATCCGTTTTCCAGTTCCAAATCTGCCCTTTTTCTGAGTTTTACCAACACACTATTCTTTATCATCAAACTTTTTACTGTTGAGGTCGTTTATAGTTTTTTTGCTGTTTCATCAGCATTTTGAGAACTAGTTCGCAGTTCAGGGTTTTTTTCAAAAGCTTCACATTCAAGGTATATAAGTCCAGGAGATAGATGTTGTATGTATACATATAACTGTTGGCGTAGACATGCTGTGAGATTTTCAAAATACTGATTGCTGATTCCCAGTAAGTGGCATGAAAATTTCTTATTACAAGAGGCGGATGAGAAAATGATGGAGTTTCGATAAACATATTGATTTTTCGGAAAGTCAAAGATCAGTAAAATTGTCGGTAAGTTTATTGCTAATACTGTGGAATATGAAAGGTTCCCCGGTAACAATAAAAGACCACACATATATATTAAGGTGTTAATAAGGTTGTTTCGAACGAAAAGTCGAAGTTGACTTGCTGGAGCTGTGACAAAATTTGCTACTTTGAAAGGAATCACCAAGTTATTTTGGATAATAATAAAACTAAAGGAATTAGCACAGATACGTGTTAAACGTTTACTCAGGTTCTGAGTGTTTTCAGGTGCATAACTATATGCATCAATCTCTTCTTCCGTAGATTAAGTGCGGTTGGTTCATCCTATCGATTGAAGTGTTTTCAAGAATTATGAAAGGTTTGAATCACAGATTGTAATCGTCAAGATACAAATGAGGTTTAAGATGAAATCAAGTGGCAAACTTGAAGAATTTTTTAGTTTCATATATTATAATCAATATTTTAATTCATTTTAATTGTCCAATCTTGGTAGTCCACAGTTAGCAGTCCACAGTCACTAACTTCATAATTCATATGTAGTTTATAATATTCGAATTAATTAATACGTATCGTGACCCGTGTACATGTCTCAGACTCGATCACAACTCAAAGTATATATATTATTATAGAATCAACCTCAACCCTGTATAGCGAACTATAGCATTACAGCATATAGAGTGTCTATGGTGATTCTAAATAATATATATAGATGCGTCGATATGATATGTCAAAACCTTGTATACGTGTCCAGATATTTAAAGTGCGTAAAATAAATAACAGAAATTAATGACGATAAATTAAATTGCGAGAATTAAAATTGCGATAATAAATTACGATAAATAAATTGCGATATGGAATTAACAGTTAGCTAGGAACAGTTAGCTGGAAACAGTTAGCGTGAATTCTTAACAAAATTTTCCTCATAGTTAATTTGTTTGTTTCTACCAAATTTTATTTTGTCCAATGTTTTCTTCATTATGCCACTTGTTGGATTCTGATAAGTCAAAATCTAAATATGAAATTGAATGAAAATGGTTATTCTGTGGTGAACGGATTCGTATAGCTGTGGTTGTAAGTAGGATAGTAAATGACTGTTGAACCAGATTCGAAGAATGTACAGTGTAACTTATTAATGCGAAATCTAAATATTCCTCTGGTATTACCTACCCGTTAAAATATTTTTACCATTAACAGTTTGTACAATAAAATTTTTTAATTAAAATATTTATGAAAACATATACATATATATTTTCTTCAGACGTAATCATGGATTTAATGAGTCAATGTGATATTAAACTCATCAGATTTACGGCTAGAACTAGAGTACATAATCTCTAAAACATTAGAGATTACATAATCGCCATGAAGGACGAAGATAGTTTATGTAGAACGATTCGTAGAACGATGATTATGCTTGAGGTATAGATTGTGAGGTTGAGACGTATGATGATGTTGTTGTTGTTGGTACTGGTTATGCTGCTGGTGCTGTTGATGGTGGTACTGTTGTTGTCGGTGCTACAAGTGTTGTTGGTGCTGAGGTTGGTGATGATGTTGGTGTAGTAAGTATAGCTTGTAGATCACGCACCATTCTTGTCAGGGTTTCTGTGACGACCCGGAAATTTCTGACTAAATTTAAACTTTATCTTTATATTATTCTGAAACGATAAGCAATGTTTGTTAAGTTAAACCTCAAGGATTTTAAACTATGTTTATACATTCATTTAAACCTCGACCAAATTCCAATGATTCACGAACCATTAAATGAACATATATGAATATGTATGTATATGTGTATATGTTATAAATTGAAAATGTCAACAAAGTATTTAAACGTATAATGCTTTATATGAACGTATTTGTTTCAATATGATTATCGACGAAATTAAAAAAAATATATTAAATGATTGAATTATCAGAAACATTGAATTATGATTACAAGTCTCTGTTGAGAGGTCCACTATGATTTGACAAAATCTATTCCTCTTAACGATATTCAGAATAATTTGTAAAGCTATTTATAAATAAAAATAAAAAGTGTCATTTACGAAAGTTAGACAAAAGCTAGTGGAAAATTGGTTTACATAATATTCTATTAATCTATTTTCAAACGTACAAAAACATTTTCAGTTTAAAAAGAACTTTATTATTAAAATGTATATAACTTTTATAAATATCTAAAATCACTTTTGACAACTCATTACTTAACCAGTATAATAAATATAACGATATTTATATTTTATTTCATTAAATATACATAACGATTTAAATTAATATTATATATATTTATACGCATATTATACATACATAGTTTTTATACTTTTACTATACTTTAACTTTACCTTTACTTTACTTTTACTTTACTTTAACTTTAATAATTCACTTTAATAATTCATACTTTAATAATTCACTTTAATAATTCATACTTTAATAATTTACTTTAATAATTCATACTTTAATAATTCACTTTAATAATTCATACTTTAATAATTCACTTTAATAATTCATACTTTAATAATTCACTTTAATAATTCAAAAATCTATTATAAATAGAATTCAATAGGTTTCATTATTTCATAGAAACTTGAAAATATATTTCTCTAAACTCTCTCAATCGATTTACATATATATATACATATATATATATATATATATATATATATATATATATATATATATATATATATATATATATATATATATATATGCTCTGTATTATTTCAAGATATTATTAGTATACATAAAATATTACGACGGAGTGATGTCCGAGTGATTTCAAAATAGTTTTTTGAATGAGTCAAAGCTAAGGAAATTATGGGTTATAGCTATGGAGGTGATGTGTATGGTTCATGGGTATGCTCGTGATGTCAATCTAGTATTTATCATCTCCGTTGCGTCTACGTACTTTCCTGCAATATTGAATCTCAATATTGATACGTGAGCACTCAAACTTAACTTTTATATATCAATAGTGTATCCTTGACTAGTGCTCGAGTATATAGGATTATGCATGCTTGTACATTCGATATTGTCCTTAGATAGGTTTGTTGAATCCTGAATTAGATACATATGCTACTGAGATAGGGTATATGATATGCATGTCATTGGAAAGCTAGCGAAAAATTAAGAACTTTTCATTTAGATATCGAATGGTTTCGATGAACGGATTAGAAGTTATAGTCAACTGAATTTTAGTATTATTGTTAAAATGATTATTATTACTATCGTCGTTATTATTTTAATAGAAATATCATTGTTATTATAAAATATCATTATTACTATTATGTTAGTATTATCATTTTATCATAATACCATTTTTAGTAAATATAAATATTGTTATAGAATAATAATAATTATTATTACAAAATAATACAACTTTTACTTATTATTATTATTATGATCAATATTATTTTATCAAATAAATAGGGGATACAAAGATATTTTTCACCACGCGTAATATAATTACATTAATAATACTTACCACTATAGTTTTATGATATTAAGTGAACTTTATAAATTTTACTACTTAAGATATATAAAAGTATATATTATATATAAACGTTAATATAAATTTTTATTAATAAATGACTTTTATTATTATAAAATCTAATAAATATATTTAAATATATAAAACGACTATAGTTAAGTTATATAATAAACACGTATAAATTTTAGAAGTCATTTTGGGTTAAGTTGACTTTTGTTGACTTTTGCATATTAGTCTCGAGCATTAGGATTGTGGTACACTATGACTTGACCAAAAATTGTTAGACAAATATTGACCAACATATAAATATATATAATTAATATAGGTTCGTGAATCCGAGGCCAACCTTGCACTTGTTAAATGACGTTATATGTATTTTTACTACGAAATACAGTATGGTGAGTTTCATTTGCTCCCTTTTATATATATTTTTGGGACTGAGAATACATGCGCTGTTTTTATAAATGTTTTACGAAATAGGCACAAGTACTAAAACTAATTCTACGTGGGTTTAAACCAGAAATATACCCTTAGCTTGGTAACATTAAACTACTTGTCTATGTACGGTAGGCGCGAATCCTAAAGATAGATCTATTGGGCCTGACAAACCCCATCCTGACTATGGGATGCTTTAGTACTTCGAGGTTATTTTAAACACTCCTGATCTGGTGTACTTCATAGGGTAAAACATGAACGTTAAGGCTTGTTACCGGGTGCCTACAACTTATAGAATACTTTTTTACACTTGCGAGTGTACATATATTTATAAACGAAAATCTTGTGGTCTATTAATATATTGAAATGATTGTTATGATAAACCTATGAACTCACCAACCTTTTGGTTGACACTTTAAAGCATGTTTATTCTCAGGTATTAAAGAAATCTTTCGCTGTGCATTAGCTCATTTTAAGGATATTACTTGGAGTCATTCATGGCATATTTTGAAAGACGTTGCATTCGAGTCATTGAGTTCATCAAGATTATTATTATGTCAATTATAGTTGGATGTATTATCAAATGGTGTGCATGCCATCAACTTTCGTTGTAAAGAAAGTTTGTCTTTTAAAAACGAATGCAATGTTTGTAAAATGTATCATATAGAGGTCAAATACCTCGCGATGTAATCAACTATTGTGAATCGTTTATAATATATATGAACGGGTCCTTTTAGTTGGTATCAGAGCAGTGGTCTTAGCGAACCAGGTCTGCATTAGTGTGTCTAACTGATAGTCGTTAGGATGTATTAGTGAGCCTGGACTTCGACCGTGTCTGCATGTCAAAAGTTTTGCTTATCATTTTTGTCGGAAATTGCATGCTTATCATTCTTAGTCTAGACACGTCTTACTGCATTGATTGCATGAATAGTGTATAGAAAAAATTCATATCTTTGTGTATCTGCTAATCCATATCTTAGCGTATCTGTTACTGTAAACTTTGCCTGACATATCCCGTAAATTCCTCCGTAATCTACGAAATCTTTTGCGCTATATATATAGATATTCTATGTAATTAGAATACCACTCGATAGCCGAAAAATCATTTCATATCGAAAAATCCTTTATTCAATTGAACGAAATGGAATTCGTCATTAGTTCAAGTCCCTCGAATTCCGATATGGAATCCCACTCAAGCTCCGAAAGCAGTGTGACCGGAATGGATCAACCAATTAGCCATCATCTATTCTGGATGAATTGGGGATATGTTCATAGCCTCCTCAATAATTTAGACAAGAAGAAGGTGATCCCTTCTATCCACCACATTGCCCTCTTGGTGATGAACCTGAAGCACTTACAAGCGAACCGGTCTGAAACACCATTTTCTCTCTCATTTCCAGAGTATCTCGTCACGATTATATACTACATCAAATTCTAGATTTTATTTATCCGCTCGTTCGAACCGACAATCACCCCGGTGTAATAGAAGAAGTCAACGCGCTTCGCGCTCGAGTAGTGGCTTTAGAGAATATGGTGCAAGGGTTACAAACACCAACAAATAACGAAGTATTAATTCATAATTTCAATTTTATTGAATAAATACTCCGTAAAAGTTATGTAATTTCTAAAGTCTTTAGGGATTATTCAGTTCTAGTTTCAACCGTAAATCAAATGAGTTTAATTTAATATTAACTCATTAAATCTATGTTACATCTGAAGAAAATATGCACATATATATTTTCATAAAGACTGTAATAAAATTCTGTAGTACAAAATATTAATTGTGAAAAATTTTTAACGGGTAGGTAATACCCGAGAGATATATAAATTCACAATTAATATGTTACATTTTTCGAATCTGATTAAGCAAATCATCAACTATACTCCCAAAATCTCACAACAATATACATTCTTGTATAGTAATCAAAACAACCATTCTCACTCAAATTTGATTACGCATTCTAATTTTGACAAATCAAAATCCAAGTCATGATTTAACAGAAGACATTACTCTTAGATTCCTACATCTTTCAAAGCTATACTTTGACTTCAAAACTGTGTTAGAACATCATATGTATATTAACGATTACAAACTGTGTTCAAACTCTTCGAAGTTTTCGAAGACACTTCAAACAATGAACAATCGAGATGATGATCCAACCACATATTACCCACATTTATGTACCTAAAAAGCTCTCGAAGCCAAAGTCATAGTTCGACGCGTATCCGTGTCAGACCCTTTGGCATTTATTAGCTAAAATGACTTTTCAATTCCTTTTTAAAGTAGACAGTTTTGTCACAGCTCCAGCAAGTCAACTTCGACTTTTCAGTCGGACTAGTCTTATTATAACCTCGATAGATACGTTGCCCTTTCGTCATCGTTATTGGGGACCTTTCATATCTCGCCACCTTAGAAATAAACTTACCAACAGCTTCAATTATCTTTGACTTTTCGAAAAATCATTATATTTATTGAAATCACATCATTTACTCATTCGCATCTTGTAACAAGAATTGTCATACGAATCATCAGAAAACAGTAACCAGTATTTTGAAATCTCGCAGCATGTCTACGCCAACAGTTATATGTGTACGTAAGACGTCTATCTCCTGGACTTACATACTTTGTATGTGAAGTTCTGAAAAATATTTTGAACTGCAAACTAGTTCTTGAAATGCTGACGAAGCATCAAAAACTGTAAACGATCTTAACAGTAAAAAGTTTGATGACAAAGAATAGTAAGGTGGTAAAGATGAGAAAAAGAGAAGGTTTGGAACTGGAAAACGAATTGAACAGACTATGAAGGAGGCTGTGGACAAATCACAAAGACTAAATCTGCCTTTAAAGAATTCAAATGATTCAGTACCTGCTAAAGTCATTAACGAATACCTTACACTTTATTCTAAACCTTTACAGACAAATCTTCATCATCATCCATCAATATTAGAAATTCTAAGATATTATCATATCTTTCATTATAAATATCCGCGATATTTCTGAAAATATTTTCACAACTAATCTTATCTGAAGTCATTTATCTCTTTGCGCTATCATTGTTACATCATATAAGAAACTATTAGTTTCTATATTCTATAAACTTTCGAGTTTAAATTATGAATGTTTTGAAGTAGTGTTGGGAACTGAAGCATGAGTTAGTATAATATAATGACACTTGATCAACGTGATTATATTATAATAAGTCATGCTGAGTTTCTAATGGGACATGACGATTCACAGACCATGCCGTCATCATGTTCCATGTTACACGACTCTTGTATTCTATTTAATCTCTAAAAATATCAAGAATATATTTTCTTGATGATTCGGTCTTTTCAGGGTATTCTGGTAAATTAACAAATCAAGATCGTGCCATTACCATTTTCTTCTTAGAACATTAACTTTGTTCATTCTGAAATTCATATCTGCGAATACTGGACCATTACAAACGTTGCTTAATCGCAAGAAGAAGAAACGAAAGGAAAAAACTCCAAAATAGAAATTGGAGTATAAATCACAGCAAATAGAAGGGAACATTAACTATGGATGTCAATAATTATAGAAGATAAAAGCAGGGGCTTTGAAATATAAGGGAAGATATAAAACCCAACAACCACCCAAAAATTATAAACCGTATATATCGATGCATAGAGCAATATAAAGATACGGAAGAACTAAAAACACTATAAAACCGAGAGTATAGTAGAAGTAAATAGATTCTTCCGGAGGCAGATGAAAAAGAAGAATGACAGATATGAAAGTGAGGAGTATATCGAGAATTAGTACTGGATGAAGCATATTGACAAATACTTTAAAATATGAGTTGAGGGAGAAAGAATAGAAGGTGTGAGTTGTAAGGAAACGAAGGAGGTGGATTTATAGTGAAATACCCGACAGAGAAATCAAGATGGATTATCGTATTAATTCGAAGAGAATCATAATCTCCTTAATCACCGAAGCATCAAATCCAACATAGATTACAAAGATTTTCTTTAAATTCGGAGATCAATTGTGATGACGTCAAAAGATATGACGAATCACTATAATCTTATTTCCTTCATTTACGATAACTTCCCTCATACGCTTCGAGTAATCGAATTATTTTATCCATACTTCTTAGACATGATAAAACTTCATAATCGTTACGTCATAATAACGTTCTCATTGTTAGCCATAACGACCTCTATCAAATTTCGGGGATGAAATTTCTTTAACGGGTAGGTACTGTGACGACCCGGAAATTTCTGACTAAATTTAAACTTTATCTTTATATTATTCTGAAACGATAAGCAATGTTTGTTAAGTTAAACCTCAAGGATTTTAAACTATGTTTATACATTCATTTAAACCTCGACCAAATTCCAATGATTCACGAACCATTAAATGAACATATATGAATATGTATGTATATGTGTATATGTTATAAATTGAAAATGTCAACAAAGTATTTAAACGTATAATGCTTTATATGAACATATTTGTTTCAATATGATTATCGACGAAATTAAAAAAATATATATTAAATGATTGAATTATCATAAACATTGAATTATGATTACAAGTCTCTGTTGAGAGGTCCACTATGATTTGACAAAATCTATTCCTCTTAACGATATTCGGAATAATTTGTAAAGCTATTTATAAATAAAAATAAAAAGTGTCATTTACGAAAGTTAGACAAAAGCTAGTGGAAAATTGGTTTCCATAATATTCTATTAATCTATTTTCAAACGTACAAAAACATTTTCAGTTTAAAAAGAACTTTATTATTAAAATGTATATAACTTTTATAAATATCTAGAATCACTTTTGACAACTCATTACTTAACCAGTATAATAAATATAACGATATTTATATTTTATTTCATTAAATATATATAACGATTTAAATTAATATTATATATATTTATACGCGTATTATACATACATAGTTTTTATACTTTTACTATACTTTAACTTTACCTTTACTTTACTTTTACTTTACTTTAACTTTAATAATTCACTTTAATAATTCATACTTTAATAATTCACTTTAATAATTCATACTTTAATAATTCACTTTAATAATTCATACTTTAATAATTCATACTTTAATAATTCATACTTTAATAATTCACTTTAATAATTCATACTTTAATAATTCACTTTAATAATTCAAAAATCTATTATAAATAGAATTCAATAGGTTTCATTATTTCATAGAAACTTGAAAATATATTTCTCTAAACTCTCTCAATCGATATATATATATATATATATATATATATATATATATATATATATATATATATATATATATATATATATATATATATATATATATATTTGCTCTCTATTATTTAAAGATATTATTAGTATACATAAAATATTACGACAGAGTGATGTCCGAGTGATTTCAAAATAGTTTTTTGAATGAGTCGAAGCTAAGGAAATTATGGGTTATAGCTATGGAGGTGATGTGTATGGTTCATGGGTATGCTCGTGAGGTCAATCTAGTGTTTATCATCTCTGTTGCGTCTACGTACTTTCCTACAATATTGAATCTCAATATTGATACGTGAGCACTCAAACTTAACTTTTATATATCAATAGTGTATCCCTGACTAGTGCTCGAGTATATAGGATTATGCATGCTTGTACATTCGATATTGTCCTTAGATAGGTTTGTTGAATCCTGAATTAGATACATATGCTACTGAGATAGGGTATATGATATGCATGTCATTGGAAAGCTGGCGAAAAATTAAGAACTTTTCATTTAGATATCGAATGGTTTCGATGAACGGATTAGAAGTTATAGTCAACTGAATTTTAGTATTATTGTTAAAATGATTATTATTACTATCGTCGTTATTATTTTAATAGAAATATCATTGTTATTATAAAATATCATTATTTCTATTATGTTAGTATTATCATTTTATCATAAAACCATTTTTAGTAAATATAAATATTGTTATAGAATAATAATTATTATTATTACAAAATAATACAACTTTTACTTATTATTATTATGATCAATATTATTTTATCAAATAAATAGGGGATACAAAGATATTTTTCACCACGCGTAATATAATTACATTAATAATACTTACCACTATAGTTTTATGATATTAAGTGAACTTTATAAATTTTACTACTTAAGATATATAAAAGTATATATTATATATAAACGTTAATATAAATTTTTATTAATAAATGACTTTTATTATTATAAAATCTAATAAATATATTTAAATAAATAAAACGACTATAGTTAAGTTATATAATAAACACGTATAAATTTTAGAAGTCATTTTGGGTCAAGTTGACTTTTGTTGACTTTTGCATATTAGTCTCGAGCATTAGGATTGTGGTACACTATGACTTGACCAAAAATTGTTAGACAAATATTGACCAACATATAAATATATATAATTAATATAGGTTCGTGAATCCGAGGCCAACCTTGCACTTGTTAAATGACGTTATATGTATTTTTACTACGAAATACAGTATGGTGAGTTTCATTTGCTCCCTTTTATATATATTTTTGGGACTGAGAATACATGCGCTGTTTTTATAAATGTTTTACGAAATAGGCACAAGTACTAAAACTAATTCTACGTGGGTTTAAACCAGAAATATACCCTTAGCTTGGTAATATTAAACTACTTGTCTATGTACGGTAGGCGCGAATCCTAAAGATAGATCTATTGGGCCTGACAAACCCCATCCTGACTATGGGATGCTTTAGTACTTCAAGGTTATTTTAAACACACCTGATTTGGTGTACTTCATAGGGTAAAACATGAACGTTAAGGCTTGTTACCGGGTGCCTACAACTTATAGAATACTTTTATACACTTGCGAGTGTACATATATATTTATAAACAAAAATCTTGTGGTCTATTAATATATTGAAATGATTGTTATGATAAACCTATGAACTCACCAACCTTTTGGTTGACACTTTAAAGCGTGTTTATTCTCAGGTATTAAAGAAATCTTCCGCTGTGCATTAGCTCATTTTAAGGATATTACTTGGAGTCATTCATGGCATATTTTGAAAGACGTTGCATTCGAGTCATTGAGTTCATCAAGATTATTATTATGTCAATTATAGTTGGATGTATTATCAAATGGTGTGCATGCTGTCAACTTTCGTTGTAAAGAAAGTTTGTCTTTTAAAAACGAATGCAATGTTTGTAAAATGTATCATATAGAGGTCAAATACCTCGCGATGTAATCAACTATTGTGAATCGTTTATAATATATATGAACGGGTCCTTTCAGTTTCTATCCTACCCTCTATCATTTCTATCCATCCACTCATCTAATTCAATAGATCTTGATTATCAATTCAAAGTTCCCTAACTTCTTCTAATATTCCCCTTTGATTGGTATTCGGAAGTAGAGGTTGAATATTTTCTGAGATTGCAGTAATGCGACCTTCGAGGTGGAAAACTTTAGCAAGAAGGGTGAATACAATGTTGCGCATAGGTTCACCGGTGAGTACATCATTTTCTCCGATGTTAGGAGGTAAGTTTGGTTCGCGGTAGGGCTCGCCTTCTTCATTTCTCCATCGAGTGAGTAAGTCTCAGACCCACCCCCATCTCCTCCAGAAAGAAAAATAGCTAAATGGTGGAGACATTTCGGGTTCATTGACTTCGGAGTCTACTTTAATACGCATCTCGAAATTGCTTCCGGAACTAATGGAATCCAAGCTAAGTGTAGGATCCATCTCTTATGATCAGTTAGAGGATTTTCGATATGAAATGATTTTCGGTTATCGAATAATATTCTAATTATATAGAATATCTAATATAGTACAGAAGATCCCGTAGTTTACGGAGGAAATTAAGAAAACGTGTCAGATAAAGTCTACAGTAACAGATACGCTAAGATATGGATTTGTCTATACACTATTCATGCAATCAATGCAGTAAGATGTGTCTAGACTAGGAATGATAAGCAGGTAATTTCCTAAGGATGATAAGTAGATGATTTTCGACACGAAATGATAAGCAAAACTTTTGACATGCAGACACGGTCGAACTCCAGACTCACTAATGTATCTAAACAACTATCAGTTAGACACACTAATGTAAGACCTGGTTCGCTAAGACCACAGCTCTGATACCAACTTTCATGACCCGTCCTAATCCATCTGGATGAATACATTACATTTGGTTACATCGCGAGGTACTTGACCTCTATATGATACATTTTACAAACATTGCATGCGTTTTTAAAAAACAAACTTTCATTTCATCGACAGTTGACGGCGTGCATACCATTTCATAATATATCCAACTATAATTGACTTAGTAATAATCTTGATGAACTCGACGACTCGAATGCAACTTCTTTTGAAATATGTCATGAATGACTCCAAGTAATATCTCTAATATGAGCAAATGCACAGCGGAAGATTTCTTTAATACCTGAGAATAAACATGCTTTAAAGTGTCAACCAAAAGGTTGGTGAGTTCATTAGTTTATCATAATCGATCATTTTCATCATTTTAATAGACACAAGATTTTCATTTCCATTTCTCATAAATATACGTCCCATGCATAGAGACAAAAATCATTCATATGGATTGAACACCTGGTAACCGACATTAACAAGATGCATATAGAATATCCCCATCATTTCGGGACACCCATCGGACATGATAATTTCAAAGTACTAAAGCATTCCAAATTCCAGAATGGGGCTTGTTGGGCCCGATAGATCTACCTTTAGGATTCACATCAATTAGGGGGTCTGTTCCCTAATTCTTAGGCTACCAAGCTAAAAGGGGCATATTCGATTTCGATCATTCAACCATAGAATGTAGTTTCGATTACTTGTGTCTATTTCGTCAAACATTTATAAAAGCAGTGCATGTATTCTCAGTCCCAAAAATATACATTGCAAAAGCATTTAAAAAGGGAGCAAATGAAACTCACAATACTGTATTTTGTAGTAAAAATACATATGACGACATTGAACAATGCAGGGTTGGCCTTGGATTCACGAACCTATATCATTTGTATGTATATATATTAAAACGTATAATCGTAATCGAAATAATTTATTATATCTTACTTTATATATTATATATTTAATTTGTGTATATATTCAAAATAATTAATATTTATTTAATTATATTAATATATCCATCTTTATATACATAATTGTTTAGTGTTATATTTAAAAATCAATAGTTTGTTATGTATAAGGATTTATATAAATAATATTATTAGGTTTGGTATATATATATATAGTTATGTGAAATATTCTTATAGTATAGGTAATAAGTATATTTTATGTACAAAATAGTTATCTATTTAAAAAGATAATTTTAATAATAATAATAATGATTTACTAATAATAATAATAATAATAATAATAATAATAATAATAATAATAATAATAATAACTTTAATAATAATAATACTAGTAATGATATTGTTAATACAATACTTATAATAATAATATTAAAAATCTTATTAATAATGGTAATATTAATAATCATATTACTTAATAATAATACTTATATTAATAACTATAATTCTAAAATGATAATAATATAAATTTTAATAAAAATATAGTAAATTTCATTATTTTCATAATAATAAAAATGATAATATTCATAACCATCATAATAATAATTCCTATAATAAAATTTCCAAGCGGCGTTATACGTACATGTATAATTCATGAACTTAAATAGATTTCATACTTATTCATAATATTATCCATTGTCAATACTGATGATTTTATCTCTATTTATATCATACATATCGTACTTATAACCCTAATACCATCCAAAAAACTTTAATATTACTTTTACTAACATTTACATATATTCACTTTAATTATATTCATTATCTTTTATGTTCAATAATTTATAGTAATAATAACAACATTAATGATAATAATAATAATGGCAATCATGATAATAATAATAATAATAATAATGCTTAAATGATAAAATTTATAATAATATCAATAATACTTATAAAAATTCTAATGATAATAATGTTTCTAATACTTATAAATATAATTATGATATTAGTAATAATAATAATTATAATACTAACAATAACAATAATAATAATAATAATAATAGTAATTTTTAATATTGAAAAAATTACCTCATCAAGCTTTAAAAAAAAAAATAGCCGTCCACGCCCGGGCTCAAACCCGTGACCTCCCGCTCACACACTAACACTCTTAACCCTTGGGCTGTTGCCCCTTAACTGATTTAATCCCAAACCAGTTCATTATAACCCGATATTGTTTCCTTTTATATTTCTTCTTCTTCAATTAAACAATCGATTAAGAGCAATACACCCCCTAACTCAGTTACAAACTTGTTTAAATTATTCATTAGGAGTATAAATTATTATTGATATCTGTTTACGTTAATAAAAAAAATATTAAAAAAAATATCACAGCCTGCTGTGTTTGTGAAATGAAAAAAAAAAACTCAAAATTGAATTTCGAATTATAGCTTTTTTTAGATAAAACTTCTAACATGAATTTGATTGTAAACCGTTCCTAGAAATTTATGAATCGTCAATTGATCCTGAAACATCCACATGATTTCTAATTTTAAGATGAACACAATTATTGACTTTTTAAAGTTTAACTTTGACTCCAAAATTAGAAATCAAACGATGAAATTAAAGATTAAAAAACTTACAGATAGATCATATGGATGATTCCTAACAATACTGTATTAACACTTTTTGAAATTGAATTCGATTTCAAAGATTTGGCAAAAATATTTAAGAACAGAGGTAACTCCCTATTTTCAGTTTAATTCTCAAAATGTAGTGATAATCAAATGGGTCTGTGTAATTGAATGGTTTATATTACTCATAATAAATCCTAATTTGTTGTGTAATGAATTGGGATGTTGCTATCCAACAGAATTTGACAATAGTTTGACGGAATCAAAAGTTGAAACAGTAAACGAATAAAAATATATCGATGATCAGCTGGATTCGTACTATGTGATTTTGGATATTGACACATTCAACAATCAAGGAGACAAATTACATAGATATGATAGTGATTTAAAACTGAATCGTAATTATCTGTATATATATAGAGTTATATAATTGCTTTTATATATATATATATATATAAATATCCGTATTTATCTATATAGATTATATATCTGTTTTATATATATTTTTTTATAAACGAAATCTGCATATATCTATATGATATTTCCATATATCTATGTAGTTAATTATATCTGTATTTTATAGGAGACATAATATTATTTATAATACAAACTTTAATATTTAACATTAATAATAATAATAATAACAATATAAAAAATAATAATATTAATGGTATTAAGATCATAATAATATTAATAAGAATAATGACAATAATAAAATGATAATTTTAGTAATCAAGTTAATAATAGTTTTAATAACCCTAAATATAATTAAATTTATAATGACACTAATAATGATAACATTTATCTTTAATCATAATGAAAGTGATAATATTACTAATAAAAATATCAATATTAGTATTAAAAATAATAATAATAATAATAATAATAATAATGAAAGTAATGATAATAATGTTAATATATAAATTATATTCAAACTTGTAATTTTATATAATACTATCTTATTATTTATGTAATATTATATTATCTACTGACATTAATTGAATAGTTAATACATATGTTTTTCATATATATTTAATAGAAATCGTATATATAGATTCATAATAACGTATATATATATATATATATATATATATATATATATATATATATATATATATATATATATATATATATATATATATATATATATTCTTTTAATAGTAATTTTAATTATTCCATTTATTATTTTACATAATTAATTCTAATTGCCTAAAAGTATTTTATTAATTCAGTTTGTTATATTTATACATGTATTTATATTTATATATATTTACATATTTGTTATACACAATTGTTCGTGAATCGTCGGAAGTAGTCAAATGGTAAATGAATTCATTTAAACAGTTCAAAAATTCTGAGACTCAACATTACAGACTTTGCTTATCATGTCGAAATCATATTTAGATTAAGTTTATATTTGGTCGGAAATCTCCGGGTCGTCACAGAACCAACCATGCTTCGATAAAGCGTAATGTCAAAGGGTTCCCCATTAGCATCAGCATCCAGTAAAGTCCTCATTGGGGGTTGTCATTGGTTTTAAAGCAGTCATTTTAAAATGTTTTAGCATATCATTGATATACTTTGTTTGACTGATAAAAATATCATTTGGTAATTGTTTAACTTGTAACCCCAAGAAGAAATTTAACTGGTCAAGCATGCTCATTTCGAATTTGTTGGCTATAAGGTCACCAAATTCTTTGCAAAAGGCCGGGGACGTAGAACCAAAAATAATGTCATCAATGTAAATTTGAACCAAGAGAATGTGACCGTGGTTTTTACAGATGAATAGCATTGTATCAATCATTCTATGAGAGAAGCCATTGTCCATTAAATACTTTGTTTAGGTCTCGTACCATGCACGCGGTGCTTGCTTCAGACCATACAAAACTTTCTCCAAGTAGTAGACGTGGTTTGGATGAATGGGATCGACAAAGCCTTCTGGTTGATCAACATAAACTTCCTCTTGAAGATGACCGTTCAGAAAAGTAGTTTTGACATCCTTTTGAAATACCGTGAACTTCATATGAGAAGCAAATGCAAGGAAAAGACGAATAGCATCAATCCTAGCAACCGGAGCAAATGTTTCATCATAATCAATACCCTCTTATTGTCAATATCCCTTGGCTAAAAGACGTGCCTTATTTCGAACCACAATTCCTTCAGAATCCTTCTTGTTCTAAAAGATCCACTTAACCCCTATTGGTCGTTGACCCGTTGGTCTTGGAATTAATCGACATACCTTCAAACGATCAAACTGATTGATCTCTTCTTGCATTGCTACCACCCAGTTCGGATCTAGTAAAGCTTGAGCAACCATTGTTGGTTCAATCTTACTAAGAAAGGCAGTGTATAGACACAGATTCCGAGTTCCCCTTCGAGTTGAGACTGGAGCAGATGCATCACCAATGATAAGATCAATTGGATGACTTTTAGTCCATCGATTATTATGTGGAAGAGGTTATACATCAGTGGTATCTATTGAAACATCAACCGTTGTTGACGTTGAGCCTCGATCCACTTGATCTGATGTAACATTTTCTAATGGATTTATTTGAGTATCTGGAGAAACAACTGGAGTTGTATTAACAGATGTATCTTGAATTGGTTCAAGATTATCATCAGGAGGTGGGAGGGAGGATGAAGAAGCAACAGGTGAATCAGTTGGTGTTGTATATTCATCAAAAAGACTTGGTTGAGTCTCCACAGTAGTTGACTGTGATGGTGTAACCGGTACAGCTTGAACATTTGAAATCCATTAAGGAGCATAAAGACTAGTAAACAAGATATCCAGTTCCGCTGTTGTTACCGTAGGAACACCCTTCTTCAAGAAAATTGAATTTTGCACGGAAGAAGAAGTAGTCAGGTTAGGATCTGGTTTTGAACTGAGTTGTTCAAAAACCATTCCCGATAACTCATCGAACCTTATATTAATGCTTTCCTTGATCGTCTTTGTCCGTTTGTGATAGACACGATAGGCAACTTTGTTCAAAGAATAACCGAGAAATATGGCATGATCGCCATGAGGATCAAACTTTCTGAGGCTGTTAAAATCGTTAAGCACATAGCATATACAACCAAAAACACGGAAATATTTGACATTCGGGCGTCTACCATATAGTAAATCGTAAGGAGTTTTATCAAAACGTTTATTAATGATACAGCGATTTTGGGTATAGCATGCAGTGGAAATGGCCTCCCACCACATTTTAGGAGGTAGTTTGGAGTAAGCAAGCATCATTCGAGCTGTTTCGCACAACGTACGATTACATCGTTCGACTACTCCATTCTGTTGAGGGGTTCGTGCAGCAGAGAACTGATGTTCAATGCCTTGGTCTTTCAAATAACTATCAAGCAGGTCATTCTTAAATTCCGTCCCATTATCAGTTTGAATACTCTTAACATGTTTGTTAAAAGAGCGTTGAGTCTTTTTAATGAACTTACTGATAATGGCGGGGGTTTCTGACTTAGTGCTTAGAAGGAAAATCCATGTAAATGTGACGACCCGGAAATTTTTGACCAAATTTAAACTTAATCTTTATATGGTTTCGACATGATAAGCAAAGTCTATTAAATTGAATTTCAAAATTTTTGAACTAGTTTATGAAATCATTTGACCTTCGACCAGTTCCGACGATTCACGAACAATTAATTGTAAATAGATATATATGTGTGTGTGTGTGTGTGTGTGTGTGTGTGTGTGTATATATATATATATATATAATAATTTGAAATATAAATTGATGTATTATATGTTGTTGTTATTAAAATTAATTATATAAAATAAAATAAAAATAAGATATTATAATAATTATTATTTAAAATATATCTATAGAGTATATTAAAAAATAAATATTAAATAACTGTAATACTCGTTTGATGTTCCAATTGATATTAAGCAAGTTAAAAATTCAAACTTATATGATTTTAAAATAAACGGTGATCCAAAAATGGGTTATATAAATTATAGGCTTATTAAAAATATATTTAGAATCTAATTTGATAAATTTTAACATTTCAAATATTTTACCTGGGATCGAGCGTGGACAGTTGATTTAATTTTTATTTAATAATTTTAAACGTGAACAGTTGATTTAATTTTTATTTAATAATTTTAAAAGATTAGTGACAGATTCTTATACCATAATGACTAAAATAAATAAAGAAATTTAATTTAAAATTTTGAAAATTTTCTGTGAACTTTTATCTGCCACTGATTATCAACGGTGTAAGATATTACATCTTACTAAAACTGCCGGTAGAAATCATTATGGATTCACACGTTTTTATTCTTATGATTATTATAAATATTATTATATTATAATTATTAATATTATATTATTATTATATAGATAGAAATTGAAATTAAGAATCACGGATGTGGTACTGTTTCCTTTTAACTTTAATATGACTTATGAGTCAAGAATATTAGTATTGTATTAGTTTTATTCTTCTCACATATCAAACTTTACATGACATTTATATCTTAC
Source organism: Rutidosis leptorrhynchoides (assembly GCF_046630445.1). Lineage (NCBI taxonomy): Eukaryota > Viridiplantae > Streptophyta > Magnoliopsida > Asterales > Asteraceae > Rutidosis > Rutidosis leptorrhynchoides. Next base: position 439,082,218 of record NC_092336.1, read on the forward strand.
TTATATTGAAACCTCACCATTTCACAAATCTAAATTGTGAAACCCATTACCATCTCATCACCTCGACTTGAACCACCACATCCTACAACTTATACACCACCTTCGGTTATCACCTCACCATCTCAAACCGACACACCACCACTGACCACCATCCCTCAAGCCGCCATCACCACCATTAATAACTATGAACACTGTTGCAACTCGTGACCAATTATTACTTTACTGCTACTGCAGTTTTGTTATGTTGTTTTTCCGTCACCAGAGTAGCCTCAATCCACCAGCACCATGAATCACCTTTCACCACCATCCGTCACTCTAGCTTCTTCTACTTCAACCATTTTCACCTTCCAACCAACCATCGTTGCTGCTGCTATTTCTTTTGTTGAAACCATTCGATCAAACCCAAACAAACATCTAATTACTACTACTTATTTCTAATTACTACTGCTTGATATACCACTACAATTATTTACAAGTTTCTGTTTATGTTCCGTTAGAAAAGAATTACACCACCACCTTCACTCACAATCCCTCTCTCTTCCATATCTTCCTCTCTTTTCTTCCTTATAATTTCTGTTTAAAACCGCCATTGAAAAACACAAAACCTGCTGTAATCCTTGCTATTCACTGCCCTCAAGTCGGTTTTTGTTTCCTGTCCAAGCACGTCACCTTTATACCTCTTCTATATTTTTTTCTTTTCCTTCTGTTCCCTTTCTTCTGCTTTTAGTCGATAAGGATAATAGATGATTAGTGGTAGTGATGTTGATTAGTGAAAGAGATTAAAATAATGATTGATGAGATAATGAGTGCTTTCAATGATTTGTTTCCTGTTTAGGTTCGGATTAAAAAAAATATTTAAACAAACACCAAGACCCTTCTTGTTGTTCCACTTACGTTTCCTATCCTTTTCCTTTTCATCTGTCGAAGCCACCACATAAGGAACCAACTGTAGTGACCCGTCCTAATCCATCCGGACAAAGTCTTGAACATTTGGTACCATTACGAGGTACTGAACTCTATATGCGATGAAGGACTCCATGTAATATCTTTAAAATGAGCAAATGCACAGCGGAAGGTTTCTTTCATACCTTAGAATAAGCATGCTTAAAAGTGTCAACCAAAAGGTTGGTGAGTTCATAGGTTTATCATAAACAATAAAATTCATAATTTTGATAGACCACAAGATTTAAACACAGTACACCTATCTCGTGTACAAAACCATTTTTCATAATGCTTGGCAGAGTAGGTTCGTATCCTTTTCTCCCCCGTAGATTGCCTCGCGATTTTTAATAACCGTACACATATCTCGTGCACAAAAATAATACACATAACCTGTGTATAAAAATCATTCTCTCGATACATAACATTCACTTTGATTTCATTGCTCAATATGGTAACCGACCTTAACATATAATGCGCATCAATAATATCCCCAAAACAGAATATCTCGTCTGTATAATATATAAACTTCGAAGTACTAAACACCACGCCCACTAGCTCTTCCGTCTAGTGAACATTCTGGGTGGGGGTGTTAAACCCGGTAGCTACCTTTAGGATTCGCATGAATTAGGGCCATACCCATTTCTAATTCTTAGGTTACCAAGCAATAATAATCAGGGGAAAATATTCACAACAATTAGTGGCAATTATCACATCCAACTAATTCAATAATAATCCACAGAACTTCTATCTGCATAATAATTCATTCGAGGAATGTTTTGCTTGTGTCTATCTCGTCAAACATTTATAAAAGCATTTCATATATTCTCAGTTCCAAAATATAGATTGTAAAAGCATTTAATAGAACAGTTGTAAAAACAGCGCATGTATTCTCAGTCCCAAAAATGCAAAGAGTAAAAGGGAATCAAATGAACTCACCAACCTTTTGGTTGACACTTTTAAGCATGTTTATTCTCAGGTATGAAAGAAATCTTCCGCTGTGCATTTGCTCATTTTAAAGATATTACATGGATTCATTCATGGCATATAGAGTTCAGTACCTCGCAATGGTACCAAATGTTGAAGACTTTGTCCGGATGGATTAGGACGGGTCACTACAGGTGGTATCAGAGTGGTGGTTTTAGCGAACCAGGTCTTGCATTAGTGTGTCTAACTGATAGTTGTTTAGATGCATTAGTGAGTTTGGACTTCGACCGTGTCTGCATGTTAAAAGTTTTGCTTATCATTTCGTGTCGAAAATTACCTGCTTATCATCCTTAGGAAATTACCTGCTTATCATTCTTAGTCTAGACACATGTTACTGCATTAATTACATGAATAGTGTATAGAAAAAATTCATATCTTAGCGTATCTGCTAATTCATATCTTAGCGTATCTGTTACTGTAAACTTTGCCTGACATATTCCGTGAATTCCTCCGTAATCCACGAAATCTTTTGTTCTATATATATATATATATATATATATATATATATATATATATATATATATATATATATATATATATATATATATATATATAGATATTCTAAGTAATTAGAATACCATCTGATGGCAGAAAAATCATTTCATATCGAAAAGTCCTTTACTCAATCGTACGAAATGGAACTCGCCGCCAGTTCAAGTCCCTCAAATTCCGACAGCTATTCCGATATGGAGTTTCAATCGAGCTCCGAAAGCAATGTGACCGGAATGGATCAACCAATTAGCCATCATCTATTCTGGATAAATTGGGGATGGGTTCGTAGTTAACTTAATCAATGGAGACAAGAAGAAGGTGATTCTTTCCATCAACCAAATTCACCTCTTGGCAAAGAACCTGAAGCACTTATCGGCGAACCAGTCCGAAACACCATTTTCACCCTCATTTCCAGGATATCTCGCAACGAATCAATAATATCTATAATTCTAAACCTTATTCATCCGCTCGTTTCGACCGACAATCATCCCGGAGTAATGGAAAAAGTCAACAAGCTTCGCCCTCAAGTAATCAATTTGGAGAATATGGTGCAAAATTTACCAGCTTCAGCAACATCACCAGCACCAACAGCACCACCAACATCCACACCAGTACCACCAACAACCTAAGTTTTAACATCACACGCCTCAACATCACAATCTGTACCTCGAGCATAATCATCGTTCTACATATCGTTCTACATCATTTATCTTCGTTCTACACGACGATTATGTAATCTCTAATGTTTTAGAGATTATGTCTTCTAGTTCTAATGGTAAATCAAATGAGTTTAATATTCTATTGACTCATTAAATCCACGATTACATCCGAAGAAAATATATATGTATATATATAGATATTTTCATAAAGATTGTAATTAAAAGATCTTTTATACAGACTATTAATGGTGAAAATATTTTAACGGGTAGGTAATACCCGAGGAATATTTAGTTTTCACATTAATAAGTTACACTGTACATTCTTCAATTCAGATTCAGCGGTCATTAACAATACTGCCCAAAACCACACATACACATATCCGTTCACCAAAGAACAACTATTTTCACTCAAATTCAATTTCACATTCGGATTTTGACCGATCAGAATCCAAGTCAAGATTTGACAAGTGGCATAATGAAGAAAATAATGGACAAAATAAAATTGATTAGTAACCAATTAATTAACTACAAACCTATACTAACCTTAGACAATTAAAAAGTATTAAAAGAGTAGGAAATATTAATTATAAAACATTTGATTTAAAATATCGTTAATAAGTTACAGCTACTATAGTTAAATATTTCCTCAAGTTGCCACTTGATTTCATCTTAAAAATCATTTGTATCTTAACGATTACAATCTGCGTTCAAACCTTTCATGATTCTTGAAAATACCTCAATCGAGAGGATGAACCAACCGCACCTCATCTACGGAAGAAAAGATTGATGCATATAGTTATGCACCTGAAAACACTCGGAACCTGAGTAAACTTTTAACACGTATCAGTGCTAGCTCCTTTGGCATTGTTATTACCAAAAATAACTTTGCAATTTCTTTTCAAATTAGCCAATTTTGTCATAGCTCTAGCAAATCAACTTCGATTTTTTATTCGGATTAGCCTTATTATAACCTTGATATATAAGTTGCTATTCGTCATCGTTATCAGGGAACCATTTATATCCCACCACATTAGCAGTAAACGTACCAGCAACTTCATTACTCATTGTCTTAAGTCTCTCCGAAGAACCAATATATTTGTTCATTAAAACCTTATCATATACTCATCCACATCTTATAACGAAAATTACCATACCAATTATCGGGAATTAGCAATCAGTATTTTGAATCTCGCACGCGTTTCTACAACAACCGATATATGTATACATATAACATTTATCTCTTAGAATTATGATCTTCCATTCTAAAATTCTGAAAAGCACCCAGTTTATGAATCGAAACTCCAACTTTTGAAAAATCCAAATGAAGCAACAAAAACTGTAAACGACCTTAACAGTCGAAAGATTGATGATAAAGAATAGTGACTCCGAAAATGAGAAAAAGTTGGAACTGGAAAACGAATTGAGCAAACCATGAAGGAGGCTGTGGACAAATCACAAAGACTAAACCTGCCTTCAAAGAATCCAAATGATTCAGTATCTATCGAAGTCATCAACAAATACCTTGCTCCTGACTCTAAACCCTTACGAACAAATCTTCTTCATCATCCATCGATATTATAAATTCTAAAGATATCATCGTATCTTTCATTATAAATATCCTCGAGATTTCTGAAGATATTTTCATAACTATTCTTATCTGAAATCATTTATCTCTTTGCAATATCAGTGTTACATCAGAAAAGAAACTATTTTAGGTTCTAAATTCTGAAAAATTCGAATTTAAAATATGAATGTTTTTGAAGTAGTGTTGGGAACTGAAGCATGAGTTAGTATAATATAATGACACTTGATCAACGTGATTATATTACAGTAAGTCATGCTGAGTTTCTAATGGAACATGATGATTCACGGATCATACCCTCATCATGTGCCATGTTACATAACTCTTTCATTCTACTTAACCTCCGAACATATCAAGAAAATATATTCTTGATAGTTCTATCTTCCGTGATTTCCAGTAATCTACAAATCCAATCATGCTATTACCTTTCATTACTGCTTAGAATCTTAATCATGTTCATCTGAACTTATACCTACAAAACCGAGACGTCTTGATCGGTTTACTTTATGTCGGGAAGAAAACAGAAGCATGAAGCTTCAAAATAAAAGGAAGTAGAGGAGTTATGAAAATAATGGAATGGAATAGATGAATTTATAGTAAAATATCAAGCATAGCAATTGAGGCAGATTACCGCATTTAATTATAGAGGATCCAAATTTTCTTATTTACCGAAGAATCAGATCTTATATAGATTTCAAGGATTATCTTTAAATTCCTTGAATCTCGGAAAAATAACCGTGACTACGTCAAAAGTTAATATGAATCTTTATTTCCTCATCTCACTCTTTTGTAATAGCTTCACTCATACACTTCAAGTAACCGAATAGTTTTATCTATATTACTCAATAATGATGAAACTCTATTTATCAACTCATATTCGTCATGAAAACATTCTTATTGTTAGCCATGACGACCTCTATCAAATTTTGGGACGAAATTTCTTTAACGGGTAGGTACTGTGACGACCCGAAAAATTTTGACTAATTTTAAACCAAACTCGATACGATTTGATATATTTGACACAATAAGCAAAGTATGTTAGGTTGAGTCTCTGAAATTTTTGAACTGTTTCATATATGCATTTGACTTTCGACCATTCCCGACGATTCACGAACAACTATTTGTAAATAAATACATATATATTAATTTGAAATAGAAACTTATGTGAGTTAATTTTTATTTAATAATCTTAAATAGTTAATGACCGAATTTTATACCCTAATAACTGAAATAAATAAATATAATTAAGGTAAAAATTTGGGATTTTTCTGAGAACTTTTATCTGCCACTGTTTAACAATAGAGTACGAAATTCAGTCCGTGAAAGGTGACGGCTAAAGTTTACACACGTTTATATTTCAATTGATTAATTATTATTATTATATTATTAAATTTATATTATTTTCATTTCACTCGTCCCTTTTCCTACATATTTACATATTACTATTTTTGGTGCTAGTGTGTTGTTTTGCATATTTCTGTTTACCATCACATCATTTAAGGATCCATGAATTTCATTTGTAATCTAACTTTGTCTATGCCACCTAAAAGCACATATATACATATGCAATGAGATACCACATGGATATCTTGAAAATTAACTAAACAATTCACCACCTTCCTAACTTATCACCTACCATCTTCAAACCTCAAAAACCATCTACAAAGTTGTTAATTGCTGTTTAATGTCAAGAACCAAAGATCACACAAACCACCACCTTATGAATTTACTCGAGTCAAGAACAAACCCATGTAATCTAATAGTCTTAGGTTCATCTTAAACCACCACCTACGCTGCCCGTTGATTATTACTACGATTAGATAAACCACACGCAAACAACAACCGGTTCACTGTGATTACATCGAGTACCTCTAAACAACACCTAAATAATTTCTTTTCTACCGTCCTTGCCTCCGACCTCTGCCTGTCACCACTCAAAAACAAAAACCACCACCCTCTCTCTCTCTTAGTTCCTCTCTTTCTCTCAATAGTCTTCATCCTCCCTCTCTTAATTCTTATAATCAAAGAACCAAACCAATCACTGCTATCTCCTGTTTTCCTTCTTTTTCAGTCCAAGACACAACCTCACCATCTTATATCGCGTACCTTCTTTTTGTTGAGTTCATACTTCACAGTGAACTGGAAATTATCAATCTCACACACTAACATTAACATAGTCTTTTCCACACCCACTGCAACTGCAGCTGCAATTACATCTGTTTCTTGTTTCTTGATGGATCAAAAACTGCCACATCTTGTTGCTACTACTGCTATCTCTTCTGCTTTCTGTCACGACAATCCACAACCAAATCCAACGTCAACCATTGCTGTTTTCTTTCTGTTTGTGCAGCCTTAAAACACCAAAATTGCCACCATAGTTAACTAACTATGCTGCTACGTTTAATTGTTTATGAGTATTCGATAACCCACGACCAACAGCTGCAACTCTTCATTGTTTTCTGCTGCAGCTGCTATAGTACGATTACTATTGTACAGTTGGGTTTCCCTTTCCGTTCGAAGCTAACCCAAATAAACTTGAGTTAATTTTGAGTAAAAGGGGAGACATACTTATATAAAAGAAAAATTGCCATGGTTGAATATATATAATTATATATAGATGTAAGGGATCAATAAAAGGAATAATAATATATGCATTTGAGGGAAGATGCTTTAGGCTGTGACTTCAATCTTGATGGCTTGAAACAACTTGTCTTTTGCTAGAAAATCGATAGTGGACGGTGAAGATATAATATCAAAAGAAATATTATTTGTTTAAAGCCGAAACAGGTAGATGTTGTTGAATTAGAATTAGTGGGTTGTTAAAGTTATGGTGGGGTTTAAAGTAACTAGCTGGACAAATTTTTTTTAAGTTGCATAATCTAAATATCTTCAAATTGAATTTGGGCAGTGAAAATGTTTTAAAAATTAGGGACGTGAACTTGTTCACGATAACTTGGGCTAACCATATTTTTTTAATGGACTTATATTATTTTGGGCCTCATCTTTCTATTTAATTAAAGGATTGTTGTGTGATGATGTTTTACGATGATGGTTGGGAGATGATGAATGAAGATAATGGTAACGTTGATGATTTCTTAATGATGTCGAGATAATAAAGGTTAGATGAAGGTAATGACGTTAAGTAATGATGATGTAGTGATGATGACGAGTTAATGATGTTTCATGTATGATGATAATGATATAGATGATACATGAAGTGATAACCTCAAAGATGATGATAATGTATTGATGATGATGATGGTATCACTGTGAAACAAAATAGAAAATAGAAGGAGAAGAACACTGAAATATTATGGTAAAAGGACTTACTCTGGGATTTAAAATAAAAACATTAAACAGTTCATTGGTTTAGGTGTGTGTGGGTGTTTAAGCGAGAGGTCTCGAGTTCGAGCCCGAGCTGTGGCATTTTTTTTAGAAAAAGAAGAAGAAGGATGCAGAAGTAAAGGTTAAGGATGTTATCGGGTTAGCGGGACGTCGCGAGTTCAAACCCGGACTAGGGCATTTTTTTTAGGACTACTTCTTTGAGGTAGTTTACTTATTACTCATTATTATTATTATTATTATTATTATTATTATTATTATTATTATTATTATTATTATTATTATTATTATTATTATTATTATTATTATTATTATTATTATTATTATTATTATTATTATTATTATTATTATTAATAACATTATTTTATCAAATAAATATTAGATGCATAAAAAATATATATTTGATACAAAATATAATTATATTAGTATTACATAAGATTATAGAATGAAAATAATGACATTAATTATATAAATATTACCTATAACAAATTACTGATTTTTGATATAATACTAACTACTCGTATACATATATTAATATAACTATATGTATAAATATTAATTATTTTACAAAATAAATATATGTAACACATAATTGAAGATATAATAAATATCTTAAATAGAATTGAGTATGATTATTATATAATTAAGATACTTAAATAAATAGCACATAATTAATAAATGGAATCATGTGATTATATATTTTAATATATATTACTGATATAGGTTCGTGAATCTGAGGCCAACCCTGCATTGTTCAGTATCACCGTATGCATATTTTTACTACAAAATATGGTATCGTGAGTTCATTTGCTCCCTTTTACTCTTTATATTTTTGGGACTGAGAATACATGCGCTGTTTTTATAACTGCTTTATTAAATGCTTTTGAAATATATTTTGAACTGAGAATACATGAAATGCTTCTATAAATGTTTGACGAGATAGACACAAGTAAAACATTCCTCGAATGAATTATTATGCAGACAGAAGTTCTGTGGATTATTATTGAATTAGTTGGACGCTATAATTGCGACTAATTGTTGTGAATATTTTCCCTGATTATTATTGCTTGGTAACCTAAGAATTAGAAACGGGTATGGCCATAATTCACGCGAATCCTAAAGGTAGCTACCAAGTTTAACACCCCCACCCAGAATGTTCACTACACGGAGGAGCTAGTGGGCGTGGTGTTTAGTACTTCGAAGTTTATATATTATACAGACGAGATGTTCTATTTTGGGGATATTATTGATGCGCATTATATGTTAAGGTCGGTTACCATGTTGAGCAATGAAATCAAAGTGAATGTTATGTATCGAGAGAATGATTTTTATACACAGGTTATGTGTATTATTTTTGTGCACGAGATATGTGTACGGTTATTAAAAATCGCGAGGCAACCTACTGGGGAGAAAAGGATACGAACCTACTCTGCCAAGCATTATGAAAAATGGTTTTGTACACGAGATAGGTGTACTGTGTTTAAATCTTGTGGTCTATCAAAATTTTGAATTTTATTGTTTATGATAAACCTATGAACTCACCAACCTTTTGGTTGACACTTTTAAGCATGTTTATTCTCAGGTATGAAAGAAACCTTCCGCTGTGCATTTGCTCATTTTAAAGATATTACATGGAGTCGTTCATGGCATATAGAGTTCAGTACCTCGTAATGGTACCAAATGTTGAAGACTTTGTCCGGATGGATTGGGACGGGTCACTACACCAACCACATATGTAATGGACTAAATCATATTTTGGGCTAGATTAAGATGTCACTTGGGACTATCCTTAATGTTGGGTTTAAGACTTTTTGATCAATTGGATTTTTGTTTGGGCTCATCTTTTATCTAGTGAAATGATGATGAATGATAATACCATATGAATGATGTTTGATTAGATGATGGATGATGAACCGTGTAAGTGTTGATGATAAACGAGATATATATGATGATGATGACAGTATAATAATAATGGCGTGATGATAATGATCATATGATGTTAGATGCTTGATGATGATGATGTTCGAATGATAGGAATGATGGTGAATGATGGTGATAGTGATGATTAGAAAGTTGGTTATGTACAACGATGATGATTAGGTGATGATAATGAATGATATAAATAATGATGTTGTGATACAAATATGAAAAAGATAAAACGATTTAATACGTAGTAAATAATTAAGTGTACAAGGTTATTTCAAGAAAGTAGCGATTGGTTCATTGGTTAGGCGTGTGGTTTCTAAGCGAGAGGTCGTGGGTTCGAGCCCGAGCAAGGGCACATCTATATATATTATTTGGAATAACCATAGACACTCTATATGCAGTAACGCTCGAGTTAGCTATACAGGGTTGAGGTTGATTCTACAATAATATATATACTTTGAGTTGTGGTGGAGTCTGAGACATGTATACAATGGGTCACGATACGTATGAATTAATTCGAATATTATATATTAAACTATATATGAATTATTGAAATACTAACTGTGGACTACTAACTGTGGACTACCAACATTGGACAATTAAAATGAATTAAAATATTGATTATAACATATGAAACTAAACATTTCTTCAAGTTTGCCACTTGATTTCATCTTAAACCTCATTTGTATCTTGATGATTACAATCTGCGTTCAAACCTTTCATAATTCTTGAAAACACCTCAATCGAGAGGATGAACCAACCGCACTTCATCTACGGAGGAAAGATTAATGCATATAGTTATGCACCTGAAAACCCTCAGAACCTAAATAAATGTTTAACACGTATCTGTGATAGCTCCTTTGGCATTGTTATTACTGAAAATAACATTACAATTCTTTTTCAAATTAGCCAATTTTGTCACAGCTCCAGCAAATCAACTTCAATTTTTCATTCGAATAAACCTTATTATAAAGATTACCCCTTCATCATCGTTACCAGAGAACCTTTTATATCCCACCACATTAGCAGTAAACTTACCAGCAACTTCATTGCCCTTTGACTTAAGCCTCTCCGAAAAGTCATTATATTTGTTTATTGAAACCCCATCATATACTCATCCACATCTTATAACAAGAATTAACATACCAATTACCGGAATCAGCTATCTGTATTTTGAAATCTCGCAGTATGTCTACATCCGCAGTTATATGTATACATATAACAATTATCTCTTAGAATTATGATTTTCCATTCTGAAATTCTGAAAAGCACCCAGTCTACGAATCAGTTCTCGAAATTTTGAAAAATGCTGATAAAGCAGCAAAAACTATAAACGACCTTAACAGCCAAAAGTTTGATGATAAAGAATTGTATGTTGGCAAAGCTCAGAAATGTTGGAACTGGAAAACGGATTGAGCAAACCATGAAGGAGACTGTGGACAAATCACAAAGACTAAACCTGCCTTCAAAGAATCCAAATGATTCAGTATCTGCTGAAGTCATTAATGAATAATTTGCTCCTGACTCTAAAACCTTTACGGATAAATCTTCTTCATCATTCATCGATATTAGAAATTTTAAGATATCATCGTATCTTTCATTATAAATATCCTCGGTATTTCTGAAGATATTTCATAACTATTCGTATCTGAAATCATTTATCTCTTCGCAATATCAGTGTTACATCAGAAATGAAACTATTTTAGTTTCTAAATTCTGAAAAAATTCGAATTTAAAATATGAATATTTTTTAAGTAGTGTTGTGAACTGAAGCATGAGTTAGTATAATATAATGACACTTGATCAACGTGATTATATTACAGTAAGTCATGCTGAGTTTTTAATGAAACGTGATGATTCACAGACTATAACGTCATCATGTGCCATGTTACACGACTCTTACATTCTATCTAATCAATAAACATATCAAGAACATATTTTCTTGATAGTTCTATCTTTTCTCTTGAATTCTGGTAATTTAACCAATCAAGATCGTGCTATTACAAGCTCTCTCATAGAACATTAGTCACGTTCATTCGAAACTCCATACATACGAATTCTGGACCTTTACTTGCGAAGAGAAAGCAAAAGAATGAAACTCCAAAATAGAAATGGGAGTATAAATCGCAGCAAATAAAAGAGAGCATTAACTGTGGATGACAATGATTATGGAAGACAGAATATGGGACTTCGAAATATAAAGGAAAATATAAATCCCAACAACAACGCCGAAATTACAAACCATGTATATCAATGCGTATAGCAATATAAAGACTCGGGAGAACTAAAAATACTATAAATCCAAAAGCATAGTAGAAGTAGATAGATTCCTCCAGTGGTAGATGAAAAAGGAGAATGATTGATATGAAAATCAGGAATATATCCAGAATTAAAACTGGAAGAAGCTTATTGACAGATGATTTGGAAATATGAATTAAAGTATAGAAAATAGGATTGATGGAAAATAATGGAACGGAAAAAGTTTAATTTATAATGGAAATATCAGACATAGTAATCGAGGCAGATTACCGTATTTAATTATAGAGATATTAATTTCCTTATTCGCCGAAGAATCAAATCTTTTAGATTTTGAAGATTTTCTTTAAATCCCTTGAATTCTGGAAATCAACCATATCTACGTCAAAAGATATGACGAAACTTTACCGTTCTTATTTCATTCTTTTGCGATAGCTTCACTCGTATTCTTCACATAATCAAATTGTTTTATCCATATTATTCAATGATGATAAAACTCTATTTATTAACTCATATTCGTCATTAAAACATATTTATTGTCAGCAATGATGATCCCACTCAAATTTCGGGACGAAATTTCTTTAACGGGTAGGTACTGTGACGACCCAGAAATTTTCGACCAAATTTAAACTTAATCTTTATATGGTTTTGACATGATAAAAAAAGTCTATTAAATTGAATTACAAAAATTTTGAACTAGTTTATGAAATCATTTGACCTTCGACCAGTTCGGACAATTCACGAACAATTAATTGTAAATAGATATGTGTGTGTATATATATATATAAATAATAATTTGAAATATAATTTGATGTATTATATGTTGTTGTTATTAAAATTAATTATGTAAAATAAAATAAAAATAAGATATTATAATAATTATTATTTAAAATATATCTATAGAGTATATTAAAAAAATAAATATTAAATGACTGTAATACTCGTTTGATGTTCCAATTGATATTAAGCAAGTTAAAAATTCAAACTTATATGATTTTAAAATAAACGGTGATCCGAAAATGGGTTATATAAATTATAGGCTTATTAAAAATGTATTTAGAATCTAATTTGATAAATTTTAACATTTTGAATATTTTACCTGGGATCGAGCGTGGACAGTTGATTTAATTTTTATTTAATAATTTTAAACGATTAATGACCGAATTTTATACCATAATGACTAAAATAAATAAAGAAATTTAATTTAAAATTTTGAAAATTTTCTGTGAACTTTTATCTGTCACTGATTATCAACGGTGTACGATATTATATCTTACTAAAACTGTCGGTAGAAATCATTATGGATTCACACGTTTTTATTCTTATGATTATTATAAATATTATTATATTATAATTAATATTATATTATTATTATTTAGATAGAAATTGAAATTAAGAATTACGGATATGGTACTGTTTCTTTTTAACTTTAATATGACTTATGAGTCAAGAATATTAGTATTGTATTAGTTTTATTCTTCTCACATATCAAACTTTACATGACATTTATATCTTACTTATATTGAAACCTCACCATTTCACAAATCTAAATTGTGAAACCCATTACCATCTCAACACCTCGACTTGAACCACCACACCCTACAACTTATACACCACCTTCGGTTATCACCTCACCATCTCAAACCGACACACCACCACCGACCACCATCCCTCAAGCCGCCATCACCACCATTAATAACTATGAACACTGTTGCAACTCGTGACCAATTATTACTTTACTGCTACAGAAGTTTTGTTATGTTGTTTTTCCGTCACCAGAGTAGCCTCAATCCACCAGCACCATGAATCACCTTTCACCACCATTCGTCACTCTAGCTTCTTCTACTTCAACCATTTTCACCTTCCAACCATCGTTGCTGCTGCTATTTCTTTTGTTGAAACCATTCGATCAAACCCAAACAAACATCTAATTACTACTACTTATTGCTAATTGCTACTGCTCAATATACCACTACTGTTATTTACAAGTTTCTGTTTCTGTTCTTTTAGAAAACAATTACACCACCACCTTCACTCACAATCCCTCTCTCTTCCATATCTTCCTCTCTTTTCTTCCTTATAATTTCTGTTTAAAACCGCCATTAAAAAACACAAAACCTACTGCAATCCTTGCTATTCGCCGCCCTCAAGTCGGTTTTTTTTCCTTTCCAAGCACGTCACCTTTATACCTCTTCTATATTTTTTTTCTTTTCCTTCTGTTCCCGTTCTTCTGCTTTTAGTCGATAAGGATAATAGATGATTAGTGGTAGTGATGTTGATTAGTGAAAGAGATTAAAATAATGATTGATAAGATGATGAGTGCTTTCAATGATTTGTTTCCTGTTTAGGTTCGGATTTTAAAAAAAATATATTTAAACCAACACCAAGACCCTACTTGTTGTTCCACTTATGTTTCCTATCCTTTCCTTTTCATCTATCGAAGCCACCACACAAGGACCAACCACATATGTAATGGACTAAATCATATTTTGGGATAGATTAAGATGTCACTTGGGCTTATCCTTAATGTTGGGTTTAAGACTTTTTAATCAATTGGATTTTTGTTTGGGCTCATCTTTTATCTAGTGAAAGGATGATGAATGATAATACCGTATGAATGATGTTTGATTAGATGATGGATGATGAACCGTGTAAGTGTTGATGATAAACGAGATATATATGATGATGATGACAGTATAATAATAATGGCGTGATGATAATGATCATATGATGTTAAATGCTTGATAATGATGTTCGAATGATAGGAATGATGGTGAATGATGGTGATAGTGACTATTAGAAAGTTGGTTATGTACAACGATGATGATTAGGTGATGATAATGAATGATATAAATAATGATGTTGTGATAGAAATATGAAAAAGATAAAACGATTTAATACGTAGTAAATAATTAAGCATACAAGGTTATTTCAAGAAAGTAGTGATTGATTCATTGGTTAGGCATGTGGTTTCTAAGCGAGAGGTCGTGGGTTCGAGCCCGGGCAAGGGCACATCTTTTCGGAACTTATTCTTTGAGGTAGTTTTTCTATTATTATTATTATTATTATTATTATTATTATTATTATTATTATTATTATTATTATTATTATTATTATTATTATTATTATTATTATTATTATTATTAATTATTGTTGATATTATAATTATCATGATTACTCTTATAAGTATAAGATAATATATGATTGTGATTGTATTATGTATGACAAAAGTTATGATATATTAAGATAACACTATGGATATAACAATGATATGTATAATAAATACTAATGTGACATACGTAGAAATGTAGGTATTTAATGATGTAAAGTTGTTATTTAAAATGATGCATATACGAATAAGTAAACTCATATATATATATATATATATATATATATATATATATATATATATATATATATATATATATATATATATATATATATATATATATATATATATATATATATATATATGAACATAGTTTTAATGGAAAATAAGTATATAATTTTTACATATAATAAATATAATATATATTGATTATTATTTTCTGTATATATATCAACCTATATTTTTAAAATGACAGATTAATAAGTATATAAATAATTGTAATAGTATAACATAATACTTTTTCATATAATTATACAATTTGTATTTATTTAAAATATTAACATATTAAAAGTTTGAATATTAAACATATTGATATAAATTATGTATTAAAAAATATATTTTAATAGGTGTTTACTACATTTATATTAATAAATGTATCATGATAATTCAAATATAAATATTAGTTATTTAAAGTATATAATATAAATATATTAATTTATTAATGTAATGATATAATAAATATTATATAACTAAAACTTTTAATATGCAAATGTTATGATATTAATATATAAACATATAATTTATTAATATAATATTTATATCACTAGTATTATATAAATCTGTTCGATTACAATTATATGTGTTAACATATATATAAATAATATAGGTTCGTGAATCCAAGGTCAACTCTGCATTGTTCAGTTTAGTCGAATGAATATTTTTACTATAAAATATTGTATGGTGAGTTTCATTTGCTCCCTTTTTAAATGATTTTGCAATATATTTTTGGGACTAAGAATACATGCGCTGCTTTTATAAATGTTTTACGAAATAGACACAAGTAATCGAAACTACATTCTATGGTTGGATTATCGAAATCGAATATGCCCCTTTTCAGTCTGGTAATCTAAGAATTAGGGAACATACACCCTAATTGAGGTGAATCCTAAAGATAGATCTATTGGGCTCAACAAGCCCCATCCATGTCGCGGATGCTTTAGTACTTTGAATTTATCATGTCCGAAGTTGTCCCGGAATGATGGAGATATTGTATATGCATCTTGTTAAGGTCGATTACCAGGTGTTCACCATATGAATGATTTTTATCTCTATGCAGTTTGCGAAATGCCTGATATGAGATGATGTTTATGAGAAATGGCAATATGAAATCTTGTGGTCTATTAAAATTATGGAAATAATTGATTATAATAAACTAATGAACTCACCAACCTTTTGGTTGACACTTTTAAGCATGTTTATTCTCAGGTATTAAAGGAATCTTCCGCTGTGTATTTACTCATTTTAGAAATATTACTTAGAGTCATTCATGACATATTTCAAAAGACGTTGCATTCAAGTCGTTGAGTTCAATAAAGATTATTATTAAGTAAATGACAGATTAGGTCATTTATATATTGGATATTATGAAGTGGTATGCATGCCGGTAAACTTTGATGAAATGAAAGTTTATCTTTTAAAAACGAATGCAATGTTTGTAAAATGTATCATATAGAGGTCAAATACCTCGCAATGTAACCATATGTTATTGTATTCATCCTTATGGATTAGGACGGGTCTCTACAGTAAATCGGGTATAGTCATCTACAATGACAAGCACATGTTTCCGGCCACCAAGGCTAGAAATACGCATGGGTCCACATAAGTCCATATGCAATAATTGCAAGGACGATGAAGTACTGGGGTTTTGCTTAAGTGGATGATTAGTCCGTTTCAGCTTACCCATCGCACATGATGGACACACATGATGCTTATCATATTGAAAGCATGGAATACCATCAACTAAGTCTTTAGAGACCAGTCGATTAATACCCTTGTAATTCAGGTGTGACATCCGGTGATGCCATAACCATGAATTTTCCTTTGTTGAACGAGTAACCAAACACATGGTTGCATGTGATGGTGCATCATTGAGGTCAATAGTATAAAGTGAAGCAAAACATTTACCAACAAGGAGATCGTTTCCATCGGTGGATTGTACCGAGCATTGGCGACGTTCAAACAAAACCTTGAGATCTCCGTCACAAAATTGGCTGACACTAAATAAACTGCACCTCAAACCCTCAACATATGAGACCCGTTTGATCATCATGCCATTTTTCACAAAATCTCCATAACCCGTTATTGCTGCAATCTCATCATTTCCAAAGTAACCGTTCCTAGAAATTTGTCAACGAAATTGACAAGCAAGGATTTATCGCCCGTCATGTGTCGAGAGCAACCGGAATCGATATACCAAACACAGACGTCGAAACCCTGAAAACGTTAATTTCCTAAAGTTTAGGTACCCAAAGTTTCTTGGGTCCTCTACGGTTAGTACCAACAATAAACCTTGGATCAAAAATGAGATAATCATGTAAAGCATCATGAAATTTAGACAATAAAGCATCATTTAAAACCACATTACATGAAGCATCATACGTAATATCAATTTTTACATCATTATCAAAAGTATTAACACGCAACTTATTCCACGCAGATGTTTTGTTCACAGACAAAAATTGAAAGACATGAGATGATTTCCTAGGTCGACTAGCAGATTTCTTTGGTTTGGTTGCTACTTTCTTAGTCGTGGACTTAGGATCCCATACAGACTTGTAAGACAAATTTGGATTATGACCTGTGAAACGAAAAACACCTCTGTTAGTTAGACGTCCAAACATTGAAGTTGACACATGAGATGATTGATTTTGCAAAATTTCCAATTTGATTTTACGTTCCTTTGCATCATACTCACTTAAATCAGGTTTTGGACTCGTGTGTTGTGTTGACTTGACTGATTTCGTTAAAAGACTTTCCTTTGATTGATTTGACATTGGAATCATAGGAATCTTTTCAGTTAACACAGAACCATTTTGAGAATGAACTGTCTTGACAACAAATTGGGTTGAAGGTGCAACTTTTGAAACACGTTTACCAAATTGAGAACGTAGTGGGTTTTGAAGAATAGTAATGGGTTTTGCATCCGTAGATGTTGTTGTTCCCTTCTTTTTCTTATTAATCCCACCAACACATTCAGGCACATTGGTTTCAACAGTAGATGATTGCTTAAGTGTGTTAGCCTGTTTTAGTTGAATTATTTTTTATTTTAAGCTCTTAATCTCAAGACATAATTCTTCTGCAGAAACTAGCACTTCACCTTCCTTAAAATCATAAGTACATTCTTTCTTAGGAAGTGGAGGTAACTTATCTCACAAAGTAAGCATTTGTTCTAATGATTGACACTTAAGTTGCAAATCAACATTTTCCTGTTCAACTATACCTAATATAGGTTTCAAGTTTTGTACAACAGGTATGTTTGCGTAAAATTCATTCAAAGGATCAATTGTTGTGTCAAAGTCTATCAAGTTTTCAACAGTTGGTTCATCTCGAGGTTCTACCTTTACATCTAAATCAGTTTGACCTAGGGATTCTGTCTCAAAGAAGACCGTTAGTTCATGTGCTAGGTCTTCACAGAAAACATTATCAGAACACGCAGGTAAGGCCGGTAGAATTGGTTTCACATCAAAAGGTGGTTCATCAAACACCTCATCTATGGCAATAACGCTAGAACTAGGTTTGTTAAACACTTCACTCTCAAGCATTAAAATGTATTTCTCTAGCATGAGTGTTGGGATATAAACCAGTCTACGCTTAGGCACATAATTTTCATGTTGCATATTCTTTTCAGTTTCAACAAGTTCCTTCAAGAAACCAGGATTTGATTTACCCATTTTAGCATTGATTTTCTCGTACATTAAGCTAATTTGATGGTATTTCCTAGATTTGCAATTAACAATAATATCATCAAAATCAGCATCAGAAGCATGCACAAAATGATATGATAAACCAGCTTGAAAGTAATTAGAATGATATAATCCTGGAATCTTTTTGGAAGCATTATCTAAGATCTTAGGATCTTCATAACCCAACCCCCACTTTTCACCATGAATTATTTTTGGTCTATTCATGAAAATCTTTTGTTTTAAAAGTTCCATATTCATGATAGCTTTGGATTGATCTGTTCAATAGAGTTTCTCCTCATATCGAGCAAGTTGTGCTTTCATTTGAAAAGACTCTTTTGACAATGAAGAAATTTCAGAGTTCTTTTCAATTATGGTGTTTTCCAATTGAATAATTTTCTTGTTTAGCTTTGAAAGTGTGGGTTCATGTTGAGTTTTCAAATCAGAAAGATCTTTTTCTAAAAATTGAACTTTTTCTGCAAGTCGTTCCGATTTTAGATGATAATCTGTCCTTTCGACCTTAATCAGATGAATTGATTTTTTAAGATCTTCTAACTCAGTTTCCATAGAGCTGAGTTGGACAGTTAATCTTTGCAATTCCGATTGTAATTTACATGAAGATGGTTTGGTCTCAGAAAGTTTGATTTTATCTTTTAAAACCTTATTTTCAGATTTTAAACCTTTGACTTCTTTTGACATTGAGACCAAATTCTTCATCATGTCATTTTGCACTTTTATAAAATCAGGTGGAATTTTAGATGATTGTACCTCATCATCATCAGATGCTAAGTCAAAATTCTCCATTGCTTCCTTAGCTTTGATGAGCTTAGTCACCTTGCAAACATTTGCATGTTTCACCTCTGAATCTAAATCATCAGTCCAGTTAAACCAAGTATCATCAACCGGTTTCAGCTCTCTCCCAGTTTCTACAATCTTAGCCATCAACATTTTCTTCTTGTAGTAAGCTGCATCCTTCTTCTTAGGTATCTTGCACTCACAAGAGTAATGACCAGCTTTGCCACAATTGAAACAGATTGATTCATCCTTCTTAGAATCATCAGCATGTTGTTGTTGTTTTGAGTGATCAGCTTTCTTGTAGTACGAGGAAGACGATGAGTTCATGCGTTGATTGCTTGATTTGCCTTTGAACTTATGTTTGTTCAAGGCTTTTGTGAACATGGCGGCCATTTTGACTAATTCAAGGTGAGAATCATCAACATCAGAAAGATTCAACTCTTTAGAATCAGTTGATTCTTCAACAAGCACTTTCTTGGATAAACTTTTAGAAGTCGTAAATGATTTGCTCTTCCTTTTGGCAATGAGAGCAAGAGGATCACTTGGAGATGACTCTTTCCTTCCTTCTTGAAGTTTAGACACTTTAGGTTGGTAATGCATAAGAACTCCAACAAGCTCATGAATAGTCAATTTGTCAATTTCTTTAGTAGATCGAACAATGGTTCCATAAGGAAGCCCATCAACATTGAGCTTTTTGAGAAATTTCATGTTGACTTCAGCATTTACTTTTATGATCTTGCACCTTTTCAACTCATTAAGAACACCATTGAAACGACGGTAGGTATCCTTGAGTGGTTCATCAGGTTCCTGCTTGAAATCTTCATAAAATCCCAGAGCCTTATTCAGTTTAGTAACATCTGACATGTCATAACCTTCTTGCTGTCGTTTGATCTCATCCCATATATCTTTTGCTGTGGTGTTACTATCAACATTTTCAAACAACTCATACGGGATAGCTTGCATAACAATGTTCTTTGCCTCTATGTCACCCTGAGCTCTCTCACGTTTATCACCAGAAAGTTCATAGACTGGAATTGGCATACCAGTATCTGGATGATAATCTACAACTGGACCATCTCTCAGAGAAGCCCATATGTACTTTGCTTTCTCACCCTTATAGTCTATGTACTGAGTGATTCGGTGAAGCCACTGAGTGTACTTGCCATCAAACAACACTGGAGGATGGGAATCTGATCCAATGATCAAAGTATCTTGAGTAGACATCTTGAAAATGAGGTAGATTCGGTAAAGATTCAGTATTACACAAATCTATAATGAAAAATCACAACAATCTAACAAAAATGTCAGATTCGGTATCTGATTCGGTACTGTAGCAGATTCGGTATAGATTCTGTACTGTAGTAGATTTGGTGAACCAGATTCTGTATCATAAACTAATCAGAAATACAATTAACAAACCCAGATTCAGTATAGATTCGGTAACCACAAGATTTGTAGCCTGAGAACACTTAAAACCAATGAATTAAGTGATACCGATATTGTAATTCGGTATCTGACTCGGTAGTCAGATTCTGTATGAACTTGAATTCAAACACAATTCAATTCCTTTGAATTAGATTCTGTAACCTTGCTGCACAAGGAAACAAGTTAGTATCACACAAAATATAAAAGATACCGAATGTATAGGATACCGAATGTCAACTGTAGCAGTTGACAATACCGAGTCTAAGTATGAAAACTTAGAATTCAAACGAATCCTTTCTCAAATCACACCAATTAGCTGCGTATGACCAAACCGAATGTGATAGAATCACAAACGCACCACAATCTGCAACACTGATTGAGATTTAATAGCTTTGAAGCAGATTCGGTATGGCAGTTACGATACCGAATGTAGATCAAATCTTCAAAACTTGAAGAATTGAAGAAATTAAACCGCCAGAAATGTGATTAAACACCTCACGATCACAGCTGAAACCTCAAACCTTTACCAAACTACAGAATCAAGCTGGAAATGATGAATACCGAGAGTTTTAGCCACGAACTCTAAAAATTAACTTGATTCTTCATAATTGATGTGAAAAAGCTGTAATGATGATTGAAACTCTTTCTAATCAACCTAATACACCTTCGCTGAACTTATCACAAGAATCTGAACGTCAGATTATCAGATTCGATTTTACCGAATCTGATTCAATATACCGAGAGTGCTCAGATTCTGTAATCTTCAATCTCTGGATTGATCTAGTGATGTAATATCACTCCCTGGAAGCTCTGATACCAAATGATAGGTCAGATCATGTTGAGATTAGAAGAAAGGACAAGTTAGAATGAGATTCAGTAAGTGTAAAGGAGACTCGGAATGAGAGAGAATCAATAAGATTTAGATTCCACAGCTTCTAGAACTCAGTTACAATACAATGGCTTTCTAATTAAGACTACTTAGGTTCCTTATATAGCCCTCTTCTAAGGAACCATCATTTAAGCTTATTTTACATTAACACTATACAACTTCGGGGTCCTAACAAATCCACATCACAAGCACATATGATAACGTACACACAAAGTGTGCACCTCGCCAAAGGTGGTCAACCAAAATGCACAATCGTGCCAATTGGACCTATACACAAGTCCATCAAATCCACCTATATGTTAAGTGAGCTCTATAACAGAGAACCACTTCACCCGACCCGCACCCATCCTACACATACATATGCACATAGGATATTAACACTTACCTTGTCATCTTGAAGAGTGCTACCGAATAATCCGCAACTCGCCAATGGAAAGTACATATTCCATTATCACAATACACACAACACACTTAGAGTGGATTTACAAACCAACTCAAATCGACACTTAGTGCAATTTCGACCCATCGCACTTCCAAGCACAAACTGCGCCCAAACTAACCAATAATCACCAACACTAGTGACAATGGTCGTAATATGCCAATTTAACCCAATCATAAGTGTTAAACACTTATTATTCTCAAAATCACCCATAAACCCTAATTTTGACTCATTTCAAAATTAGTCTTTCAAATACACTAAAATGGGTTATAACACTTCCATAATCACCAAACCTAGTGATTAAACCCAATTCCAAGTCCTAAATCATGGCCAAGTCGGTTTCCAACCTAAAACCCTCCAATAACAACAATAAACCCGATTACTAACAACACTAAACTCACTTCATGATTTTAAATGTGTTTCTCAACAACTTAAGTTCAAACCCTAACTTGAATATCACAATCAAACAATGAAATTCGGAGTTAGAACTTACCACAACAACCACAATGTAGCTAGGAACGAGGTGAACAACTTTAACACTCGAGCTTTTGATCAATTCGAGCTTCTTCTTCTCCAAAACACCAATTCTCTCTCTAGAACTCACTCTCTCTCTCTAAGATAGTTGAGAGTGTTTGTGGACGTGAAAGTGATCCAAAGTTAGATCCAAACCAGCTGATATGGCTTCAGATCCTCCCCAAGTGAAATGACCAAAAAGCCCCTCATTTAACTCTAAATATAAAAAGACAGAAATCTGTCGCTAGGCCACGTACGCGGCGCGCTCCCATGAATGTGCGCGGCGCGCACACTTGTTTGAACAGGTTCTGATCTTTACCTCTTACACCATGCTTCACACACTAAACGTACATCATAAATACTCTATGTACAATAAATATTAGGGTCTTACAACTCTCCCCCACTTAGAATCGATCACGTCCTCGTGATCCTCGTCACTAAACCAACCGGACCCACACTCCATTGTCCTCAAATATGCGTTCCAATACAACTTCCGCCACATTAATCGTTAATCCAAAGATGATCCCATTTACCAAATACACACTTGCACGCATTAGGGGACATGCAATGCACACAACATCCGAAGTCTACTACATTCGCTTAGCATACATGAAATCATCAAGTTCTCTTCCAACTTCTCTAGGCAATTCTTCTCAATGAATCGCCTTTAACACGTAATCATCATCCACGATTTATCAAATCCACAACCCTAAGCACTAAAACTTGCTCAATCCCTCACATCGGGAAAAACTCAACTTATCTCGTACCGAGATATCAATCCCTTAGTGTACCCTTACCTAGTACAATGCTAAAAACTACCAAGCCTCAACCTAAGGTCAACAACCCTAACGATGAAGACCGAACCAAACGAATCCTTACGGATAACACTTGTCACTAAACATCCACCGTAGTGCGCAATACGACCAATACGCAACTATCGTAACATTATAAGCAAATGGCTAAAACAGATAGCGCCCAAAACGACTATGGCAACGCTAATCCCAAGGTGTATAAAATCGACTATTGTCACACCCGTAACAACATGTGAGCGAAACACGGCTATCGCATCACTAATCACATAACATGGTCCTCATAACCCCACCATTGGTGTATAAAACAACTAATAGTTCTCAATACTAACCACATGAAGGCTGGCCGAAACTACACGCGCCTTAGTAAATCCGCACCACACGCGACTCACCACCTCCACCGCAACAACAATCAGGATTGGTCAAACTACACGCGCCCTAGTGAATCGGAACTACACGAGAGTCACTATCCTAATAGAATGACCACATCAACACGTTTCATTGTGAATCCGAACTACACGCGACTCACTTCCCAAATCTCAACACAGGAATGGTACTCCCATTCCCCACCGGTACTCGCATTTCCCGATAACGTTATACCATACCGATATAACACTTCTCTCAAGGTGAAGTTAGTGGACCACGTCAATGGACATAACCTACCAATCACACACGCTCTTTTGGCCTCATACAACGAGTAGTGTAACATCGTGCACTGCTACACCATAGTGAATCCTAACGGAATACACTAACCATCAACACACGCTCTTTTGGCCTCGATCACAACGAGTAGTGTAACATCGCGCCCTGCTACACCATAGTGAATCCTAACGGAATACACTAACCATCCACCCAAACAACAAGTATATACTCATACTTAGGAACATTCCACTCACTTGGAAGTCCTTGCACACGCATCACACGTACGTGTACACAACACCACCACAATCGAGCAAGAACCACCTATATCGCACATAGGCACAAAATAATAATTCTCTAGAAGAGAATCCGACACACACATTCCTTAACCGAGGGATCTCACCTTGCTCGTCAAACAAGTCCATTATCTCTAAATGAGATTTACCACATTACCACCTCGGTGATAATTTAAATCTAAAACCATAAGTACAATTTATTCCAAATCGTACTTTTACCACAATTGACCAACGTAGGTCTCAACGCTAGCTCCGAATCCATACGAGCATCGTCCAATATCAATACACTAGAACATTTTCGTGCGAGAGTTCAAGCTCCCCCACTTAGAACTCCGTTCCGTAACCACATCACTATACCTTGCTCCAACCTTGAGCACACGAAGGATTTTAGCCTATCCTTAAACACTTCGAACGAAGAGTTTTCCACAATTACACAAACTTAAATCTTGCAATCTTCCGATTGCTCTAGCTTGTCAATTTCCACCTAGTCACACATGTACCTAAGGGTTTCTCTTCGGTACCCTAAGTACAATGTAACCGCAATACCATCGGAGTCGAATACCACGCTAGTAGGTATGAAAGAGGCACCTAACATCGCGTCACGTAGACTCCATTACCGACATACATCGAGATCAAACACTCGATCTTTAGGGTTTTATCCACCCGTCGAACCTCATGGTTCATCAACTTCAACACAAAAGCGAACACGCGCTTAACGACCGAACACCAAAGCCCATACCCATGGCTTGGTAAAAACAATTCCCAACACTAAGGAATGCTTGGTTGCACCAAGTCTTACGCCCTTCCTCCGTCAATCCATACACCACCATAGGGTAATTCCATTAGGAATGTCACCCATAACAATAACATGCACAACACAATGCTTATCAAACACAAACTCAATCAGCACATAATAAATAATCAAAGGACATATTTATTAAAACGAAAAGTACCTTAACGTCTCCTCGTCCCCGCTAGCTCGGGACACTCTGACTTACGATGTCCTTCTTCTTGTCAATTGAAGCACACCGTGCCATCGCCCTTTGGCACCGAACATTCCCAAGACTTGTGACCCCTCACGCCACAATTGTAACACCTAGACGCACTAGAATCCGATATACTCGTCTGTATACCTGTCACAACCTGGAAAATTTTGACTAATTTTGAACCAAACTCTCGATACGATTTAATATCTTTAACACGATAAGCAAAGTCTATAAAGTTGAGTCTCAAAATTTTGAACTATTTACCTGGAATCATTTAACCTTTGTATATTCTTGACAATTCACGAACCATTACTTGTAAATAACTAGATACATGTATGTTTAAATATATCTATATATAAAATAATCTGAGATATAGTTTAATATAATATATGATTTAATTGTATGAACTAAATTGTAAAATGAAATAAGAAATAATAAAATCTATTATTAAAATAAATCTATATATACATAAAAAGTATATTAAATATATTTCAAATTTATTTAGAAAACAATAGTAACAACCAGTTATCACTCGAACGATATTACACGAGTGAAAAAGGAACTTATGTGATTTTAAAATAAACGGTGATCCGAAAATGAGTTATACAAACTATAGACTTATTAAAAATATAATTAGGAACTATTTGTTTAATTTTAAAATTTTTATATTTTACTTAAGGGTTGGGAGTAAATAATTAATGTAATTTTTAATGACCAATTTTTATACAATAATGACTAAAATAAATAAATATATTTAATTTAAAATTTTGGAATTTTTCTGAACACTTTTATCCGCCACTTATTAACAACGAAGTACAAAATACCATGCGTGAGTAAACTATCTGCAGAATAGTAGGAAATGACTTTTCACGTTTCTTAAATTGTGTTACTATATTATTATTATTATTATTATTATTATTATTATTATTATTATTATTATTATTATTATTATTATTATTATTATTATATCAACTATTCATTAGAGAGTCACACACACATATAATATAATATGAATGAGTCACTGTCAATTCCTGAATCATCGGCGCACATCTAGTTTTCATGGCCCAATTTAATCAATATTATATACAATACAATCTCTCATATTCTTTACCATATAATAAAAACCTCAACAAATTGCTTGGTCAAATTCCATGCACAATAATTGCGAAATTAGTGGACACGTTATAATTATAAATCAACTTATATCCTTGATAAAAAAAATAGATTACTCAATTACATTAAATATAAAAATCGTAAAAATTGTGTGAGTCAAGATAAGCGTGCCCCTACATTCCATTAATTAAACAAATTGAGATCCCAATCTTTATGGCATAATTTACGGTATATATTTTTGTTTCCATTTACCTAACTTACAAATCCAATTGTACACAACTCATTCACCAAACTCTCCATATAAATGAGTCCCCCCAAATAAACCTATGCAATTGTTAAGAACATATATTCGGAGGAAAAAAAAAGAAAACATCGAATGAAACCGTGAGGGAAACGTGAAGCTTTCGTATTAATTTTGTCTCTAACTCGATTCCCATTTTGATTATGTCATGGCTGCAAACCAATACTAATCATTTAAAACTATAGCTAACACCACCACTGTTTGATTCTATTATGATCGTGAACCAGACATTTGATGTAAGAGAATTTTGTGAACTAAAACATGTGAGTTATGTTGCTACTATTCTGCCTATCTGTTTGCTCAATCAACAAGCCAAACACCACCATAAACCAATCATTGTTGCTACTTGAACCCGCCACCCAACACTTTAAATCCGTCACCTTCCACACACCACCTTTCTTCTTCAACAATCACTACCCAAAACTGTTTCTACTACTCGTTTACTCCTTTCTGTTTAAAACCCAAAGACACCTTTAAACTGCTACCGTTTGTTCGATTAATACCCACCCATTTCATCCTCTACTTGCCACTAATTGTAACCGTAAATCATCACCCATTTAAGCCCAAAACAACCTATAACTTTTATTGTTTCGTTTTCCTGTTTCTGTTAAATAATGTCGTTGATGAAAATATGAAATGAAGATAACTATGGGTATGGTGTTTATTAAATCATTGTCTGTTTCCCACTTACAACTTTTGAATTATTTATTTATTTCTTTATACACCGACACCTACTTGGTGATAAATAAATAATTGGGACCAAGAAAATGAAGTGTGTTTGGATGGACATGATATTCGGTATTAAACTGACACGATGATATAAAGATGACGATATGATTATGGTTTAATGATTAAGTTAAAGATGATGAGGTTAGAGAAAAAGATTAAACAGCCGTATAGGTTATATAGTTGTTAACGCAAAATAATAAAGAAAAACGGGTTGGCTCATTTGGTTAAGGGTGTTGTTGGGGAGCAAGAGGTCTCGATTTCAAGCCCGGATCATGACATTATTTTTTTGAAGCTTAATCTATTAAGGTAGTCTTATTTTTATTATTATTATTATTATTAATATTATTATTATTATTATTATTATTATTATTATTATTATTATTATTATTATTATTATTATTATTATTATTATTATTATAAGTATTATTATTAATATTATCATTATTATTCATATAAGTATTAGTATCATTATTTTTATAGTTATGATTATAAATATTCATTATTGTTAAAAATTTACATTGTTACTAAAAGTATTATTTATTAAAGTTATCATTTTTATCAATATTATTAAAAGTATCTTTATTTTAAATTTATCATTTTTATTACTATTATTATTATTATTATTATTAATTATTATTACTACTATCATAATAGATAAACATTTTTACATATATTATAGATATTAATATAATTATGTATGAAAGTATTAATTTTAATACATAATAGATAAAGATAAAACATTAATAAATATATATATATATATATATATATATATATATATATATATATATATATATATAACACCATAATAAATAATAATTAATAAGAATATATAAATTTTGTTTGAGTGCGATTATGTGTATTAATTTATATACAAATGATTTAGGTTCGTGAATCCAAGGTCAACCCTACACTTGTTTAATGTCATCATATGTATTTTTACTACAAAATACAGTATGGTGAGTTTCATTTGCTCCCTTTTTAATTGCTTTTGCAATATATATTTTTGGGCTGAGAATACATGCGCTGCTTTTATAAATATTTACGAAATAGACACAAGTACTTAAAAATATATTCTACGTTGAGTTGTACCACTGGCATACTTCCCTGTAGCTTGGTAACTACTATTTACATGTGGTATTGTAAACGCGAATCCTGTTGATAGATCTATCGGGCCTGACAACCCCAACCGGACTGGACGACCAGTATTCAACGGTTACACAGTACTTCGTTTCGTTACTACACTTGGTACAGTGTAGGGAGATTTCATAATAAAGGGAATATGCGACTTTGATTAAATGTTAAGTATGGTTACCAAGTGCTCAACCACTTAGAATGCTTTACATACACTTGCGAGTGTATTATGTTTATGATTATGAAATCTTGTGGTCTATTAACATATTGAAATGATTGTTATGATAAACCTATGAACTCACCAACCTTTTGGTTGACACTTTAAAGCATGTTTATTCTCAGGTACGAATTAAGTCTTCCGCTGTGCATTTGCTCAATATAAGGACATTACTTGGAGCCGATCATCGCAATGGGACCAAATGTTGATGACTTCGTCTAGGTGGATTAGAACGGGTCCTTTCAGTTGGTATCAGAGCAGTGGTCGTAGCGAACCAGGTCTTGCATTAGTGTGTCTAACTAGTAGTTGTTAGGATGCATTAATGAGTCTGGACTTCGACCGTGTCTACATGTCAAAAGTTTTGCTTATCATTTCTAGTCGAAAATCATCTGCTTATCATCCTTATGAAATTACCTGCTTATCATTCATAAGTCTAGACACGTTTTACTGCATTTACTGCATTGATAGTGTATAGACGAATTCTTATCTTAGCATATCTGTTATTGCGAACTTTGACTGATATCTTTTCAAAGATTCTCCGTAATTTACGGGATTTTGGTATTATATATACATATGTAAATTATGTATTGAAGAGTACCAAATCTAACTCCTATAATCTATTCCAAACCAAAATTTCATTTTCCCCATTATACAAGATGGATTCCGCATCTAGTTCGAATTCTTCAGATTCCGACAGTTATGCCGATATGGATTTCCATTCGGGCTCCGAAATCAGCGTCACCGGAATGGATCAACCAATTTCCCATCATCTATTCTGGATGAATTGGGGATGGGTTCGTAATATACTAAATCACTGGAGACAAGAAGAAGGTGATCCATTCCATCCACCAAATTGCCCTCTTGGCGATGAACCTGAGGCACTTACCGGCGAACCTATTCGAAACACCATTTTCTCTCTCATTTCTAGAGTAGCTCGTCACGATTATATACTATCCCATATTACAAATCTTGTTCATTCGCTCGCTCCAACCGCCAATCATCCCGGTGTACTAGCAGAAGTTAACGAACTTCGCGCTCCCTTGACGGCTTTGGAGAACATGGTGCGAAGGTTGCAAACACCAGCAGCAGCACCATCAGCATAATCAGCACCACCATCAATAACATTAACAATACCATCATCACCACTAACAAAAAACATCCGCATCACACATCTCGACATCATAATCTGTCCCACAAACATCAACATCATACGACCATAGATACCAAGGAGTACCAACAATAATGAAAGATGAAGTGTTGATCCATAACTTCATTGATATTCTGCGAAGAATATGTGGTTTCAAAAAGTTTTAGAGATTTCTTATTCTGGCTCAAATCGAAAAGCAAGTGAGATTAATATCATATGAACTCATTAAATTCATGATTTCGTCTGAAGAAAATATATATGTATATATGTTTTCATAAAGATTGTAATTAAAAGTTCTTTTGTACAAAATATTAATGGTGAAAATTGTTTTTTAACTGGTAGGTAATACTCGAGGAATAATTAGATTTCATCTTAATAAGTTACATTGTACATTCGTCGAAGCTGATTCAACAGTCATTTACTATCCTACTTACAACCACCGATATACGTATCCGTTCACCGCAGAATAACCATTTTCATTCAATTTCATATTTGGATTTTGAATTCTCAGAATCCAACAAGTGGCATATGAAGAAAACATATGACAAAATAAAATCTGTTAGAAACAAACAAATTAACTATGAAAAATTTTGTTAAGAATCCACGCTAACTGTTCCAGCTAACTGTTCCTAGCTAACTGATTACATTTTATTTATCGCAGTTTATTTATCGCAATTTAATTATCGCACTTTTATTTATCGTCATTTAATTTCTGTAATTATTTTACGCACTTTAAATATCGGGACACGTATACATGGTTTCGACATATCATATTGACCCATCTATATATTTATCTTGGAACAACCATAGACACTCTATATGCAAATGACGGAGTTAGCTATACAGGATTGAGGTTGATTCCAATATATATATATATAGTTTGAGTTGTAATCAATACTGAGACCAGTACACGGGTCACGATACGTATTAATTAATTCGAATGTTATATATTAAACTATATATGAACTATTGGACTGTTAAATGTGGACTATAGACTGTGGACGAATAATATTGGACAATTAAAATGAATTAAAATACTAATTATAACATATGAAACTAAATAATTCTTCAAGTTTGCCACTTGATTTCATCTTAAACCTCAATTGTATCTTGACGATTACAATCAGCGTTCAAATCTTTCATGATTCTTGAAAACACCTTGATCGAGAGAATGAACCAGCCGCACTTCATCTACGAAAGAAAAGAATGATGCATATAGTTATGCACCTGAAAAACCCTCGGAAACTGAGTAAACGTTTAACACGTAGCTGTGCTAATTCCTTTAGTGTTATTATTACCCAAAATAATTTGGTAATCCCTTTCAAAGTAGCAAATTTTGTCACAGCTCCAACAAGTCAACTCCGATTTTTCATGCGAAACAACCTTATTATAACTTTGATATATATGCGTGCTCATTTATTGTTACTGTGGAACCTTTTATATTCCACCATATTACCATCAGCGTTTAATCATCTAAAAACACAATTTTCTTGAAACCTCTCGGATTGATAACCAATGACCCAGATCTGTTAACTTTGAAAATGCTGACGAAACAGCGAAAGCTATAGATGGTCTAAATGGCCAAAAGCTTGATAATAAGAATGGTGTGTTGAAAAAGCTCAGATTTGGAACTGAAAAACAAAATGAGCAAACCATGAAGGAGATCAAGGATAAATACAAGGACCAAACCCTATATTCAAAGAATCCAAAAAAAATTTGGATCCACCGAAATCTTTAGAGAATATCTTTTTCCGAAGTCATGTTAAAATCTTGCGGAAAATTTTTCTTCGTCAACCTTCAAACTTAGAAATTCAAAAATATCATCATAAATATCTTCGATATTTCTGAGGATATTTTCATAAATATTCTTGTCCGAAATTATCTATCTCTTCGTGTTTTTTGTACCCCATTATATGGGAAACCTCTGTAAAATCTAAGTATAAATTATGAATAATCTCTAGAGAAGTGTTGGAAATTGAAGCATGAGTTAGTATAATATAATGCGCTTGGCCAACGTGATTATATTATAGTAAGTCATGCTGAGTTTCTAATGAAATGTGATGATGGTTCACAGTAGATTATACCACCATCATGTGTCATGTTACATAACTCTTTCATTCTACATAACCTCCAAACATATCAGGAAGAATATATTTTTGATAGTTCTATCTTCAGTAATTTTGATAAATTTGAAAATTAAATCGTGCTATCACGTTCCTTCCTGCTTAGAACATTATAATCATTCGAAATTCTATATCTATGAATTCTGGACCATTATTCGCTTGACTTGAAATCGGGAAGAGAAAACAAAAGCATAGAGCTTCGAAATATAAGTGAGAATATAAAGCCCGATAACAACGCGGAAATTACAAACCGTGTATGTCAATGTTTATCGCAACATAAAGACACGGGAGAATTAAAAACACTATAACCCCAAAGGCGAAGTAGAAGAAAGTAGATTCCTCTGGTGGAAGTTGGAAAAGGAGAATGAATGTTGCGATAGTAAGGATGAGGACAAAGATCAGAACTGGATTAAGCATTTTCACAATCGTTTGAAAGTATGGATCGAGAAAGAAAGAATTGAAGGGGTTAAAATAATGGAACGGAAGAAGTTCATTTATAGAGAAGATACCAGACAAAGCAATCAAGACAACGTCAAAAGTCAAGACGCACCATATTTTCTAAATTCAACAGTGACTACGTCAAAAGTTAAATCTCTATCTCGATCTTTTGTGATAGCTCCACTCATACGCTTCAAGTAATCGAATTGTTTTATCCATATTACTCAATGATGATAAAACTCTATTTATCAATTCATATTCATCATGAAAACATTTTTATTGTTAGCCATGACGACCTCGATCAAATTTCGGGATGAAATTTCTTTAACGGGTAGGTACTGTCATGACCCAGAAAATTTTGACTAATTTTGAACCAAACTCTCGATACGATTTAATATCTTTAATACGATAAGCAATGTCTATAAAGTTGAGTCTCAAAATTTTGAACTATTTACCTGGAATCATTTAACCTTTGTCTATTCTTGACAATTCACGAACCATTACTTGTAAATAACTAGATACATGTATGTTTAAATATATCTATATATAAAATAATCTGAGATATAGTTTAATATAATATATGATTTAATTGTATGAACTAAATTGTAAAATGAAATAAGAAATAATAAAATCTATTATTAAAATAAATCTATATATACATAAAAAGTATATTAAATATATTTCAAAGTTATTTAGAAAACAATAGTAACAACCAGTTATCACTCGAATGATATTACACGAGTGAAAAAGGAACTTATGTGATTTTAAAATAAACGGTGATCCGAAAATGAGTTATACAAACTATAGACTTATTAAAAATATAATTAGGAACTATTTGTTTAATTTTAAAATTTTTATATTTTACTTAAGGGTTGGGAGTAAATAATTATTATAATTTTTAATGACCAATTTTTATACAATAATGACTAAAATAAATAAATATATTTAATTTAAAAATTTGGAATTTTTCTGAACACTTTTATCCGCCACTTATTAACAACGGAGTACAAAATACCATGCGTGAGTAAACTATCTGCAGAATAGTAGGAAATGACTTTTCACGTTTCTTAAATTGTGTTACTATATTATTATTATTATTATTATTATTATTATTATTATTATTATTATTATTATTATTATTATTATTATTATTATTATTATTATTATTATTATTATTATTATTATATCAACTATTCATTAGAGAGTCACACACACATATAATATAATATGAATGAGTCACTGTCAATTCCTGAATCATCGGCGCACATCTAGTTTTCATGGCCCAATTTAATCAATATTATATACAATACAATCTCTCATATTCTTTACCATATAATAAAAACCTCAACAAATTGCTCGGTCAAATTCCATGCACAATAATTGCGAAATTAGTGGACACGTTATAATTATAAATCAACTTATATCCTTGATAAAAAAAATAGATTACTCAATTACATTAAATATAAAAATCGTAAAAATTGTGTGAGTCAAGATAAGCGTGCCCCTACATTCCATTTATTAAACAAATCGAGATCCCAATCTTTATGGCATAATTTACGGTACATATTTTTGTTTCCATTTACCTAACTTACAAATCCAATTGTACACAACTCATTCACCAAACTCTCCATATAAATGAGTCCCCCCAAATAAACCTATGCAATTGTTAAGAACATATATTCGGAGAAAAAAAAGAAAACATCGAATGAAACCGTGAGGGAAACGTGAAGCTTTCGTATTAATTTTGTCTCTAACTCGATTCCCATTTTGATTATGTCATGGCTGCAAACTAATACTAATCATTTAAAACTATAACTAACACCACCACTGTTTGATTCTATTATGATCGTGAACCAGACATTTGATGTAAGCGAATTTTGTGAACTAAAACATGTGAGTTATGTTGCTGCTATTCTGCCTATCTGTTTGCTCACTCAACAAGCCAAACACCACCATAAACCAATCATTGTTGCTACTTGAACCCGCCACCCAACACTTTAAATCCGTCACCTTCCACACACCACCTTTCTTCTTCAACAATCACTACCCAAAACTGTTTTTGCTACTTGTTTACTCCTTTCTGTTTAAAACCCAAAGACACCTTTAAACTGCTACCGTTTGTTCGATTAATACCCACCCATTTCATCCTCTACTTGCTACTAATTGTAACCGTAAATCATCACCCATTTAAGCCCAAAACAACCTACAACTTTTATTGTTTCGTTTTCCTGTTTCTGTTAAATAATGTCGTTGATGAAAATATGAAATGAAGATAACTACGGGTATGGTGTTTATTAAATCGTTGTCTGTTTCCCACTTACAAATTTTGAATTATTTATTTATTTCTTTATACACCGACACCTACTTGGTGATAAATAAATAATTGGGACCAAGAAAATGAAGTGTGTTTGGATGGACATGATATTCGGTATTAAACTGACACGATGATATAAAGATGACGATATGATTATGGTTCAATGATTAATTTAAAGATGATGAGGTTAGAGAAAAAGATTAAACAGACGTATAGGTTATATAGTTGTTAAAGCGAAATAATAAAGAAAAACGGGTTGGCTCATTTGGTTAAGGGTGTTGTTGGGGAGCAAGAGGTCTCGGTTTCAAGCCCGGGTCATGACATTATTTTTTTGAAGCTTAATCTATTAATGTAGTCTTATTATTATTATTATTATTATTATTATTATTATTATTATTATTATTATTATTATTATTATTATTATTATTATTATTATTATTATTATTATTATTATTATTATTATTATTATTATTATTATTATAAGTATTATTATTAATATTATCATTATTATTCATATAAGTATTAGTATCATTATTTTTATAGTTATGATTATAAATATTCATTATTGTTAAAAATTTACATTGTTACTAAAAGTATTATTTATTAAAGTTATCATTTTTATCAATATTATTAAAGTATCTTTATTTTAAATTTATCATTTTTATTACTATTATTATTATTATTATTAATTAGTATTACTACTATCATAATAGATAAACATTTTTACATATATTATAGATATTAATATAATTATGTATGAAAGTATTAATTTTAATACATAATAGATAAAGATAAAACATTAATAAATATATATATATATATAACACTATGAAATCATAATAAATAATAATTAATAAGAATATATAAATTTTGTTTGAGTGCGATTATGTGTATTAATATATATACAAATGATTTAGGTTCGTGAATCCAAGGTCAACCCTACACTTGTTTAATGTCGTCATATGTATTTTTACTTCAAAATACAGTATGGTGAGTTTCATTTGCTCCCTTTTTAATTGCTTTTGCAATATATATTTTTGGGCTGAGAATACATGCGCTGCTTTTATAAATGTTTACGAAATAGACACAAGTACTTAAAAATATATTCTACGTTGAGTTGTACCACTGGCATACTTCCCTGTAGCTTGGTAACTACTATTTACATGTGGTATTGTAAACGCGAATCCTGTTGATAGATCTATCGGGCCTGACAACCCCAACTGGACTGGACGACCAGTATTCAACGGTTGCACATTACTTCGTTTCGTTACTACACTTGGTACAGTGTAGGGAGATTTCATAATAAAGGGAATATGCGACGTTGATTAAATGTTAAGTATGGTTACCAAGTGCTCAACCACTTAGAATGCTTTACATACACTTGCGAGTGTATTATGTTTATGATTATGAAATGTTGTGGTCTATTAACATATTGAAATGATTGTTATGATAAACCTATGAACTCACCAACCTTTTGGTTGATACTTTAAAGCATGTTTATTCTCAGGTACGAATTAAGTCTTCCGCTGTGCATTTGCTCAATATAAGGACATTACTTGGAGCCGATCATCGCAATGGGACCAAATGTTGATGACTTCGTCCAGGTGGATTAGGACGGGTCCTTTCAATACCACCCGTGCTCATGCTTGCACCCTTAGTTCTCTTACTTGGAGCACCATACAACACAACCCTTCTCTTACTTGAAGGTTCACTAACCACCGATCGCGAATACGATTCGAAACCACTAGCCACGGTGAATAACTCCGCAAATGATTTCGCCTGACCTCTGCTAATTTTGTCCTGCAAGTCATCATTCAAAGTTCGATAGAAATCTTCCATCAACATACGATCGTTCCCAATATACTCTGGGAAAAAACGAGCCTTCGCCATAAAGGTCGTCTTGAGAGTATTCAAGTCCATAGATCCCTATCGCAAATTTTGCAACTCATCATGCAATTCCACCAAGTCGGCTTGCGTCCGAAACTCCTCGAAGAATTCCTTCTTAAAATCGTCCCACGATAACCCCATAAAAGCTTCACCACCAACGATATCAACTTTACCATCCAACCAATCCTTTGCCCTACCCCGCAACAAGCTAATAGCGATTCTTGTCCTCTTCTCGAGAGGGCATTCAATAGTGTAAAAACACCCTTCGACATCCGAGATCCATGTTGTACTTATCAAAGTATCCGGTTTCCCGTCATACATCGGAGGTTTAGTCCTCATGAAGCTCTTATGACAATGCTCCATTTCGCCACTACTTTGAAATTCGGAATGCTTCCTATCCATTTCTTCTCGAAACGCACCCATTTGCTCCGCAACGGCGGCCGCAACCCTAGCGTTAAACTCATCATCATTCATCTCGATCTCGTTTCGCGTCGTCATTCTAAATAACGCAAAACAATTAGTCCACGATTTGCACCACCGCCCCATCTTACTAAACACTCATTGTACATCACTTGTTAGACACGATTTGCACCCGTAATAAGGTTTGCAAGTCCTTATTACGCACACACGCCGTAACCACTTGTTAGTACAACGACCGCCTCGCTCGATGATATAAACCAACACGACGAAAATTCTACGCGATATAAACACATGCAAGAATTACATCACAACATAAGCCACAATTCTAGTTAGTTCACCTACACGCTAAGGCACTAACCAAGTTCCCATTCCGACCCGTACTCCTACAAGTCCCGCAACAATTAAGCATACACAAAAGTCTAAGTCTAGGCACCTATCTCAAGTCACCTAAATCCCTTAGACCATGCTCTGATACCACTTATAACGACCCAACCCATTATCCAACCGAATACGCAAGAAATTTTTTTTTTATACAGCAGAGGAGTGCGCAGATCGCAGCCCCTTCAGTGCGCGGTGCACACAAGGCTGATCAGGTTCTGTCCGAAATTTCCAATTTTCCATTAAAGATCTACCACTTCCCGACACTTTTAGACGAAACGCTTTTCACAACATATAATATTAGATAAAACTAACACGTTCCCATAATAAAACAAGTTTTACGACACCGGGCCCACATCGGCCGTTTTACGACTTTCGTACAAAATACAAGTTTCGACCACATGATTTTGACACAAAATAAAGACCGAGCATGGCGATTGGGGATACGCTACCCAATCCTAATCAATCCAAAAGCACGTCTTCTAAAGCAACCTACGCGAGTCCACTAGTTCCCACGCTTACCCGAGCCACCGCATCCATGCAAATCTATAAAAATGTAAACAACGAGATGGTAAGCTAACGCTTAGTGAGTGATAATATACTACATACATATATATATATATATATATATATATATATATATATATATATATATATATATATATATATATATATATATGCATAAAATGGACACGCCACACAATAATAATCAAATAACACATACCGGAGTCCATGCATAAAGGCAAGCTAATCTAAGCATACCGTACAATTGCTATACAACAAGCTAACGATATCAACAATGTGAGTACACCAACGACGATATGTACCACGCCAAATAAGCTACACCCGGAGGGTTAGCTACAACACAACAATACAACTATATATATATATATATATATATATATATATATATATATATATATATATATATATATATATATATATATATATATATATATATATATATATATATATATATATATATATAACAAAGCGTAAACTGCCCAAGGTTAACCCTTTAACCCAATACCGAAACCAACTACCAAATACCAAAATGAAGATTGGCCGAACTACACGAGCCTTAGTAAATCCGCATCCACAAGAGACTACTATCTTCAATAACACAACAACATCGAGGTTGGCCGAACTACACGAGCCTTAGTAAATCCGCAACCACACGAGATCACTACCTCAATAAGATGACTGAACTACACGCGTCATCGTGAATCCGCATCCACATGTGATTCACTTCCCACATCAAAACCCACGGTCCCAGGAATTATAAAAATCCACATCATCGGGGTTATCCAATTCACAACTCAAAATCAACCCTTCGCCATTGGGGTTATATAATCCACATCACAAGCACATGTGATAACGTACACACAAAGTGTGCACCTCGCCAAAGGTGGTCAACCAAAACGCACAACTGTGCCAATTGGACATATACATAAGTCCATCAAATCCACCTATATGTGAAGTGAGCTCTATAACCAAGAACCACTTCACCCGACCCGCACCCATCCTACGCATACATATGCACATAGGATATTAACACTCACCTTGTCGTCTTGAAGAGTGCTACCGAATAATCTGCAACTTGCCAATGGAAAATACCTATTCCATTATCACAATACAAACAACACACTTAGAGTGGATTTACAAACCAACTCAAATCGACATTTAGTGCAATTTCGACCCATCGCACTTCCAAGAACAAACCGCGCCCAAACTAACCAATAATCACCAACACTAGTGACAGTGGTCCTAATATGCCAATTTAACCCAATCATAAGTGTTAAACACTTATTATTCTCAAAATCACCCATAAACCCTAATTTTGACTCATTTCAAAATTAGTCTTTCAAATACACTAAAATGGGTCCCAACACTTCCATAATCACCAAACCTAGTGATTAAATCCAATTCCAAGTCCTAAATCATGACCAAGTCGGTTTCCAACCCAAAACCCACCAATAACAACAATAAACCCGATTACTAGCAACACTAAACTCACTTCATGAGTTTAAATGGGTTTCTCAACAATTTAAGTTCAAACCCTAACTTGAATATCAAAATCAAACAATGAAATTCGGAGTTAGAACTTACCACAACAACCACAACGTAGCTAGGAACGAGGTGAACAATTTTAACACTCGAGCTTTTGATCAATTCAAGCTTCTTCTTCTCCAAAACCCCAATTCTCTATCTAGAACTCTCTCTCTCTCTCTCTAAGATAGTTGAGAGTGTTTGTGGATGTGAAAGTGATCCAAAGTTAGATCCAAACCAGGTGATATGGCTTCAGATCCGTCCCCAATTGAAATGACCAAAAATCACCTCATTTAACTCTAAATAGAAAAAGACGGAAATCTGTCGCTAGGCCACGTGCGCGGCGCGCTCCCATGAATGTGCGCGGCGCGCACACTTGTTTGAACAGGTTCTGAGCTTTACCTCTTACACCATGCTTCACACACTAAATGTACATCATAAATACTCTATGTACAATAAATATTAGGGTCTTACATTTAGCATACTTTTTTTTATATATTTTACCATGGATTTCATCCTGCTGAGGTGAGTAATAAACTCTCTTCCTGCAGGGATTATCAGACAGTGATCACTTTTAAGGAAACTTTGTTTCCTTACTTCGAGCATTGCGAAGAAAGTTTTTGCTTCGTTGCTCGGTATTATGTTTTGACAGGGTTATTTATACCTTTAAGGTATGTTCCAGCTGTCATATCCTCATGCAATTCCTTATTCGGAATTTAATTTTGTTAGGACGTTGTTATATCAAAAGAGTTGTAGGAAGTTCATTAGGTTCTTTGTAGGAAGTTTATAGACTTCAACTACCAATACAATAACTTTCCACTACATATTAAAAAGAAAGGATATAGAGCATATAATGGTAGAACTTTCGGAGGTTTGATCAGTTTCATGCCCTTGGTATGGGCTTCCCAGCAGTTGTCTCTAGCTTGTAGGAACCTTTGCTTAGTACTTGTGAAATTACGTAAGGTCCTTCCCAATTAGGTCCCAGTTTTCCTTTGTATTCCACCTTGCTTGTGATGTTGAGCCTTAGGATATAGTCTCCTACCCTGAAAGTCGAGGGCTTCACTCTCTTATTTTAATAGCTTTCGATCATTCGCTTGTATGAAGCTTCGGGGATCAAGGCTGCTTCTCTCCTTTCTTCAAGTAGATATAAGTTAATTCGGAGATTTTCTTCATTTTTTTCATGGTTTACCGTCCTGTCTGTTAACACTTGTATTTCAGCTGAAAGAACAGCTTATGTTCCGTATGCGAGGCTATAAGGTGTCTCTCCATTGCTTCGCTTCGAGGTCGTACTGTGTGCCCACAATACCAGGGGGATTTCATCAATCCATCCCTTTCTACACTTACCCAGGCGCTTCTCGATTCCCTTGACTATATCTCGGTTAGTTACTTCTACGTATCCATTGCACTGAGGATGATATACCGAGGTGAAGATTTGTTGGATTTTCAATCGTTCGCAGAAATTTGGGAAGTGCCCTTCTGCAAACGGTTTCCCATTGTCAGAGATTATTTCTTGGGGAACTCCGAACCTGCATACAATATGCTCCCAAATGAATTTTCCACTTGTTTGCCTGTGATTGCTGTCAAGGGTTTTACTTCAGCCCACTTGGTAAAGTAGTCGATTGCTACTATTAGGAACCTTGGGCTACCTGGGGTGTCATTAATTGGTCCTACTATGTCTATCCCCCACTTCATGAACGGACAGGCTGAGGTTACTGAGACCAACTCTTGCTTCGGTAGCCTGGGGACGTTCGAGTGGATTTGGCAGGATTCACAAGTTTGTAGTACCATTACTGCATCGTGGTGCATCGTAGGCCAATAGTATCCAAGGCTCATGATCTTTGCGACTACCGACCTTGGTCCTGCGTGGAGGCGACATATCCCTTCATGCATTTCTTGAATTATCACAGTTGCTTGCTTCAGCCCCACATATCAAATCTGTGGTGTTAGAAAGGATCTTCGATACAGGGCCCCATTCATCATTTTGTAAGATGGTGCTTTTATTCTTATCTTTCTAGCTTCGTTTTTGTCTTCTGGTAACATTCCTGTTTCGAGATACACTTGTAGTGGAGTCATCCAAGTTACCTCATCTTCTTGTATAAGATCATTGACTTCCTCTTCAAGGATTGATTTCTTCTTTAGTACCTCCACCAAGACCTCTTTCTTAAGATGCTCAAATGTTAATGAAGCGAGTTTGCTTAGTACGTATGCCTTCTTGTTTTGGCTTCGTCAAACATGTTTAATGTTGAAGCTTTTGGAACTTTCAGTTAGTTCCTTCGCTTTTGTGAGGTAGAGCTAGATGGTGGGTTGCTGAGCTTCGAAGGTGCCCATGATTTGGTTAGCTACTAATTGGAAGTCAACAAAAGCACGAAGGTGAAAAATCTTTAATTCCTTCGCCATTCTTAGTCCCGCGAGTAGTGCTTCGTATTCACCTTCATTATTGGTTATTGCGAACTCGAAACAAAGTGCATAAGTAAATTCTTTTCCTTCGGTATTTACCAACATTAGACCGACACCTGATCCATCGGAGCTTGACGCACCATCAGTATACAACTTCCATTCTTCATTTTCAACCTTCAGAGTGATAATTTGAGTGGAGTTTTTTACATCTTCTTCGTCGATGTTATCTGTTTCGGCGATGAAGTCTGCCAAAACGTGCCCTTTGATCGCGTGCCTTACCCTGAATTCGATATCATGTTCACCCAGCTCGTTGGCCCATTTGGCCATTCTTCCCGACTTTTTTGGCTTCGAGAGTACTTGTCTAATGGGTTTGTTGGTGAGTACCACTATTTGGTGTGCTTGGAAGTATCTCCGGAGTTTCCTAGTTGTGTGGACAAGTGCTAAGGTTAGCTTCTTAAGCTCATGATAGTTCATCTCTGCTCCCTGAAGTACTTGACTAACAAAGTATATCGATACTTGTGTTCTTTCTCGTTCTGAGGCTAAGACTGTGCTGATACACTCTTTCAAAGCGGCCAGGTACATGAAGAGTGTTTCTCCCTCTATGGATGTAGTTAATGTTGGGAGATTGGCAATATATTCACTCACTTCAACAAATGCCTTTTCCACTTCTTTACTCCAGACTATTTTCTTTTTTCCCAAGCATACTTTCAAGACTTTGAAGGAGGGTAGTTGTTTTTCGGATCCTCGTGATACGAACCTGCTAAGCGATGCTAGCTTTCCATATAAAATCTACATGTCATTTATGGTCACTGGAGTTTGGAGTTACTTGAGCCTGTCATCTTTTTCTGGGTTCGCTTGAATTCCCTTCCTGGTGATGTAATACCCAAGGAATTTTCCTTCTTCAACTCCGA
This sequence comes from Rutidosis leptorrhynchoides, assembly GCF_046630445.1. Classification (NCBI taxonomy): domain Eukaryota; kingdom Viridiplantae; phylum Streptophyta; class Magnoliopsida; order Asterales; family Asteraceae; genus Rutidosis; species Rutidosis leptorrhynchoides. The sequence goes on from NC_092336.1 coordinate 439,125,818, forward strand.
AAGAACATTTCTTTGGGTTCAACTTCATGTTGATTGCCCGGAGTTGTCAAAGGTTTCCTGAATATCTTCTATTAGGTTCTCTTCTTTTCGACTTTTGATTACCAAGTCATCCACGTAGGCCTCCAGATTTCTCCCCAGTTAATTGTGGAAGACTTTGTCAACGAGCCTTTAGTAGGTTTCTCCCGCATTTTTTTTTTGACAAAATGACATCTTTTGATAGTAGTAGATTCCTTTGTTGGTGAAGAAGGATATTTTTCTTCATCCTCCTTGGCCATTTTGATTTGTTGATACCCCTTGTAGGTGTCCAAGAAGCTTTTGTATTGATATCCATTGAGGGATTCGACTTTCCAGTCAATCTTGGGTAAGGGATATCAATCTTTGGGACATGCCTTGTTGATGTTGGTCAAGTCAACGCACATTCTCCATCCCCCATTGAACTTTTTCATCATCACTAGATTAGCAACCCACGAAGGATATTTGGCTTCGCGGATTATTCCAGCTTTTAGCAACCCTTCCATCTCTTTACGAGCTGCTTCATCTCTTTCGGGTGCTAGGTTTCTCTTCTTTTGATCTACCGGTTCGAGATGCTTGTGCTCATTAAGTCGGTGTTCCGTAACAAAAGGTGACCCTTGGATGTTGATGGAGTGAGGGATCCCTATCAGGTCACTATTTTCCCAGGCGAATACATCCACATTAGCTTGTAACAACTTCCGAAGCTTTTGCTTGGTGGATGACGGTAGATTGCATCCTATACTGATCTCTTGGTCTGGAAACATTGGGTTGACCGATATCTTTTCCACTTGAGGATTTTCTTCGAATGTCTCTAGGATGCATTCGGTTGGTTCCTTCTTTGTCTCTTTTATGGCAAGGATTACCTTATCTCTGTCATACGTTGAAGCGGGGGTTCCAAAACCTTCGTGCGTATGAAATTTAACCATCTGATGTACCATTGAAATAATTATGCCCATTTTTCTCATAGCTACTCTCCCAAGTAAAATTTTGTGCGGGGAGCTTGCTCGGACTACTACAAAATCGATGGTTTTGGTTCTTATTAACGGTGGTTCTCCTATTGTGAAATCGAGGTCAATTTCTCCGATGGGCCAATACCTTTCTCCGGAAAACCCTATTAATGGTACTCTTGGGGCACCTAATCGTGCTCTGATGGCGAGACTTAGTCGATCGAAGCAATGCTCGTACATTACATCACAAGCACTTCCGCTATCAAGGTATATCCTTCGGAATTCTCTGTTGAAGATTTTCCCACTGATAGTGATGGGTAGATCCGAGGGACATATGGTATCAAGGACTGGAATCGATACCTTGTTCCATTCTCTGACGGCACAAGCCCTTTCTCTTTTCTTGTAAGGCTGGTGTGAATCTATTGCCAAGATTGCGTTTTCTGTTTCTTGCCTTTTGTCTCCTATTTTTTGCTCCTGTACCCTTTCTTTCTTCGGTTCTCGAATCCCTTTTATGAGATGAGATAGTTTTCCAGATTTAACCACCTCTTCGATGGTTGTTTTAAGGTTGAAGCATTCATCTGTCTCGTGCCTAAAATCATTGTGGAAGTCACAAAACTTAGTCCTATCTCTTTGCTTCCCCCGGTTGGACATTTTTCCCGGAGCATTCAATTTATGGGTTGCTTTCTATGTTGCTAGGATTTTCTTGGGGGTTTTTATTAATGCCGCCAAAATTCTGGCTCCGGTGTCTCTTCGATAAGGGTGGAATCTTCCCTTGTCTTCTTTCCTACCATGCTTGTCATCCCTCCTTTCTGATTTTTCTTTTCGCCTGTTTGCTGGGACATCATCTAGGACGAAGGTACCTGCTGTTTCATTTGCATCTAGCCATACATATACTTTTTCTAGTAAAGCTTCATAAGTGTTTGGTAGGTCTCAGCAAGGATGCACGATGAGCGGTCTGACCTTGGGTCTGGACAGTAACCCGAATATTCTTTGGGATTCTGGTAGGTTCGGGATTTGCTGGGTTTCGTTGGTATACCTATTGAGGAAAGCTCTAGATCTTTCGTTATCCTTTTATTTTATTCCATGGGCAGCTACATTATTCTTTGGGATTCTGGTATGTTAGGGATTTGCTTGTTGTGATTTCACGTGGGAGTGGACAAAAAGGGGCAAGTCCCTTTTGTTTATTGTCTAGCCGTACCAAATACACCCTTCTGTTCTTTCATGACCCACACACATATGTGGCCAAGCAATACTTCAATCTTCTTTTGCTTTCTGCTTGCATTGACTGAAACCAAAGAAAACAAATGGATCCCACTAACTCAACAATCAAATTTTAATCTTTCTCCTTCTTGCCTCCAGAAAACCTACGCTCAATTAGCTGCTTCATCTCCATTTTATTATGCTAGATAGGCTTTCTTCTCTTGATGTTTGTTTGTACAATAACTGTCACACCCCCAAAGGGGACCAGGGATAATTGTGACTTTTCAATATCACAACACAAGCATAATAAGAGAACGACTCTATATGAGACGTTTTATAAAAATATTAATTGTAACAGCAGAAATAAATAAGGTTTTACATCATAAATCCAATGTAAATGACAAGTGTTTATTAAATGATAGAATAATATGCGAGACTCCAATGCAAGGCATCACACATATAGCAATCACCATCAGCACATAAGCTAATCGTCACCTGAGACAAACATGCTTAAAAGTCAACACAATGGTTGAGTGAACAACATAGGTTTAATAATCTTAATAAATTTTTAGACCACAAGATTTAGTTCAAAATATCAAAAATAATCAATATGCCATGAGTTATAATATCGAGCTAAACATTTAAAACCCCTGACACTGCGCGTGTGTCGGTAATCATTATTATGTAACCCCTTGACGATCGGTCAATGGGTAGAGACGTCACTCTCAATAGGACTATTCACAATAATTAAGCTTTCCACATTCTAATTTCAGCAATTAATGATATTATGGTGGGGATTTGCATGTAAGAATACAAGTCAACAAAAGTCTCATGAAGTTGCATATCAAAATGTTTAGGCACTTGTGTCTAAAGTGTAAATCATTTAAAATCAAGCATGTGTCTCACCTCGAGATTTATAAAATTCAATAAAGTATGTAAAAGAGGGGCTATGAAGTTCACCTTAAGAGTAGTTGAAGAGTTATTCCACAAATGAAAGTATTGAACGAAAGTGCGTGACCGAGATCTCAACCTAGAGATAGAACGTTTGGTCAGTTACTGTATAACAGAGAAAGTTTGTTTATTAATATAATGAATTATATTACCAGTGACGGTTCATGAAAAGAGTTTCTATTTTCGAAAGGTTACTATTTATGGAAAGTTTCCATTTATAGTAAGTTTCCAATTTTAGAAAGTTCGGGTTATATTCCTTTACCAAGACGTTGTACAACTTTACTCAAACTTCGTTGCTATCAAGTAAGTCAGGAATGACCAGATGTAACCGGGGGCCTAGGACTCTTGATCATAATCTAAGTCATGACATTCGAGATCCACAAGTTTATCCCATAACTGGCAACCATAGACATCCTCCCCTTATGACCGTAAGTAGCGGTGAAGTTCGTATAATTTGTACGTTTTGATTATAACCCTCGCGTATTATTAGCGTATAGAAAAATGTCACATTAGGTTTCCTTATAATACAAGTTGTTACTATACTATATAAGTTATAATATAATTATTTATTAATAATGTATTGTCATTGTTAATTTATTATTATAAGTATTATTATCTATTATATAATTAAATATTAATTCATTTTTAATTTCATTAATTATCTAAAATCTATGTTCCTAATTTTTATAAACTTAGCTAATCATATAAATCAGTAGGAAAGTTTATAAAAATTATTTTATTAATTTTTGTATTTATTTCTCATTGTTCTTTATTTATATTTTTCGATTTATATTAAATCAATGTTAATTATGTAAGAATTACCTAATCGACCTAATTAAGTGGATTTATATATTTTTTATAAGTTCTATATTCTTTTAGGATAATATAAAAATTTAAAGATCTAATTTTATACCGAAGATATTATTTATTTCGAATTTTAACTTAAATAACAGTTTTCGGATTATTAATTGAAGAATAAATATATAGAATAGCAAATAAATTATATTTTTGATTCTAATATTTATTATAAGTCATTTGAAATCTGTAAAAATTATTTTTCTAGTTCCTAAGTATTTACATAAATTTTATTTATTTTCTACATGTTTAAATAGCGACCGGAATAGAAAATAATACATTATAATTCATAAATAATTATAATAGCATTCCAAAAATTATTGTAATAATTTTTAGATGTTCTTGAACTGATATAAACTATTTTTAAGTGTTTATTACTGTATTTGTGATTTTATATTATTTTAATTTGATTTATGTATTTAATAATGGTTCGACATATATTTAAATAACCAATAAATATATAGTATGATATGAAATTTTGGTTTTCAATTTTAGTAAGTTTTATATACATATTGAGACCTGTAAAAATTATCCCTACTATTTTTAAGTATTTATAGAATTTAATTTACAATTTTGTATATAATATATATATACTGAAACAAATAAATAGTCAATAAATAATTTATTAGTTACAAAAATGCATAAATTGTATTTTAACATATAATAATAATAATAGTAATAATAATAATAATAATAATAATAATAATAATAATAATAATAATAATAATAATAATAATAATAATAGTAATAATAATAATAATAATAATAATAATAATAATAATAATAATAATAATAATAATAATAATAATAATAATAATAATATGCCTTTTGATCAGATCCTATTGTCAAAAATAAATTTTATTCAAATTTTTAGAATTTATTGTTTAATAAACAATTCTGAATACAAATAAATAGGATTTAATTATGTAGAATATCATATAAAATCAAGTTTCAATTTTCCTGATCTATATATGTTTAAAAGAACATGTGAAAATTATTTTTTACAATTTTTAATGATCTATGATAATTTATTTCGATTTTTACCTATATATACTATATTCGGTACATATAAATAAAATAAATACTTGTAAATTCATTTTTAACCTTTATTAATTCTATAAAAATTATTTCTAATCAGTATTATATCATATTAAGGTTAAGACACCGGTAAAAATATTTTCCTTGAATTTTATATAATTATTTCATATATACATCGAATATACATTTATATATATTAAAAATTCATTTTAAATGCATAATAATTATAAATCCGACTATAAAATCTACAAAAATAATTTTATAATATGTATTAACACTTAATAATAATTTTAGTATAATCATATTAATTTTTAAGATTGTGTTTTAATTTAATAATAAATAAAAAGTAATCGAATGAAATAAAAAATAAAAAAAAATAATAACCGAAAATAAATATATATATATATATATATATATATATATATATATATATATATATATATATATATATATATATATATATATATATATATATATATATATGGAAGTGAAGAATAAAAAAAAGTACCTCAAAAGTTCTGGAATTTTTCTTTGAGAAAAATCTCAAGTGTTTGTGAAGAAAACAATTTAGAAGACTTGTATTTATAGGTGAAGTTTATTGGTTTTAATATATATATATATATATATATATATATATATATATATATATATATATATATATATATATATATATATATATAGATAATGATAAGGCAATCATTTTATAAAAAAATGATAAGATTGTTTTTTTTTATCCTTATGAATCTAGTCCATATACTATTCAAATACATTTACTTCCTTTCAAAGTATTTTTAAAATTTAAACAAAAGAACTATCTCTTCTTTTTTTTTTCTTTTTTTTCTCCGGCTGAATAACACAAATAATAATTTTTTTTAAAATGCAGATAATTATATTATATCTTTCTAAAAAAATTTACCATTTTATTTTTTTAATTAATTAATTAATTCAAATTAATATAATATTATTTATAATTTTGGTATTTTATTATTATTTATACATATTAAAATTTTATAATTGCATTTAATACCTTAGTTTATCATTTTCTTAATTTAATTACTTCAAGTTTTATTATTTATAGTTTTGTCACATTTTATTTATAAAGTTAGTTATATAACTTTATATAGTTTCGTACATAGTTATATATATAATTATATATATACATAATATTAATAGTTCATATAATTTAATTAATATTAGGGTAAGGGTTTATGGTTATTAATTACGAGCATTTAATATATCTGGACATTTATTATATCCGGATAACAACCCTAATGATAACAAGACAACGCAACCCTAAGGACAATTTGGTCAATTCTTAAAGAAAAAATGAGGGTTGTTATAGTACTTCCCCGTTAATTTAAACTTCGTCCTGAAGTTTCAGGTAGATTTTCGGATGCATCAGTGGTTGATAAAAGATGGGGATATTTCCTCCTCATCTGGTCTTCACGTTCCCAGATATACTCGGGGCCTCTTCGTGAATTTCAACGGATCTTAACAATAGGAATGTTGCTCTGTTTGAAGCGTTTAACCTCACGATCCATAACCTCTATGGGTTCTTCAACGAAATGCATTTTATCATCAATACGGATATCATCCAATGGAATAACGAGTGTGTCATCAGCAAGACACTTTTTTAGATTCGAGACATGAAATACATCGTGTACACTACTAAGCTCAGAGGGTAATTCTAATCGATACACCACGGGACCAATTCTTTCAGTAACCTTGAAAGGTCCAACGAAACGCTGACTTAGTTTGCTTTGTTTACCAAAATGAACGACGCCTTTCCAAGGGGATACTTTCAACATGACCTTATCACCAACTTGGAATTCTAAATCTTTTCGACGATTATCAGCATAGCTCTTCTGTTGGCTGCAGGCAGTTTCCAATCGTTTCTTAATCTGAAAGATCTTTTCGGTAGTTTCAATAATGATTTCAGGACCAGTTAAATGTCTGTCCTCTAGTTCATCCCAGCACTATGGGGATCTACATTTTCGTCCATATAAGGCCTGATATGTGATATCGTACCTTAAAACAACTAGCTAAAAACTTAACAATTAGCACACAATTACAGGCAACTATAACCCGATCATGCAGTAATCTATAAGTAATTTGACCAGTTCGTTCCACAGAGAGCAGTTTAATCAAGATCTTAACACTTGTAATTATCCTAGAGATTTGATTAAGAGATTTGGTTTGTGTTTCAATTCATGCAATCAACTTGAAGCAAAATGAAATGAATTAACAATAAAGATAAAACAGTGTCCACTTGAATGATTCAATATTAATATGGATTGTTCTTGTAATTATTACCGATTATTATGTCTTTAATATAGTTGTATGACTTCTCACAAAGTTCTAATCAATCAAAGTGAGTAAACTCACATAAACACAATTCAAAAGATTAAATTATATTTGATAGAAACCAATGAGACTTGATTTAGACTAAACTCACGTAAAATCCTAATTATCACAATCACTTGCAATAATTACACTATTATGCAGTTCACAAGCTTATCAATTACCAATTAAATCAATGACACAATCACTTGAAATCACTTCTCTAATTGTCTAGATCACCTAAGTGTTGAAGAATAAATTGCATCCCAATTTAACCAACATTAAACAATTAACAACCTATGTAATTGAATTAAGAACATAGAACATGCATAAAAGTGGATCTTTAATCAAACACAATCAATTTTAATCACAAAACATTAAATCCAAATGACAGAACAATCTAATATTCATAGTTTCACATTCAAGCAAACACTAAACTGATTTAGCCTAGCATATTAAAGTAGCAAGAAATAAATAAACAATAAAAACTAGGAGTATTCATGATTACAATGATAAACTGATGATAAAAACAAGTACCGAAAGTTATGATTAATCGAACAGAAGTAAAAGATGAGCAAGTCTTCAATGGTAGGGTTTAGGTCTTCAAAGAACTCTCTTTTTCGTAGCTGGAAAACTGCACACCCCTTTAGGGTTAAAAACCTCGACCATTTGATAGGTGGATCGCGATCGGGATGGCGGAGAGGCATCACGACTGTGATCAAGGTATCGCGATCGTGATGATGTTGTTTTCGATTTCTTCAACTTCTGCCAATGTATTACGGTCGGGATTCAACCAGTTGCTGCCGTGATCAGCTCCAGACTCAGGAAAACTTCGATTTCTCGCGTCCAAACATACTTTGAGCATAAATATAACCAATACTCAACATAAAACAACCAAAACATTAAACCAAAGACCTCTGGAGCTAGTATTACCAATTTATCTCAATTAATCACCAAAGTCTTCATATTTCCGCAAATAAATAATAATAAGGGACCGATATCGCGATGTAATATATGTATAATTTTGAGCGATATCAAATCCCCCACACATGAACCTCGTTTGTCCTCAAGCAAGTATATCGTAAAATAATATCAACTTATGTAGAAATAAACAAACTAGGACAAGTCTTCAATAATTAGAGAATCAAGACATACCGATATCATTCTTCAAAAGCAATAATTCCATATCGTGTAGTCTTTAACATAACAAGCATAAGGATCAAGTCTTCAACAAAAACCATCAAAATTAACCACAATTCAAACCTAAATCTACTCATCACAACCATTCCCCAGTCAAAGTCAACTCCATCTTCGAAAAGGTCATCAAACACCAATCATCAAGTATAAAATGTCACAAACTCAAACTTTTAACCTCCTTAACATTGACCAATTATGTAGGATTCTCGGGATAGCCAACAACTCACCAAAACAACTCAAAGTGTCGACAAGATATATATCATAAGCTCCAATCACCATGAAAATCATAAAATAAACCCAAAATGAATAAGGGCTATGAATATCATAAAAATTACCGTTCGCCAAGGAGTCTACCGTGTATAAAGTGTATGCCTTCAAAAATTATGCTCCTCTAATCAACCCGCTATGGCTATCCCTCTTTCACCTCCATGCCCCCAAAAACACCAATAATTCATCAATTCCAAATATAATCATCAATTCCAAAATTGGGTTAAGGTGGGTGCGCCAAAGCTAGGGGACTGGGTACCCCTATCTTTATTGGTCAATCCGGGCTTAGGATGACCGGCACTCATCAAGCTTTCTATCATAACTCTATGGTTTCTCTCATAGTAGGGTGAAAGCACTGACGGAGGTTCCTGGAATTAGAGACCCACGTGTGATGACCCGGGAATTTCCGACCAAATTTAAACTTAATCTTATATGATTTAGACACGATAAGCAAAGTCTATTAAACTGAGTCTCATAATGTTTGAACTATTTTCATGAATTCAATTTGACCTTTGACTATTCCTGACGATTCACGAACAATTATTTGTAAATAAATAAATAAATATATATATATATATATATATATATATATATATATATATATATATATATATACTTATATATATATATATATATATATATATATATATATATATATATAAGTATATATATATAATAATAATTTAAAGTAATATATGATTAATTGTAAGAACTAAATTGTAAAATTATAAATGATATGATAATTAAGTTGTTATTAAATTATACATATAACACATGATTTTTGTACATATTTATCAGTAGGTGTATATTATAAAATATATAAAAGGTATAAATATTCAATTATATATATTATATAACAATTATTAACCTAATACATAATTAATAAATTGTAATATTAATATATGAAATTTAAATTTGAAATATGGTTATTATATTAATATTACTATTAATACCTCCATTAAAAAAATATTAAGATTAATATCATTATCAATATCAATATCTGTAATATTAATATTATAAAAATTTTAATATATTGATATAAAAAGTTGTTACATGTAATTTGTTACATTATTATTAGTATTATTTTTAGCAATACTATTATTATTATAATTAATATCATTATTATTCTTAAAGTTAGTATTAATAAAAAAAATGATACAATGTATTATTATTATCATTAATAATATAATTCTTATAATTTATAGTATCATGATTGTATATTATTATAAATTATTATTATTATTTCTATTATTATTAATCTGTATTATTAATATAATTATTATTAAATCAATATTATTATTACTAGAATATTTAATAATTATAATTACTTATATTAAAGAGATAAGGTTAGATATATATACGCGTATGTGCATATAGGTCTCAATCAGATTTTTTTTTCTGCTTTCTCTACTCCCTCGTGTTAAACTGTCGGCACCAATAGTTTATACAATAATCAATACCCAATTTGAAATTGATTACATCGTTTTCCTTTACCCTCTAAATCAATTACAACATCCATAGAATTATTAATGTCTGATAGTAAACAGAAAAATCGAATTACTGCTCGATATATACGGTACGTACAACTTTTTGGCAAATGATCGAAATTGAAATGTTTTCCAAAATCCATTAATGCAATTGTGTTAGGAATTCCTCATTTAATCTATTTTAAGTTTTCATTACCCAGTTTTTGGTATTCGTTCAGAATTTTTAAGTCAAAGATTAACATTAAAAAGTCAACTGTTTGATTTCTCAAGAAATTTAGATTTGTGTTGAGGTTTTCGAATCAGTTGATAATACAGAAGGTTTCTAGGAGCGATTTGGGAAATGTTTCATGAAGGAATCGAGGTGTCAAAACAGCCCAAACTCAAAAACTGATTTTTTTGTTCTTCGTTATTTATTTTATTTTTTTTAAACAGCTGTTGCTGTTAATTATTCTTTCTTTTCTAATCAAATTCAATTCTTCAACACAGGCATTCGTAATTTAATTTCAACTCTTTATTCAAATAGCAATTCGCGAATATGATTTGATTTGTTTCCAGTCGTTTTGGTTTTGATTCTGTGATCGAATGAAATTGAGGAAGAAGATAGGAAAACAGATACGATATATTAGGTTATAGAATGGGTTTTAATCAGAAAAGTGAAGGCAGCAGAATGGTTTGTGTGCGTGTCGGTTAAGCGAGAGGTCTCGGGTTCGAGTCCCGTCTGCTACTTTTCTTTTTACACGAAGGGTATACACTTTACTTTTATTATTATTATTATTATTATTATTATTATTATTATTATTATTATTATTATTATTATTATTATTATTATTATTATTATTATTATTATTATTATTATTATTATTATTATTATTATTATTATTATTATTATTAATTATTATTGTTATTATTATTTTTGTACTTATTAATTATTGTTATTATTACATGTATTATAATTACTACTAGTATTATTATTAACATAAGTGTATTTATAAGAATTATCATTTATTATCATAACATTAGATACAATTATGAATATTATTATTATTGTTATGGAAATAACATAAGTTACTATTATTTTCATAAATATTAGTATTAATAACATTCTAAATCTATTAGTATTATTATTATGTATTATTATTGTCAATATCATTATGATCAATATAATTAGATAATTATAGGTAGTAATATTAATAATATGAGTATCATTATTATTATATTATTAAAAAATTTATCCTAACTATTATTAGTAATAAAATTTGATATAAATACTATTATTATTAGTATCGTTATTATTGATATTATCATTATAATCAGATACAATTTTCATTACAATTATTAATATTATTTTACCGAATAAACAGTATGTATATAAAAACATTTATAAGTAACAATACATATAAGTATGTACTAATGATGTCAATGACTTTTACATAAATATACATATATAACAAATTAATATCTATTTTATATATAATACTAATCAGATATATATATATATATATATATATATATATATATATATATATATATATATATATATATATATATATATATATATATATATATATTAATGTAACTAAATAAATAATAAGAAATTTGAATATATACACAAATTGAATATATATATATATATATACACACACAAAAGATAAATAAGATATAAATATGAAATTGTTCAATTACAAATATATGTTTTAATATATATATATATATATATATATATATATATATATATATATATATATATATATATATATATATATACAAATGATATAGATTCGTGAATCCAGCGTCAACCCTACATTATTCAGTGCTGTCGAATGTATATTTTTACTACAAAATATCGTATGGTGAGTTCATTTGCTCCCTTTTTAAATGCTTTTGCAATATATATTTTTGGGACTGAGAATACATGCACTGCTTTTAAAACTATTTTACGAAATAGACACAAGTAATTGAAACTACATTATATGGTTGAATGATCAAAATCGAATATGCCCCTTTTTAGTCTGGTAATTTAAGAATTAGGGAACAGACACCCTAATTGACGCGAATCCTAAAGATAGATCTATCGGGCCCAACGAGCCCCATCCAAAGTACCGGATGCTTTAGTACTTTGAAATTTATATCATGTTCGAAGGAGGATCCTGGAATGATGGAGATATTCTTATATGCATCTTGTGAATGTCGGTTACCATGTGTTCAATCCATATGAATGATTTTTGTCTCTATGCATGGGACGTATGTTTATGAGAATTGGAAATATGAAATCTTGTGGTCTATTAAAATTATGAAATGATTCTTTATGATAAACTAATGAACTCACCAACCTTTTTGGTTGACACTTTAAAGCATGTTTATTCTCTGGTATGAAAGAAGTCTTCCGCTGTGCAATTGCTCATTTTAAGGATGTTACTTGGAGTCATTCATGACATATTTCAAAAGACGTTGCATTCGAGTCGTTGAGTTCATCAAGATTATTATTAAGTCAATTATAGTTAGATATATTATAAAATGCTATGCACGCCGTCAACTTTCGATGTAATGAAAGATTGTCTTTTTTAAAAACGAATGCAATGTTTGTAAAATGTATCATATAGAGGTCAAGTACCTCGTGATGTAATCAACTGTTGTGAATTATTTATAATCGATATGGACTTCGTCCAGATGGATTAGGATGGGTCGCTTTAGTTTGTATCAGAGCGGTGGTCTTAGCGAACCAGGTCTGCATTAGTGTGTATAACTGATAAGTTGTTAGGATGCATTAGTGAGTCTAGACTTCGACCGTGTTTGCATGTCAAAAGTTTTGCTTATCATTTTTGTCGGAAATCATTTGCTTATCATCCTTAGTAAATTACCTGCTCATTATTCTTAGTCTAGACACATTTTATTGCATTGACTGCATGAATAGTGTATAGACAAAATTCATATCTTAGCGTATCTACTAATTCATATCTTAGCGTATCTGTTATTGTTATCTTTGCCTGACAGCTTCCGTATATTCCTCCGTAACTTATGAGATTTTAGTATTATATATGTATATGTAAATTATGTATTGCAGGATACTAATCTACATCATATAATCTATTTCTTATCGAAAATCCTTCATCTGATCGTACGAGATGAATCCATCAACTAGTTCGAGTCCCTCGGATTCCGACAGCTATTCCAATAGTTATCCGGACTGTTATTCCGAATGGATAGTCATCTAAGCTCTGGAAACAACGTCACCAAAATGAATCAACCAATCATCCATCCCCTATTCATCTGATGGATTCGTAGTCAACTTAATCAATGGAGACGCGCAGAAGGCGATCCCTTCCACTAACCGAATTCACCTTTTAGCGAAGAACCTGAAGCACTTACCGACGACCCTATTAGAAACACCATTCTCTCTCTCATTTCCAGAGTATCTCATCACGATTAAATACTATCCCACATTCTAAACCTTATTCATCCGCTCGTTCCGACCGACAATCATCCTGGAGTAATCCGAGAAGTCAACGAGCTTCGCGCTCGAAAAATCAAATTTGGAGAACATGGTGCAAAACTTACCAGCTTCAGCAACATCACCGACACCAACAGTACCATCAGTAACAGCACCTGTATCATCAACAATCCTTGCCTCAATATCACATTCTGTATCACGAGCATAATCGTTCTACGTATCGTTCTATCTATTTTATCTTCGTTCGACATGGCGATTATGTAATCTCTAATATTTTATAGATTATGTATCTTAGTTCTAACGGTAAATCAAATGCGATTAATACTATATTAACTCATTAAATCTATAATTACATCTGAAGAAAATATATATGTATATATGTTTTCATAAAGATTGTAATTAAAAAAAAAAATTCTTTCATACAAAGTGTTAATTGTGAAAATATTTTAACGGGTAGGTAATACCTGAGGAATATTCAGATTTTACATTAATAAGTTACACTGTACATTCTTCGAAGCTTATTCAACAGTCATTTACTATCCTAGTTACATCCACCGATATACAAATCCGTTCACCATAGAATAACCGTATTCATCCAATTTCATATTTGGATTTTGATGTATCAAAATCCAACAAGTGGCATAATAAAGAAAACATTGGACAAAATAAAATTTGTTAGAAACAAACAAATTAACTATGAGAAATTTTGTTAAGAATCCACGCTAACTGTTCCTAGCTAACTGTTCCTAGCTAACTGATAATTCCGTATCACAATTTATTTATCGCAATTTAATTATCGCAATTTAATTATCGCAATTTTAATTCTCGCAATTTTATTTATCGTCATTTAATTTCTGTTATTTACTTTACACACTTTATTTATCGTCACTTAAATTTTTGTTATTTACTTTACGCACTTTATTTATCGTCATTTAATTTCTGTTATTTATTTTACGCACTTTAAATATCGGGACACGTATACAAGGTTGGTGTTATGCGAGGTGTATATGAAATAGCTTATATTTTACTCGGAATAACTATTAAATATGATACAATTTTACACAAGATATTTATTTATTTATAGAATGGGATATACCTAAACCTTGCTACAACACTATAGGCAGTGTACCGAATCGTAGAGTAGTATAGCTTTTAGTAAGTTCGGTTCGTTCCACAGGAGGACGACTTATTTTACACTATATTTTAAAAAACTATATTTGTACAAAATATATATTTTTATATATAATAATAATATAAAAGGGGGTTTACCATTTAATGACCGGTTTGTCAATTTTAAAACTTTAGTCGCAGTTAAAACCTAATGTAAAATATTAAAAATAAATACAACTTAATTTAGTGCGTAAAGTAAATAACGATAATGAAATTGCAATAAATAAAATTGCGATGAAATAAACTACGATAATTAAAAATTGCGTTAATTAGAAGTGCAATTAAATATGAAAATAAAGGAATTATGCTTATTTAAACTTCCGTAATCATGATGTTTGACGGGTTGATTTTAGTTTTATGCCCATGGGTTAATTGTCCTTTGTCCTGGATTATTTAATATGTCCGTCTGGTTTTTGTCCATAACAGTCCATCAGTCATAAATATAAAATGCGAGTGTCCTCGTCAAATTATCCTTATACCCGAAGTAAAATATTCCAACTAATTGGGGACTTAAACTGTAACAAGGTTTTAATACTTTGTTTAATAATTACACCAGGATATCGACTGCGTGTAACCCAATGTTTTAATACTTTGTTAACAATTACGCCAAGTGTCCTTGTACATAATTTCACCCCTGTTTTAATAATTCTAGCGACTATTAATCCATTCTCGTGTCCGGTTAAATGAACGATTATTCGTACATATAAATACCCCGCCCATCGTGTCTGATCGAGTGTATATGGTTATTTATAGGTACGTCCAATTGTAAATCTTTATATTAAAATTAACAAACTATCATTTAGTTAAACAAATATAAAGCCCATTAATAGCCCATAGTCTAATTTCCACAAGTGTCGTTCTTTTGTCCAAACCCCAATTATGGTACAAAGCCCAATTACCCAATTTTAATTATTTTTAGTCCAACATCATGATTACTTCGTCTTAAATAAGCATAATAATAACTTAAGTACGAGACATCAATTTAAAAAGGAGAACATAGCTTACATTGATTATTTATCGTGTAGTGTTACACGGACAGAGCTTCTACTTTAAAACCCGTAAAATAACCTTTACATAACCCAAACTCATCTAATATAAAACTACCCTATACTATAATATATATATATATATATATATATATATATATATATATATATATATATATATTATTATTAGAGGAGTATTATTATTATTATTATGTTTAAAACACGTCGAATAAGTTGGCTATTTATAGGACCTGACCAACTTTTTTGGGCCATGCGATCGCATGGGATATGTGCCTTCTGGCCATGCGATCGCATGGTGTCTGGCACCAGCTCACATTCATTTGTTTTTTAGTCTGCCGACACTATTTAATATAATATAAAATATATAAATAATTTATATAATTATTTAAATATTATATTATATTCTTGTGCATAGTAGACTTGTAATTTTTGGTCCGTTGCGTCGGGCGTTGATAGTTGGCTCAGGTCTCGGTTTCGGATTTTTGATGGTCCTTTCGTATAATTTAATATCTTGTACTTTGCGTTCCGCAACTTGTACTTTTGTTATTTTTAGACTTTTCTCATCAATAAATTGAACCACTTGGATTGTATCTTGTACATTTGAGCTTTTTGGTCATTTGCGTCTTCAAATTGTCGTTTTCGCCTTTTGTCTTCGCACTTATTTAATATAAACGATTACAACTTAAAATAGGACAATTACAACTAAATAATTTACATATTGGGAGGATATTGCTACTAAATATATGTTCATTTGGAGCACTATCAAATATCCCCACACTTGAACGTTGCTTGTCCTCAAGCAATACAGAACTTGAAATTAAATCACACGAATCACTTCTTTATTCTTCACACTTTATACATTAGTGATTTTGATACGGCGGTATAAACAATGATAGTAACGATGTGGTTTACAGTCCCACATGACTATAAAAATTTAGATCCTTAAGGAAATTGGATCTTTATGAAAACATTTGATCTTTTGAAAATTCATTCTAGCTTTTACCCTAGATAAGTTTTCCGGAATACCCCTTCACCGGTATTTACAAAATGTTTTTGTGGGTTTTGTGGGTTTCAGATTTGAAAATTTTAGCTCAAAACTTATGGTTTTGTGTCACCCACTTGCTAACCTTGTATTGGGAAAGCAACACGTCCAGTATACTTGTCCCGTATATTACCTTTCGGCAAACTACCGTCCGGTTGTAAAGGAAAGCGATGAACAAGAAAATGTTAAGGCAATGTCTAATGACATGCATTTGTTCATGGTCTAAAACGTGTCGGATACAATTACTATCCTTTGTAGGAGCAATAGTAAAGATCACCTTATAATTTTTTTCGGTTTGGCACAAGGTCCTATCTTTGACAATGCTATGCAACCACCGTTCTTACAGTTGACACCCTAATTGGTTCGGGTGACCTAATAAATTCTAGGTTAATTCCTAGGATTTTACGTTCAATGGTAATGAACGCATTGAAAATAGGTTTTCAGAAAACAAATCGGTTTTAATTTGATCATAATATTTTCTCGTTCAAGCCAGAGTTTAGATATCATCTAATTCCATGAGTTTGTAATTCTCAATCTTTAAGGTCAATCTCAAGGATTAAGTAATATCAGGCTTAAAAGCTGATTTTTAATCTTTAAGGAGATTATCCTTTCTGGGGGGTCTGATTCATTAGTCTTATCAAGCTAATTTGCACGGCGCTCTCCCCATTTTACGAGACAGATCCTCTCATGGTTAGGATAAGTCTGACCACTTGGCGACCCTGTTTGATGCTGAGGTCCGTGGATTTCCTGCTGATTTTAGTGATGACTTTTCTAGATTTTTCGTCAACCTACAGCTGGTCTGGACGACAACTTCATGACCTAAATCAAGAAGCGCGTTTCCTTTTCGGAAGACTTTACTTCCTTTTAATGATGGAATTGATTCATCGTGTATATCCATCTTTCTTACAGAAAATCGGGTAAACCAGTTAATTTAGTCCAAAATAAAAGCACCTGCAATAACTTTACAAAAATATGTGATAGTTAGTTTTTAATTGAATAACTTGGTACATTCTCCCCACACTTGGCTTTTTTCATGCGTCTTTTTATATCTTAATAAATAAATTCAAGCGTTTTAGTTGTTTCTCAATTTATGTCCTTTCCGAGGTAACGATAATTTCAGTATTAACACCTAGTTTTCATCGTTCATAAATATGTATAAACATGATTTTGAATTCATTTAGTTGAAAATTTTTCAAATTTTCACAAAATTTGGCAAATAAACCAAGTGCAAACCCGAGAGAATTTATAACCCTTCCCCACACTTGAGATCATGCAATGCCCTCATTTGCATGAAATCAGACTATAATTATAAATTCACGAGGGTGATAAGTGTAGAAAAGTGATTAAAAATACCCAGTTTGTAATTACAAAGCTCGTCGAATGATAGATGGCGCGCCTCATCGTTAATTCCTTCTTGTTTTATCACACATGTTTTTTCTTCAAAAACGGTTGCTTTTATGAACTGGTTGCTAATCTTTGAAAATGCGTCTTTTACCCTAACTTATTATGCATGTTTATTAACGAGTTATGCACTAACCCGAACCCTGAATTTTACGTTAAGTGGGGTTAGACTTCCCCATACTTAGCTGACGACATGTGAAGTCGGTAGAATAAGTTCCACGAATTAGAATAGTGAGCCAGTTATTTACATCTCGGATGATATAAAATATATCAATGGGTTTAAAGTTTAGACCCACCCGATTGTCACTACTTAATTCTTTCTTAAGTGTAGCTTTTAGTAAATGGATATGTCTCTTTTCTGGTTCTTGGTCAAATGGATCGATATACACCGACATACATATTTCTATAGGGTGGATAATTCCTAACATTTCCTTCCGTTTATTCTCGGGATCAAAGTTTTCACCTCTATTACCCAATTGGGTGAAATTCGAGGTGTCAATATCTATTACAGCTTGTAGTTCATCTTTGGTAGATGACTCGTCTATTGAGAATATTGGGTTGGAAGGTTGTGGAATGGTGAATTTCGGGATCAAAGCAAATTCTTCTTCATTAATCGGTCCCACCATTTTGGTCTTGGGGGTAAAATTTTCAACGTTATCGTTTTTCCAAGAGTACCAATTTGTCACCCTTACTTCTTCTTCTTCATCCATTGATGGATCGTTAATTTCGTCGGTAGAGGCTAATGTGTCGATATGTTGTGAAATTGGTAAAGCTGAATAAAAAGTATCATCGGAATAGGTGGTGATTTCGGAGATCTCGAATTCATCAAAATTCGATGATATGAGATTTTCTTGCACAATACTCCTCAGATCAACAGGTGTGTAATCTGATAGAGTTTCAGCTTGCCGATTTACAAACTCTCTCATTCGTTCATTTTGAGCATCGAGTTCTTCGAGTTTGATTTTCATATTGTCTAAAAGATTTTCAGACACATAATTTTTCTCGCCTTCTGGTTGTTGAGTTTGGAAATATTCTTGGGAATAATCCCAATTTGAATTGTATTCTTCATAATCGTTCCATTCAGGTTCCGTGGGTGCGTAATTTTCCATAGGAACGTAATAATAACATTCCCATGTTGAGTGATAATCTCCACAGATTTCACAACCAGTTAATGTTTCGTCATTCGTGATCCAAGATTGACCGAACGAATTGTCATCAACACCTATTTGAGAGTATTGATGAAATTGATTTCGGATGTCATAAAGAGTTTCCAAGATATTTTCGAGTTTTTCCATAATGCGCTTATTACCAAATTTTAGCTACAATGTGGTGCATTTACTTAATTATCCTATTAGTTATAAAAATAAAAATTATATAGGTTATCAAATTAATAGACTTTTCTGCTTTTGCCCACGTTTTGAATAGCCAATAGATGCAACAGGGAGCCAGAACCCTTTAAATCGGAAGCTCACAACTCAGCCACTAACAAATCCAACTATTACTACGAAGCAGAAAATTTGGATGTCTATCAATTTAACCGCTTAAAATAATTTTTTCGTTTTTGAAATTTTAGAGAAGAAATAGAAAATTCTATGTCCTAAAAACTAGATCGTCGAGAAATAAGAAAGAAAAAGAAGTGCGTCGGAAAACGTCGAAAAATAAATGGCGAAAAACAAAAATAAGAAAGTAACGCGTCGAAACTTAAAAGGAACTAAAAACTAAGAATTAAAAGTTGCGTCAAAAAATATAAAAGCTTAAAAGAAATACTATATCCCAAAATGGCAATAATTTAAAAAGGTACTAAAAAACGGCGTCGCAAAACTCTAAAGCACCTAAATCTTAGTCTAAAGAAAAAGCACTTAAGAGATTTTACGGAAAAGCCTAAAAATATAGAAATAAAAATAACTATGGCGAAAACTAAGTTTAAAACTAAGTACGAGCGATAAAATACAAATATTACGCTAAAACAAATAAAAAGTTACAAAATATAAAAATAATCTTAAACTTGTAAAAAGTACAATTTTTATAAAAATATTATTTTTATATTATTTATTTTATAAAAGTATTAATTTTATAATTTATTAAAACTAAATAAACTAAATATACAAATTAATTAATATCTAAAATTAATTAATATAATAACTAACCCTAATTAGGGTTTAATATTAATAATAATTAATAATAATCCGTAATTAATGCTGTCGGCATGTTCAGTAGGGCGTGTCAGGTCAGGCCATGCAATCGCATGGTTTTACAACACCCGACTCATGCGATCGCATGGGCCTGGGTTCCAGTTTTTTTTTTAAAAGAATTTTATATTGTTTTTCTAAAAAATAATATACAAATATACTTATACAAATATATTTTAAAAATATAGCGTTTCGCCGGTTCCCCGGCAGCGGCGCCAAAAACTTGGTGTTATGCGAGGTGTATATGAAATAGCTTATATTTTACTAGGAAAAACTATTAAATATGATACAATTTTACACAAGATATTTATTTATTTATAGAATGGGACATACCTAAACCTTGCTACAACACTATAGGCAGTGTACCTAATCGTAGAGTAGTATAGCTTTTAGTAAGTCCGGTTCGTTCCACAGGGAGACGACTTATTTTACACTATATTTTAAACAACTATATTTGTACAAAATATATATTTTTATATATAATAATAATATAAAAGGGGGTTTACCATTTAATGACCGGTTTGTCGATTTTAAAACTTTAGTCGCAGTTAAAACCTAATGTAAAATATTAAAAATAAATACAACTTAATTTAAAGCGTAAAGTAAATAACGATAATGAAATTGCAATAAATAAAAGTGCGATGAAATAAAATACGATAATTAAAAAGTGCGTTAATTAGAAGTGCAATTAAATATGAAAATAAAGGAATTATGCTTATTTAAACTTTCGTAATCATGATGTTTGACGGGTTGATTTTAGTTTTATGCCCATGGGTTAATTGTCCTTTGTCCTGGATTATTTAATATGTCCGTCTGGTTTTTGTCCATAACAGTCCATCAGTCATAAATATAAAATGCGAGTGTCCTCGTCAAATTATCCTTATACCAGAAGTCAAATATTCCAACTAATTGGGGACTTAAACTGTAACAAGGTTTTAATACTTTGTTTAATAATTACACCAGGATATCGACTGCGTGTAACCCAATGTTTTAATACTTTGTTAACAATTACGCCAAGTGCGCTTGTACATAATTTCACCCCTGTTTTAATAATTCTAGCGACTATTAATCCATTCCCGTGTCCGGTTAAATGAACGATTATTCGTACATATAAATACCCCGCCCATCGTGTCCGATCGAGTGTATATGGTTATTTATAGGTACGTCCAATTGTAAATCTTTATATTAAAATTAACAAACTATCATTTAGTTAAACAAATATAAAGCCAATTAATAGCCCATAGTCTAATTTCCACAAGTGTCGTTCTTTTGTCCAAACCCCAATTATGGTACAAAGCCCAATTACCCAATTTTAATTATTTTTAGTCCAACATCATGATTACTTCGTCTTAAATAAGCATAATAATAACTTAAGTACGAGACATCAATTTAAAAAGGAGAACATAGCTTACATTGATTATTTATCGCGTAGTGTTACACGGACAGAGCATCTACTTTAAAACCCGTAAAATAACCTTTACATAACCCAAACTCATCTAATATAAAACTACCCTATACTATAATATATATATATATATATATATATATATATATATATATATATATATATATATATATATATATATATATATATATATATATATATTATTAGAGTATTATTATTATTATTATTATGTTTAAAACTCGTCGAATAAGCTGGCTATTTATAGGACCTGACCAACTTTTTCTGGCCATGCGATCGCATGGGATATGTGCCTTCTGGCCATGCGATCGCATGGTTTAGTCTGCCGACACTATTTAATATAATATAAAATATATAAATAATTTATATAATTATTTAAATATTATATTATATTCTTGTGCATAGTAGACTTGTAATTTTTGGTCCGTTGCATCGGGCGTTGATAGTTGGCTCAGGTCCCGGTTTCGGATTTTTTAACGTCCTTTCGTATAATTTAATATCTTGTACTTTGCGTTCCGCAACTTGTACTTTTGTTATTTTTAGACGTTTCTCATCAATAAATTTGAACCACTTGGATTGTATCTTGTACATTTGAGCTTTTTGGTCATTTGCGTCTTCAAATTGTCGTTTTCGCCTTTTGTCTTCGCACTTATTTAATATAAACGATTACAACTTAAAATAGGACAATTACAACTAAATAATTTACATATTGGGAGGATATTGCTACTAAATATATGTTCATTTGGAGCACTATCAAAGGTTTTGACATATCATATCGACGCATCTATATATATTATTTGGAATAACCATAGACACTCTATATGCAGTAATAATCGAGTTCTCTATACAGGGTTGAGATTGATTCTACAATGATATATATAGTTTGAGTTGTGATCGAGTCTGAGACGTATACGGGTCACGACACGTATTAATTAATTCGAATATTATATATTAAACTATATATGAATTATTGGACTGTCAACTGTGGACTATCGACTGTGGACTAATAACATTGGACAATTAAAATAAATTAAAATATTGATTATAACATATGAAACTAAACAATTCTTCAAGTTTGCCACTTGATTTCATCTTAAACCTCATTTGTATTTTGACGATTATAATCTGCGTTCAAACCTTTCATGATTCTTGAAAACACCTCAAGCGAGAGGATGAACCAACCGCACTTCATCTACGGAAGAAAAGATTGATGCATATAGTTATGCACCTGAAAATTCTCGGAACCTGAGTAAGCGTTTAAAACGTATCTGTGCTAGCTCCTTTGGCGTAGTTATTACCGAAAATAACTTTGCAATTTCTTTTCAAATTAGCCAATTTTGTCACAACTTCAGCAAATCAACTTCGACTTCCATTCGAATTAACATTATTATAACCTTGATATATAAGTTGCCTTTCGTCGTCGTTACCGGAGAATCGTTTATATCCCACCACATTAGCAGTAAAATTACCAACAACTTCATTCCCTCATTGGCTCAAGTCCTTCCGAAAAACCATTATATTTGTTCATTAAAACCCAATCACATATTTATCCGTATCCTGTAACGAGAATTGTCATACCAACTACCGGAGATCAGCAATCAGTATTTTGAAAACTCGCAGCATGCCTACATCAACAGTTATATGTATACATATAACATTTATCTCTTAGAATTATGATCTTTCATTCTGAAATTCTGAAAAGCACCCAGTCTGCAAATCAATACTCTGATTGTTAGAAGAAAAAAAAAAAGCTGAATGAAGCAGCAGAAACCGTAGACAACCGTAAACGACTTTATTCATCGGAAGTTTGATGATAAAGAATAGTATGATGGAAAAGCTCAGAAAAGTTGAAATAGAAAAAAAAAAACTGATTGAGCAAACTACGAAGGAGTCTCTGAACAAAATCACAAGGACTAAACTTGTACATTAAGAATCCTGATGATTCTGTTTCTGATGAAATCTTTACCGAATACCTTGCTTCTGACTCCAAATTCTTGCGGACAAATTTTTTCACCATCCTTCGATATTAGAAATTCCAAGATATCATCGTATCTTTTATTATAAATATCCTCCATATTTCTGAAGATATTTTCATAACTGTTCTCATCTAAAATCATTAATCTCTTCGTACTATCAGTGTTACATCATATAGAAACTGTTAGTTTCTATATTCTGAAAACTTTCGAGCTTAAAAGATGAATGTTATGGAAGTAATGTTGGGAACTGATGCATGAGTTAGTATAATATAATGACACTTGATCAACGTGATTATATTACAGAAAGTCATGCTGAGTTTCTAATGGAACGTGATGATTCACAGATCATAACGTCATCATGTGTCATGTTACATAACTCTTTCATTCTGATTAACTTCTAAACATATCAAGAAAATATATTCTTGATAGTTCTATTCTCAGTGATTCTGGTAATTTGACAAATCAAATCATGCTATTACGTTCTTTCTTGTTTAGAACATTAAGCTCATTCAAAACTCCATGCCAATGAATTCTGGACTGTTACTTGCGAAAAAGAAAACAAAAGCATGAAGCTCCGAAATAGAAAGGGAGTATAAATCGTAGCAAATAGGAGAGAGCATTAACTGTGGACGACAATGATTATAGGAGACAGAAGCAGGGACATCGAAATATAAGGGGAGACATAAAACTCAACAACAATCCAGAAATTTCAAACTGTGGATATAAATACGCATAACAATATAAAGACACAGTAGAATTAAGAATAGAATCACCCTAAAGTAATAATAGAAGGAAACAAAATTTTCTGGTGGAAGATTGAAAAGAAGGATGATAGAAATGATAATTAGGAAAATATCAAGGATTAGAATGGGATTAAGCATTTTCACAATTGTCTGGAGGAAGAATTAAGAAAGAAAGTATAGGAATGATGAGAATAATGGAACAAAAGAGTTTAATTTATAATGGAAATATCAGACAGAGTAATCGAAGTAGATCACCGTATTAATTATAGAGATCCTAATTTCCTTATTCGCCGAAGAAATCAAATCTTTTAGATTTCGAAGATTTTCTTCAAATCTCTTGAATTTCGGAATTCAACCAATACAACGTTAAAAGTTAAGACGCACCTTAATTTCTAAATACAACCCTGACTCTGTCAAAAGTTAAGATGAATCTTTACTTTCCTATTTCACTCTTTGGAGATAGCTTCATTCGTACTCTTCGAATAATCGAATTATTTTTATCCATATTACTCAATGATGATAAAACTCAATTTATCAACTCATATTCGTCATGAAAACATTTTTATTGTTAGCAATGACCACCTCACTCAAATTTCGGGACGAAATTTCTTTAACGGGTAGGTACTGTGATGACCCGGGAATTTTCGACCAAATTTAAACTTAATCTTATATGATTTAGACACGATAAGCAAAGTCTATTAAATTAAGTCTCATAATGTTTGAACTATTTTCATGAATTCAATTTGACCTTTGACTATTCCTGATGATTCACGAACAATTATTTGTAAATAAATATATCTATATATATATATATATATATATATATATATATATATATATATATATATATAATAATAATAATAATAATTTAAAGTAATATATGATTAATTGTAAGAACTAAATTGTAAAATTATAAATGATATGATAATTAAGTTGTTATTAAATTATACATATAACACATGATTTTTGTACATATTTATCAGTAGGTGTATATTATAAAATATATAAAAGGTATAAATATTCAATTATATATATTATATAACAATTATTAACCTAATACATAATTAATAAATTGTAATATTAATATATGAAATTTAAATTTGAAATATGGTTATTATATTAATATTACTATTAATACTTCCATTAAAATAAATATTAAGATTAATATCAATATCAATATCTGTAATATTAATATTATAAAAATTTTAATATATTGATATAAAAAGTTGTTACATGTAATTTGTTACATTATTATTAGTATTATTTTTAGCAATACTATTATTATTATAATTAATATCATTATTATTCTTAAAGTTAGTATTAATAAAAAAAAATGATACAATGTATTATTATTATCATTAATAATATAATTCTTATAATTTGTAGTATCATGATTGTATATTATTATAAATTATTATTATTATTTCTATTATTATTAATCTGTATTATTAATATAATTATTATTAAATCAGTATTATTATTTCTAGAATATTTAATAATTATAATTATTATATTAAAGAGATAAGGTTAGATATATATACACGTATGTGGATATAGGTCTCAATCAGATTTATTTTTTTTTTCTGCTTTCTCTGCTCCCTCGTGTTAAACTGTCGACACCAATAGTTTATACAATAATCAATACCCAATTTGAAATTGATTACTTCGTTTTCCTTTACCCTCTAAATCAATTACAACATCCATAGAATTATTAATGTCTGATAGTAAAAAGAAAAATCGAATTACTGCTCGATATATAAGGTATGTACAACGTTTTGGCAAATGATCGAAATTGAAATGTTTTCTAAAATCCATTAATGCAATTGTGTTAGGAATTCCTCATTTAATCTATCTGTAAGTTTTCATTAACCAGTTTTTGCTATTCGTTCCGAATTTTTAAGTCAAAGATTAACATTAAAAAGTCAACTGTTTGATTTCTCAAGAAATCTGGATTTGTGTTGAGGTTTTCGGATTAGTTGATAATACAGAAGGTTTCTAGGAGCGATTTGAGAAATGTTTCATGAAGGAATCGAGGTGTCAAAACAGCCCAAACTCAAAAACCATTTTTTTTGTTCTTCGTTATTTATTTATTTTTTTTTAAACAGCTGTTGATGTTAATTATTCTTTCTTTTCTAATCAAATTCAATTCTTCAACACAGGCATTCTTAATTTAATTTCAACTCTTTATTCAAATAGTAATTCACGAATATGATTTGATTTGTTTCCAGTCGTTTTGGTTTTGATTCTGTGATCGAATGAAATTGATGAAGAAGACAGGAAAACAGATACGATATATTAGGTTATAGAATGGGTTTTAATCAGAAAAGTGAAGGCAGCAGAATGGTTTGTGTGCGTGTCGGTTAAGCGAGAGATCTCGGGTTCGAGTCCCGTCTGCTACTTTTCTTTTTACACGAAGGGTATACACTTTAATTTTATTATTATTATTATTATTATTATTATTATTATTATTATTATTATTATTATTATTATTATTATTGTTAATTATTATTTTTATTATTATTTTTGTACTTATTAATTATTGTTATTATTAAATGTATTATGATTACTACTAGTATTATTATTAACATAAGTGTATTTATAATAATTATCATTTATTATCATAACATTAGATACAATTATGAATATTATTATTATTGTTATGGAAATAATATAAGTTACTATTATTTTCATAAATATTAGTATTAATAACATTCTAAATCTATTAGTATTATTATTATGTATTATTATTGTCAATATCATTATGATCAATATAATTAGATAATTATAGGTAGTAATATTAATAATATGAGTATCATTATTATTATATTATTAAAAAATTTTATCCTAACTATTATCAGTAATAAAATTTGATATAAATATTATTATTATTATTAGTATCGTTATTATTGATATTATCATTATAATCAGATACAATTTTCATTACAATTATTAATATTATTTTACCGAATAAACATTATGTATATAAAAACATTTATAAGTAACAATACATATAAGTATGTACTAATGATGTCAATTACTTTTACATAAATATACATATATAACAAATTAATATCTATTTTATATATAATACTAATCAGATATATATATATATATATATATATATATATATATATATATATATATATATATATATATATATATATATATATATATATATATATATATATATATATATATATATATATTAATGTAACTAAATAAATAATAAGAAATTTGAATATATACACAAATTGAATATATATATATATATATATATATATATATATATATATATATATATATATATATATATATATATATATACAAAAGATAAATAAGATATAAATATGAAATTGTTCAATTACAAATATATGTTTTAATATATATATATATATATATATATATATATATATATATATATATATATATATATATATATATATATATATATACAAATGATATAGGTTCGTGAATCCAGGTTCAACCCTACATTGTTCAATGTCGTCGAATGTATATTTTTACTACAAAATATCGTATGGTGAGTTCATTTGCTCCCTTTTTAAATGCTTTTGCAATATATATTTTTGGGACTGAGAATACATGCACTGCTTTTATAACTATTTTACGAAATAGACACAAGTAATTGAAACTACATTATATGGTTGAATGATCAAAATCGAATATGCCCCTTTTTAGTCTGGTAATTTAAGAATTAGGGAACAGACACCCTAATTGACGCGAATCCTAAAGATAGATCTATCGGGCCCAACGAGCCCCATCCAAAGTTCCGGATGCTTTAGTACTTCGAAATTTATATCATGTCCGAAGGAGGATCCCGGAATGATGGGGATATTCTTATATGCATCTTGTGAATGTCGGTTACCAGGTGTTCAATCCATATGAATGATTTTTGTCTCTATGCATGGGACGTATGTTTATGAGAATTGGAAATATGAAATCTTGTGGTCTATTAAAATTATGAAATGATTCTTTATGATAAACTAATGAACTTACCAACCTTTTTGGTTGACACTTTAAAGCATGTTTATTCTCAGGTATGAAAGAAGTCTTCCGCTGTGCAATTGCTCATTTTAAAGATGTTACTTGGAGTCATTCATGACATATTTCAAAAGACGTTGCATTCGAGTCGTTGAGTTCATCAAGATTATTATTAAATCAATTATAGTTAGATATATTATAAAATGGTATGCACGCCGTCAACTTTCGATGTAATGAAAGATTGTCTTTTCAAAAACGAATGCAATGTTTGTAAAATGTATCATATAGAGGTCAAGTACCTCGTGATGTAATCAACTGTTGTGAATCGTTTATAATCGATATGGACTTCGTCTGGATGGATTAGGACGGGTCGCTTCAAATGGTATCAGAGCAGTGGTCTTAGCGAACCAGGTCTGCATTAGTGTGTATAACTGATAAGTCATTAGGATGCATTAGTGAGTCTGGACTTCGACCGTGTTTGCATTTCAAAAGTTTTGCTTATCATTTTTGTCGGAAATCATTTGCTTATCATCCTTAGTAAATTACCTGCTCATTATTCTTAGTCTAGACACATTTTATTGCATTGACTGCATGAATAGTGTATAGACAAAATTCATATCTTAGCGTATCTGCTAATTCATATCTTAGCGTATCTGTTATTGTTATCTTTGCCTGACCGCTTCCGTAGATTCCTCCGTAACTTATGAGATTTTAGTATTATATATGTATATGTAAATTATGTATTGCAGGATACTAATCTACATCCTATAATCTATTTCTTATCGAAAATCCTTCATCTAATCGTACGAGATGAATCCCTCAACTAGTTCGAGTCCCTCGGATTCCGACAGCTATTCCGATAGTTATCCGGACTGTTATTCCGAATGGATAGTCATCTAAGCTCCGAAAACAACGTCACCAGAATGAATCAACCAATCATCCATCCCCAATTCATCTGATGGATTCGTAGTCAACTTAATCAATGGAGACGCACAGAAGGCGATCCCTTCCACTAACCGAATTCACCTTTTGGCGAAGAACCTGAAGCACTTACCGACGAACCTATTAGAAACACCATTCTCTCTCTCATTTCCAGAGTATCTCATCACGATTAAATATTATCCCAAATTCTAAACCTTATTCATTCGCTCGTTCTGACCGACAATCATCCTGGAGTAATCCAAGAAGTCAACGAGCTTCGCGCTCGAAAAATCAAATTTGGAGAACATGGTTCAAAACTTACCAGCTTCAGCAACATCACCGATACCAACAGTACCATCAGTAACAGCACCTGTATCATCAACAATCCTTGCCTCAACATCACATTCTGTATCACGAGCATAATCATCGTTCTACGTATCGTTCTATCTATTTTATCTTCGTTTGACATGGCGATTATGTAATCTCTAATGTTTTATAGATTATGTATCTTAGTTCTAACGGTAAATCAAATGAGATTAATACTATATTAACTCATTAAATCTATAATTACATCTGAAGAAAATATATATGTATATATGTTTTCATAAAGATTGTAATTAAAAAAAAAATTCTTTCGTACAAAGTGTTAATTGTGAAAATATTTTAACGGGTAGGTAATACCCGAGGAATATTCAGATTTCACATTAATAAGTTATACTGTACATTCTTCGAAGCTTATTCAACAGTCATTTACTATCCTACTTACATCCACCGATATACAAATCCGTTCACCATAGAATAACCGTATTCATCCAATTTCATATTTGGATTTTGATTTATCAGAATCCAACAAGTGGCATAATGAAGAAAACATTGGACAAAATAAAATTTATCAGAAACAAACAAATAAACTATGAGAAATTTTGTTAAGAATCCACGCTAACTGTTCCTAGCTAACTGTTCCTAACTAACTGATAATACCGTATCGCAATTTATTTATCGTAATTTAATTATCGCAATTTAATTATCGCAATTTTAATTCTCGCAATGTTATTTATCGTCATTTAATTTCTGTTATTTACTTTACGCACTTTATTTATCGTCATTTAAATTTCTGTTATATACTTTACGCACTTTATTTATCGTCATTTAATTTCTGTTATTTATTTTACGCACTTTAAATATTAGGACACGTATACAAGGTTTTGACATATCATATCGACGCATCTATATATATTATTTGGAATAACCATAGACACTCTATATGCAGTAATAATCGAGTTCCCTATACAGGGTTGAGGTTGATTCTACAATGATATATATAGTTTGAGTTGTGATCGAGTCTGAGACGTATACGGGTCACGACACGTATTAATTAATTCGAATATTATATATTAAACTATATATGAATTATTGGACTGTCAACTGTGGACTATCGACTGCGGACTAATAACATTGGACAATTAAAATAAATTAAAATATTGATTATAACATATGAAACTAAACAATTCTTCAAGTTTGCCACTTGATTTCATCTTAAACCTCATTTGTATTTTGACGATTATAATCTGCGTTCAAACCTTTCATGATTCTTGAAAACACCTCAAGCGAGAGGATGAACCAACCGCACTTCATCTACGGAAGAAAAGATTGATGCATATAGTTATGCACCTGAAAACACTCGGAACCTGAGTAAGCATTTAAAACGTATCTGTGCTAGCTCCTTTGGCGTAGTTATTACCGAAAATAACTTTGCAATTTATTTTCAAATTAGCCAATTTTGTCACAACTTCAGCAAATCAACTTCGACTTCCATTCGAATTAACATTATTATAACCTTGATATATAAGTTTCCTTTCGTCGTCGTTACCGGAGAATCGTTTATATCCCACCACATTAGCAGTAAAATTACCAACAACTTCATTCCCTCATTAGCTCAAGTCCTTCCGAAAAACCATTATATTTGTTCATTAAAACCCAATCACATATTTATCCGTATCCTGTAACGAGAATTGTCATACCAACTACCGGAGATCAGCAATCAGTATTTTAAAAACTCGCCGCATGCCTACATCAACAGTTATATGTATACATATAACATTTATCTCTTAGAATTATGATCTTTCATTCTGAAATTCTGAAAAGCACCCAGTCTGCAAATCAATACTCTGATTGTTGGGGAAAAAAAGCTGAATGAAGCAGCAGAAACCGTAGACAACCGTAAACGACTTTATTCATCGAAAGTTTGATGATAAAGAATAGTATGTTGGAAAAGCTCAGAAAAGTTGGAACAGAAAAAAAAACTGATTGAGCAAACTACGAAGGAGTCTCTGAACAAAATCACAAGGACTAAACTTGTACATTAAGAATCCTGATGATTCTGTTTCTGATGAAATCTTTAGCGAATACCTTGCTTCTGACTCCAAATTCTTGCGGACAAATTTTTTCACCATCCTTCGATATTAGAAATTCCAAGATATCATTGTATCTTTTATTATAAATATCCTCCATATTTCTTAAGATATTTTCATAACTGTTCTCATCTGAAATCATTAATCTCTTCGTACTATCAGTGTTACATCATATAGAAACTGTTAGTTTTTATATTCTGAAAACTTTTGAGCTTAAAAGATGAATGTTATGGAAGTAATGTTGGGAACTGATGCATGAGTTAGTATAATATAATGACACTTGATCAACGTGATTATATTATAGAAAGTCATGCTGAGTTTCTAATGGAACGTGATGATTCACAGATCATAACGTCATCATGTGTCATGTTACATAACTCTTTCATTCTGATTAACTTCTGAACATATCAAGAAAATATATTCTTGATAGTTCTATACTCAGTGATTCTGGTAATTTGACAAATCAAATCATGCTATTACGTTCTTTCATGTTTAGAACATTAAGCTCATTCGAAACTCGACGCCTATGAATTCTGGACCGTTACTTGCAAAAAAGAAAACAAAAGCATGAAGCTCCGAAATAGAAAGGGAGTATAAATCGTAGCAAATAGGAGAGAGCATTAACTGTGGACGACAACGATTATAGGAGACAGAAGCAGGGACATCAAAATGTAAGGGGAGACATAAAACTCAACAACAATCCAGAAATTTCAAACTGTGGATATAAATACGTATAACAATATAAAGACACGGTAGAATTAAGAATAGAATCACCCCAAAGTAATAATAGAAGGAAACAAAATTTTCTGGTGGAAGATTGAAAAGAAAGATGATAGAAATGATAATTAGGAAAATATCAAGGATTAGAATGGGATTAAGCATTTTCACAATTGTTTGGAGGAAGAATTAAGAAAGAAAGTATAGGAATGATGAGAATAATGGAACAAAAGAGTTTAATTTATAATGGAAATATCATACAGAGTAATCGAAGTAGATCACCGTATTAATTATAGAGATCCTAATTTCCTTATTCGCCGAAGAAATCAAATCTTTTAGATTTCGAAGATTTTCTTCAAATCTCTTGAATTCCGAAATTCAACCAATACAACGTTAAAAGTTAAGACGCACCTTATTTTCTAAATACAATCCTGACTCTGTCAAAAGTTAAGATGAATCTTTACTTTCCTATTTCACTCTTTGGAGATAGCTTCATTCGTACTCTTTGAATAATCGAATTATTTTTATCCATATTACTCATTGATGATAAAACTCAATTTATCAACTCATATTCGTCATGAAAACATTTTTATTGTTAGCAATGACCACCTCACTCAAATTTCGGGACGAAATTTCTTTAACGGGTAGGTACAGTGATGACCCGAGAATTTTCGACCAAATTTAAACTTAATCTTATATGATTTAGACACGATAAGCAAAGTCTATTAAATTGAGTCTCATAATGTTTGAACTATTTTCATGAATTCAATTTGACCTTTGACTATTCCT
The DNA here is from genome assembly GCF_046630445.1 of Rutidosis leptorrhynchoides. Taxonomy (NCBI): domain Eukaryota; kingdom Viridiplantae; phylum Streptophyta; class Magnoliopsida; order Asterales; family Asteraceae; genus Rutidosis; species Rutidosis leptorrhynchoides. The sequence goes on from NC_092336.1 coordinate 439,159,348, forward strand.
GATGATTCACGAACAATTATTTGTAAATAAATATATCTATATATATATATATATATATATATATATATATATATATATATATATATATATATATATATATATATATATATATATATATATATATAATAATAATAATAATAATAATAATAATTTAAAGTAATATATGATTAATTGTAAGAACTAAATTCAATTTGACCTTTGACTATTCCTGATGATTCACGAACAATTATTTGTAAATAAATATATCTATATATATATATATATATATATATATATATATATATATATATAATAATAATAATAATAATAATAATAATAATAATAATAATAATAATAATAATAATAATAATAATAATTTAAAGTAATATATGATTAATTGTAAGAACTAAATTGTAAAATTATAAATGATATGATAATTAAGTTGTTATTAAATTATACATATAACACATGCTTTTTGTACATATTTATCAGTAGGTGTATATTATAAAATATATAAAAGGTATAAATATTCAATTATATATATTATATAACAATTATTAACCTAATACATAATTAATAAATTGTAATATTGATATATGAAATTTAAATTTGAAATATGGTTATTATATTAATATTACTATTAATACTTCCATTAAAATGAATATTAAGATTAATATCAATATCAATATCTGTAATATTAATATTATAAAAATTTTAATATATTGATATAAAAAGTTGTTACATGTAATTTGTTACATTATTATTAGTATTATTTTTAGCAATACTATTATTATTATAATTAATATCATTATTATTCTTAAAGTTAGTATTAATAAAAAAGAATATGATACAATGTATTATTATTATCATTAATAATATAATTCTTATAATTTGTAGTATCATGATTGTATATTATTATAAATTATTATTATTTCTATTATTATTTATCTGTATTATTAATATAATTATTATTAAATCAGTATTATTATTACTAGAATATTTAATAATTATAATTACTTATATTAAAGAGATAAGGTTAGATATATATACGCGTATGTGCATATAGGTCTCAATCAGATTTATTTATTTTTTTTGCTTTCTCTGCTCCCTCGTGTTAAACTGTCGACACCAATAGTTTATACAATAATCAATACCCAATTTGAAATTGATTACTTCATTTTCCTTTACCCTCTAAATCAATTACAACATCCATAGAATTATTAATGTCTGATAGTAAAAAGAAAAATCGAATTACTGCTCGATATATACGGTACGTACAACTTTTTGGCAAATGATCGAAATTGAAATGTTTTCCAAAATCCATTAATGCAATCGTGTTAGGAATTCCTCATTTAATCTATCTGTAAGTTTTCATTACCCAGTTTTTGCTATTCGTTCCGAATTTTTAATCAAAGATTAACATTAAAAAGTTAACTGTTTGATTTCTCAAGAAATTTGGATTTGTGTTGAGGTTTTTGGATTAGTTGATAATACAGAAGGTTTCTAGGAGCGATTTGGGAAATGTTTCATGAAGGAATCGAGGTGTCAAAATAGCCCAAACTCAAAAACCGATTTTTTTGTTCTTCGTTATTTATTTTATTTTTTTTAAACAGCTGTTGCTGTTAATTATTCTTTCTTTTCTAATCAAATTCAATTCTTCAACACAGGCATTCGTAATTTAATTTCAACTCTTTATTCAAATAGTAATTCGCGAATATGATTTAATTTGTTTCCAGTCATTTTGGTTTTGATTCTGTGATCGAATGAAATTGATGAAGAAGACAGGAAAACAGATACGATATATTAGGTTATAGAATGGGTTTTAATCAGAAAAGTGAAGGTAGCAGAATGGTTTGTGTGCGTGTCGGTTAAGCGAGAGGTCTCGGGTTCGAGTCCCGTCTGCTACTTTTCTTTTTACACGAAGGGTATACACTTTAATTTTATTATTATTATTATTATTATTATTATTATTATTATTATTATTATTATTATTATTATTATTATTATTATTATTATTATTATTATTATTATTATTATTATTATTATTATTAGTATTATTATTATTATTATTATTATTATTATTATTAATTATTATTGTTATTATTATTTTTGTACTTATTAATTATTGTTATTATTACATGTATTATAATTACTACTAGTATTATTATTAACTTAAGTGTATTTATAAGAATTATCATTTATTATCATAACATTAGATACAATTATGAATATTATTATTATTGTTATGGAAATAATATAAGTTACTATTATTTTCATAAATATTAGTATTAATAACATTCTAAATCTATTAGTATTATTATTATGTATTATTATTGTCAATATCATTATGATCAATATAATTAGATAATTATAGGTAGTAATATTAATAATATGAGTATCATTATTATTATATTATTAAAAATATTTATCCTAACTATTATTAGTAATAAAATTTGATATAAATATTATTATTATTAGTATCGTTATTATTGATATTATCATTTTAATCAGATACAATTTTCATTACTATTATTAATATTATTTTACCGAATAAACATTATGTATATAAAAACATTTATAAGTAACAATACATATAAGTATGTACTAATGATGTCAATGACTTTTACATAAATATACATATATAACAAATTAATATCTATTTTATATATAATACTAATCAGATATATATATATATATATATATATATATATATATATATATATATATATATATATATATATATATATATATATTAATGTAACTAAATAAATAATAGGAAATTTGAATATATACACAAATTGAATATATATATATATATATATATATATATATATATATATATATATATATATATATATATATATATATATATATATATATATATATATATATAGTGGACCAATCGAGGGATAAGCACTAAATGGGGTACAAACTGGATAAGTGAATATGGGCCTCCCATTTCATATTTTTAATAAAAAATACAATTTATGCTGGAAAAACGCGGAGGGGTAAAATCAGAATTTCACATTTTTAATTTCCGTATATTTTATCTTTTCTCCTCGTTCATTCCTCTTCTGTTCGTTCTCTCTCTTCGTCATCAATATTCATCATCATCTTCATCATTAATCTTCAACATATATCCATCGATTAAACTTAAATCGTAGATTCAATTCAATCGTTTATTTTTAATTTTTTAATTACTACTTTTAACTTCAATCGTTCATCCTGTTACTTTCGATCTCTGTATTCATCGTTCATCCTGTTACTTTCGATCTCTGTATTCATCATCAATATTCATCGTCTTCATCATCAATTTACAACATATACTCATGGATTTATCTTCAATCGCAGATTCAAATTCAATTGCTCAATCTGATGGTTACGTTCATTCGTATTCTCTTTTGTTGTTTTACTTAAATTAGTTTTATGTTTAAAATTAGGTTTAACTGATATACGTCGTTTGTTTCTTTTTTTCCAGTTCATGTTGTTACAAATTCGTCTAATGAATCAGCTGCTGATTCTGTTGCTGATACATTTTCTAGTAAGTTTTTCATTCATCATTCATCTGATATTTTTTATCATTCATCCAGTCTCTTTTTATGTTTAGTGTTTTTTTATATGAATTAGATATTCATTTTGATCAATGATAAATGTAATTTTTCTGTTCAATATATATGTTTTGATTCATCAGTGAAATCTGCTTTTTTAGAGTTTTGTTGTATAATAAATGTTTTTTGTTTGTGTTGTATGCTAAACTATACGCAGTTTCATGTACTTTCGTACCATTCATTATGTATTTTTTAACATTCATCTGTATTTTTAATCATTCATTATAAATGTTGGCAGTTTATAATATATAACATTCATATTTTGTTTTTATTTGATCATCATGTAACATTTTAATCTAATTATTGTATGGATTTTTTTTATTATTCATCGTAAACTTTATGTTGTTTCATTTTTTTTTATCATTCATCATGTATCATTCATCATTCATGCTTCATCATTTATGATTCATCATTCATCATTTATCATTCATCATTTATCATTCATGCTTCATCATTCATCATTCATCATTCATCATGTAATTTATAACTAATTTTATTGTATTTTTCTTTTATAGGCACCAACTCTGTCTGTAGAAATCATTTTTTATCTTCTTATGAGGATGAAGGTCCTGATGGAAAGAAATTGTGGTTTCCTAATGTTCCAGATCATTTTAATCCTGTTATCGGTTCTGTATTAAGATCATGGGAAGATTGTTTATATTTTTATGACTTATATGCTGAGGCTGCTGGGTTCAATATTAAGAAAGCTTCTGAAAATAAAGATGAAGATGGTTCAGTTTTTTACCAAGTTTATAGGTGTAATAGGTCAGGTCATCCTGTCCCAAAACCTCTTGTTCCCCCTGCTATTGTTCATCCACCTGCTAATGTCAATGCATCTCAATCTAGCCCTGATCCTGATTCTTCCATTCCTGATAAACCTGCAAAGCGAAAGCATCAGCGTAGGAAAGTGTCTAACTGTAAATCTTCTAGTATTAAGGTTGAATGTGAAGCTTGCATTAGATTCAAACTTATTAAGGGTAAGATTGTTATTTTTAAGTTTTTTGAGGGGCATAGTCACAAACTCATAACTGAGAGGAATAGGAATTTGTTGAATAAAAGGAGGAAGTTGGATCCTGAACACATGGAATTTCTTTTCAAACTCAGTACTCGATCAAATATGGGTGGATTTAAAGCTCACACACTTTTTAGTGCTCTTAGTGGTGGTATTGATAATGTTGGTCCTTTGCCTGTAGATTTCAATAATTTTCATCGTGATTTGATCCAATCTCTAGGTGATACTGATGCACATATTGCTATTGAACAACTGCTTATGAAGAAAAATACTTTACCTAACTTCAGTGTCGAGTATTATTGTGATCATAATGATTTTTTACGTGGGGTTTTTTGGGCTGACAATATTTTTAAGTTTGGTGATATCGTTGGCTTTGATGCTACATATGGTACAAATATGTAAGTTTTTTGTAATTCGTATCACTTTATTTTTGTTATTTATCATTCTATTTTTATCATTCAACACTTTATTTTTATCATTCATTTTTCATCATTCATCATTCATCATTCACCAGTCATCATTCATCATTCATCATTCATGTTTCATCATTTATGATTCATCATTCATCATTCATCATTTATCATTCATAATTTAATCAGTCATCATTCATCATTGATTTTTCTCATTCATATTGACAGATTACTTATTTTACTTTTTTTATCGTAAACCTGCACTTTATTTTGATCAAAAATTAACTAAATAATTATTATTTAAGACATTATTCATTAATAATATCATTCATTAAACATTAAAAACATTACTGAATGATTGAAATACTTTATTTTTATAATTCATCTTATAATTTTTATTTTATTTTTACGTGATTTTTTATTACTAATTTTTTATATTATAGGTATAATATGGTTTTTGTACCTCTCACTGGAGTTGATAATCATAAGAAGCTTGTTATTTTTGGAGCTGCTTTATTAGCTAGTGAAAGCATAGAATCATTTAGTTGGTTTCTTGATTGTTTTCTCAAAGTTTTTGGGACTGAACCGGGCTTAGTGTCCACTGATCAAGACCCAGCAATGTTGGAGGCTATTAAAATAAAGTTTAAGACTGCGCAGCATCAGTTATGTATGTGGCATATCAGTTAAAAACTTGAAAAAAGGTAAATTTTCTAGTTTAATTCATGTTTTGATATCATTCATTTGTTTTATATTATTTTATTTTTTTTATAGGTTGGTCGTGAGTTGTTTTCAAATAAAGATTTTCGTAAGCAAATGAATAACATATTCTGGAATCAAGAGTTGAATGCTGAAAAGTTTGAAAAGTGTTGGCAACATGTTTTAGATGAATTTGGCTTGCATGATGTCGATTAGTTTAAAGATATGTATGCTATGAAGGAGAAGTGGATACCGTGTTTTTTTCCAAGATACACCAATGGCTGGATTGATGAGAACGTCAGCACTTTGTGAGAGTGAAAAATCATTCTTTATAAAATGCAAGAACAAGCATTCTAAATTGGTGGAGTTTTTTTCACGTTTCGATGTTGTAGTTGAAAAGCAGCGCCATAACAACATGGTTCTCGAGTTTGAAATGGATAATAGATCTATTAATTGTGTTACCAATAAGCTAATTGAGTTGCATGCTAGGGATTTTTATACACCAACCATGTTTCTGTTGGTTCAAGAAGAAATATTTCAGTCTTCTTTCTCTTGTGTGCAAATCAGCTCAACCATTGAAGAGAATGAAGATAAACAATTAGGTGTAATTGAAGAGAAATTTCCTCCTCCTCATCTAAACTGGAAATATAGGGTCAGCTTTCACTTCATATCTTTTTAAATTTTTCCTAATCTGATTACTTACATTTTTTTTTGTTTTAATATATTTTTAGGTTTAATTTATTTATTTTTTTCTTTCAGTATATTTGTCATTCATCATATTTTTTTTGTTATTATATGTTTTTGTCATTCATCTTTTTTTCATTCATTTTTTGTTTTTGTCATTCATCATTTTTTTCCATTCATTATGTTTTGTTATTTATCTTTGTTGTTAACTTTGTAATTTTCTCTTTTTTTTAGGTTACTTTTGATGTTAAAACTGCCGAAGCCAGCTGTTCGTGTTTGCTTTTTACACGTGAAGGTCGTTTATGTAGGCACATATTTTATGTATATCATGTTCATGATGTTGTTGCTATCCCTATGGTTCATTTGTTGAGGAGGTGGTCAAAGGAGGTATCTGAAACATTTAATTCCATTTTCGTCTATTCTAATGATAAGTCTGAATCCAAAAAGATTATCAATCATGTTTTCAACAAGCTTAGGAAGGTTTCCTCTTTATATCGAGATGATCTAGATAAACTTGTTAGTTTTAGAGATAAGTTTGATGTCTTAATTGGCGATTTTCTTGGTTCTACTTCTGATGAGCCTTCTACATCTACTAGAGGTGAACATATTAATAGACTATGGGGATTCTCTAAACCAGTCAATTCAAATATTCGTGCTCCGGAGAATATTAGAAACAAAGGTCAACGTAGATCAAATCGGATATTGTCTTCCAAAGAAGTGGCTGTTAAGAAACATGTTAAGCCCAGAGCTTGCAAGCGTTGTGGTATTCTTGGTCACAATGTTCGGACTTGTACTACTGACCTCACTCAACTACATAATTCAAAGAATAAAGGAAAAAATGTCATTGACTGTGGTATTCATGATCACAATGTTCGGACTCGTACTACTGACCTCACTCAACTACATAATTCAAAGAATAAAGGAAAAAATGTCATTGACTTTGAATTAGAAGACGAAAGTGAGGAAGATGATGAAGACGTTGCATATGAAGATGAAGATTCTGATTCTGATTAATTGTTAATGTTTTTATCTTTTTTATAATTTTCTATATGTTTTTATACAGCTACTCTTTTTTAGTATAATTTTCTGTGAAATTAGATTACTAGGTATTTTTTTCAAGTTTTGGATCATTCATTAAAGCAGTATGATCATGAATATTATCATTCATAAATTTTATCATTCATTATATTGTTTATTTTGTTTTTAGTCATTTTTAGTTCTTTCTTTTTTATTTATTAGATTTATTTTATTATTTATCACGTTATTTTATCATTCATCACATCATTTTAATCATTATTCTTGTCATTTTAATCATTCATCATCTCATTTTATCATTCATCGCAAAATTTTCATCATTCATCACCTACTTTTATCATTCATCATCTTCTTTTATCATTCATATTGTTTTCCATTAGTGATCTCTATTTTATCATTCATCATCTCCTTTTTATTATTCATATTTTTTTCCATCATTTATCAGCTTATTTGTTTTCAACTTTTTGTCGTTCATCATTTACTTTTTTCATTCATTTTAATTTTTTATTATTCATCACCTCCTTTTTTCATTCATCTTGTTTTTTAATCATTCATCACCTCCTTTTATCATTCATCTTCTCAAGTTTTAATATCAAAAATAAAAGATGAATCGTTATAATTACTAAAATCATTTTTGTAACATTACAATTACTGTATGTTTTTATTAATCATTTATATCTTTTTAAATCATTTTGTTTAAAAAAAAATTAGTTTAAATTCATAATGTTACAATGTAATAATCCATTTTTTGTTATCATGAATCATAATCTATCGTTATTTTAAATTCATAATCATTTATATCTATTTTCAATCTATCATTCATCGTTTATCAATTTTTCTAATATATCACAAACATTCATCATAAAAGTTTCAATCATTCACCAAACATATCATTCATTGTTCCATTTTCCATCATTCAGGAAACAAACATTTAGTTTATACAAAATAAGCATCAAACAAACATTGGTTTAAGATTGTCTCTCTATGATTCTTCTCTTCTTTCTTTAGCTTCTCTTCTTTCTCCTTTTCTGAATGACTTGCTTCATAGGTATTGTACTTTTCCATCCACTCATTCATAGATTTATTTGTAGGATGTGTTAAAATCTTCACTCCATATTTCACACGCAAGTCATTCAACTGCTTTGTTTGACCTAGTCCTTCTTTAAACAAACCGCTCTTCCATTTAGGATCTCCCATGTATGTTTCCATGTGACGCATCACGAAAACACCACAGTCTATATCATTTGATTTTGTGCTCCATGCCAGTGGTAGCACGTTTACTTTGCATCCCATTTTTTCAATTGGATTTCCTTGCTCTTTTAGATACTGTTTAAAAATCAATCCCTAAAAACAATATATTCTCTTAGTTAAGTATTAAATATTTTAGTAAAACAAACTATTAGTTGTGTTTTTTTAATACATGAATGATAATATATAAAAGTATACTTACTAATCATCATGCAGAAAAGATTTGAAGTATCTTGCAATTTTCTTTTCTTCCTTCAAAACTTTTTCTTTGATGTTCACCTGCCGTTCATACCAGGGTGATCTGTACACTGCTGCTAAACAAGTTTCTCGTTTCGCTTTTCCTTTCATGCCCTCTTCATCATTTTCATTTTCATCTAAATCATCCTTTTGATTCTTTTCATTTATATCTTTCAGCATCTCAGCTATCATAACAACCCCCTCGTCAACTTGTTTATTTTTTTCATTACCATCCTCCTTATCCAATGCTTCATTAGTTACCTTAATTAAATATTTATTATAGTTAGCTCTTATCATATAATAAATAATTATTTTTGCTATTTTTCATTAGTATTTTCTACCTCATTATTGTTCTCTTTATTTCTTTCTTCAAAATCTGTAACTTTCAACTGTTCACTAGCATCTACTAGCTTATTCAATCCATCAACATTCACCTGAATTAAACGTTGATTATAGTATAGTTTTTATCATATTGTTTTTATTAATAATTTTTCTTTATATTTTTTTATTAATATTATCTACCTCAGCAGTATTCTCTTGTCTTCTTTCTTCAACTTCTCTTACATTCACTTGGGCACTAGCATCAACATTCACTTGTGCACTAGCATCAACATTCACCTGAATTTAAACGTTGATTATAGTATAGTTTTTTATCATATTCTTTTTATAAATAATTATTCTTTATATTTTTTCATTAATATTATGTACCTCAGTTCTTTTCTCTTGTCTTCTTTCTTCAACTTCATTCACATTCACTTGTGGAGTAGCATCAACATTCACTTTTGCACTTGCATCAACATTCACCTGAATTTAAACGTTGATTATAGTATAGTTTTTTATCATATTCTTTTTATAAATAATTATTCTTTATATTTTTTCATTAATATTATGTACCTCTGTTCTTTTCTCTTGTCTTCTTTCTTCAACTTCATTCACATTCACTTGTGGAGTAGCATCAACTTCTTCATCTATTTCTTCAGCATTCACCTGAAATAAATATTAATTATAGTTATAGTTTTTATCATATTATTAATAATTTTTTTTTGTTATTTTTTACTAATATTTTTTATCTACCTCAGTTTGGATCACATTATTCCTTTGTTCACTAGCAACATTCTCTTCATTCAAACATTGAGCATTCACCTGAAATAAAGAAGTATTCATCGTTAACATTCATCATATAAAAAACAATGTTGGTATTGTTTCAGTTTGTTCATTTTAGTTGTTTTACCTCCCTTTCTTCAACTTCTTGCTCACTCTCAGCTTGTATGTTTTTCTTTGCACTGGTTTCCTCCATCTCTTCTTCTCCATCATCATTATTATTTTCTTCTTCATTTTCCATTTCAAAATCCCTGATTGGTGACAATATCTCATCATTATTCCTTTTTTCTTGTGTGTTTACATCTGACCACACATCCTCTTGATCATCTAAGACTTCAATCATCTTTGTTATCCCCAACCGAATCTTCTGATTATTTGAGAATTTTTCTAATCTCTTTTTGTATCTGATTGCAACCTTTTTGATCAAGTTTAAGTCTTTTTCAACCCCTTCTTCACATTCCTACATTTTATTATATTAAAGTATCAGTTTAATACAATATGATTTTTCTATACATTAAATTTTGTATGAAAATACACTTTTATCATGTATACAAACTGAAAATTTATATTTCTATTTGTATTCTTTTTACTAATTTAAATTTTAATATGAAAGATTTTTTTTTTTACCTTCTCATGTTCTTCAGCTTCATCTCTTCCGTTATTTGATTCCTCAATTTCTTCTTCATTCACTATGTTTTCCTCTTGTTGTTCTTGTTGTTCTGCTTCTTCTTCTTCTTCTTCTTTTTCGTCTTCTTCTTCTTCTTCATCATTCTCTCTTTCATCTTCTCTTTCATTCGCTATGTCCACAAATTCCACTTTTCCAAATTCTCCTTGTTTTAATTCTTTTGTTTCCCTCTGTTTCAATATTTTTGTTGTCCAAATCGATAATGTTATACCTTTTTTCGGTATCTCCATGTTTGCAATCCTTGTCGCTTCCACATAATGCAACTGTAATTTTTCATTATTAGTCCGCATGATTTTTTAGTTACTATGTTTTGATGAATCATAAAAACAAAATGAATGACCTTAGGGATGTTATGTATTGAATAAAAACAAGATGAATGAAATTTTTTTGTGTGATTGATGAATGATACAAAATGAGGTGATGAATGATAAATTCTGAGTTATGAATTATAAATTTTTCTCATGAATCATTAATTTTTGTTAACATTCATCACTTATTTTTTAGAATATTTTTATTTTTATTCAATATATACATAATGAAGAATGTTATATGCATAGTGTACTTACAATTAAAATTATGACGGATCCTGTAAACCATATCGTTTCGTTTGATTGGCTCCACATTATCTTGCTCTTTATTAACCGCTCTAAAATAAAACCGCACCAATCATATGTAATTACATCTTTTACAGTTTGAAAGTTGCCAAGTAATAATTGGTTCGTTGTTCCCATTTGATTTATTTCCACCATGGTTGTAGAAAACAAGACGATGAAGTTTAGGAAGAACTCTATTCCAACTTCCTTTGAGCTTACCATCTTATCATGAATTTCTTTAAATCTCACATTCGTTATCCCTGCGTACTGTTTTCTCCAAATGCTTTTTCTTGTATTATTTTTTGGAGGCTTTTTGAATACCATAATCTGCTTTTCACCCATTGGAAATCCAAACAACCTATGGATACTTTCTCTTGTAATAGTAATTGTTCCCTTTTCAAACTCCATTTGGCTTGTTTCTGGGTTGTAAGCATTGACACAGAAATAAGCAAGTTTCTTCGGAATTTCCTTTATATTCATTTTTAGCAGTTTCTTGAATCCTAATAACTCAACTCTATGCTTCTGTTCCTTCGTCATTTTCTGCATAACCAAGCACAATGTTCTTGGAGACATCCTGGTTTTTAGTTTCTTAAACTCTTCGGATTCCTCATTCACTATTCTTTTGGTTTTTTTGGTTTTCCCTATTTTTTTTTTGTCCATTTTCCTTCTCTTAGCAGATTTATCTGCATTTCATATTTTCAACAATAATATTTTAATTTAAATTATTCTATGATGAAAAATAATTATTTTCAAAAATATATGATGAATTATTCAAACATAACAATATATATGTACCTGTATTTTTGTTTGGAAGTCGTGCATCAGATCTTGATCGCTTAATGTTTTTTCCATTTTTCCTTTGTTGAACGTAGTACATTGCATCATCGTCTGTGCTGCTTTCTTCATCTGTTAATGATTAAGTGTAATGACCCGGAATTTTCCGACCAAATTATACTTATGAGATTAATATTTATATAAATTAAACCATACCAACATGATAAACAATCCAAATTGTTGAGACTTGTGTTTTTGAAAAGAGTTTTACACAACGTTTGACCGTCCAATATGACCGATGATATCACGAACTATATAATATACGATAATTATACGTTTGTGTATATATATGTATTTATATATATTTAACATGATCTAAGGATGGTTTAACATCTCATTGTGTACTAATGACAATGAGTTATAAGAATATTTTGAAACTACTAACTTAAGTTTTCAAAACGATAACTATACGTAACATTCTTTGATATATATACTTATAATGCTTATACATGTATCGTATATATAATGTATTTAATCACTTTTTAAGGACTTAAATACATAAAACAATATAAGTATATTCACAAAAGATAGCTATATTTGAATTCTCGTTCCGTTTCCTCAAGATTTCTATACGTATATCTAGGGTATATGTACCCGTATAATACCCAGCTTCTATACGTAATTACTATTGGTATATACACATCAAATCAACATCCTAATCAACATTATTACTGCCCTAGATATGAGGTAACTAGAATTTGTCAAGTAGTATGAATTATTAGTAAGTAAACAAAATTAGGAATCCTTTTCTTTCTTTATAAACTAAAAACGTTTTTATAAATGAACACAATTTCTTCACTCCATTTTCTCATACCTATACCCTTATTTCTCTCTCAAAATACTCCATACTTCATAATTGATCATCTCCAAGCATTTTCCCCATCATTTAGCTTCAATTACAAGCCTTAAACACCATAAGAAAACTCTTTCAAGAACATATCAAAATAACCACCCATTTGAAGAAGTTTACTTCCAACATTTTGATCTAACTCCACCACTCTTTGATTCCAAGATTATTTCTTATCTTTTGCAGTAACTTTGTCCAAGTAACTTGAGGTAGTAACCTTGTTCATAATCTTATTCAATTCATATTCATATAGCTATCTTATTTTGTGGTATAAAATTTTAACAACAAGAACATAGTTTGAATGATTTCAAACTTGTTCGCAAACTAAATAGATCATTCTAACTTGACTTTTAAAATACTTCAAGACCTGTAATATATCATAATGATATTCTAACCTAACAAGATATAACTTGGTTTTACAAAGAACATCTTAAAAACTGAATCTACGTCGTCGGAGTGCAACCGGGGGCTGTTTTGGGTTGGATAATTAAAAACCATCTTGAACTTTGAATTGGAAGTTCATGTTCTGGAAAAATTATATTTCTTATAAATATGTTAACACATAAAAATTTCATGGTTTAACTCAAAGTGTAAGTATTTTTAGAAAAATGATCATTAAATGTTGTTTTTATGATGAAAAATAATCACTTTCATAAGTTTCACCAAAGTTTGACCTATAACCTATGATTTCGAATACAAACTAAGGTATTTTCAGTTCATATTCTTAAAATTTGACTCGATCCAAGGAAGTGGCAAGTTGAACCAACAAAAACGGAGTTGTAATGAAGAAACTACGACTAAAACAAGATTGGGTATCCGAAGCTAGTTTAGCTACGAAAATATTTGGAGAAAAAGTAAATTAATCATATCTTTTCTAATTAATATGATATTTTATATATAATTACTTATGAGTTGATTTTATATATTTCAGGACCACCCGTAAACAACACGAGAAGATTAATCATAAGACCTCATGATTGTACGCAACACGTCATTTGACAACACGGTACTTTATGTACGCAACACGTCATTTGACAACATGGTACCATGGGTTGAGATTAATTCTGATCAATACGAATACGATGGGGTCTTTATTTATTTTATTTAAGCAACTAATTGTGGACCACTAACATCGGACTGCTAACTACGGACTAAGAAAATATTAAAAGTATTAAAAGTATATATATATGTAACGATTACTTAAAAAGAAAATATGTTGATATATTATATATATGGTTAGGTTCGTGATATCTATCGGAGACCAAGTCGAATTAAATACCTTCAAGGCAAAAGTGAGTTTCATTTGCTCCCTTTTTAATTGCTTTTGCAATATATATTTTTGGGCTGAGAATACATGCGCTGTTTTTTATACATGTTTACAAAATAGACACAAGTACTTAAAAATATATTCTACGTTGAGTTGTACCACTGGCATATTTCCCTGTAGCTTGGTAACTACTATTTACATGGGTATTGTAAACGCAAATCCTGTTGATAGATCTATCGGGCCTGACAACCCCAACCGGACTGGACGACCAGTATTTAACGGTTGCACAGTACTTCGTTTTGGTGACTACACTTGGTACGGTGTAGTGAGATTTCATAATAAAGGGAATATGCGACGTTGATTAAATGTTAAGTATGGTTACCAAGTGCTCAACCACTTAGAATGCTTTACATACACTTGCGAGTGTATTATGTTTATGATTATGAAATCTTGTGGTCTATTAACATATTGAAACGATTGTTACGATAAACCTATGAACTCACCAACCTTTTGGTTGACACTTTAAAGCATGTTTATTCTCAGGTACGAATTAAGTCTTTCGCTGTGCATTTGCTCAATATAAGGACATTACTTGGAGCCGATCATCGCAATGGGACCAAATGTTGATGACTTCGTCCAGGTGGATTAGGACGGGTCCTTTCATTAAGTATATTTAATTTTGAAACCGATTAATATTCATTTTGTAATTGAAGTATTGAGCATTCATTTAACATTTATCAAGCACTTATAATTCATCAAAAAAAATTTTAACTAATCAAACAATTACCATTAATTTATTAATATTTATTTATAATCAAATACTTATAATGCATTTAATTTCTAGATAGATATCAAGTTGTTTTTCATCTTACCTTGTTTGTATTCTTCTTCCTCATCTTCAGATTATGTACCTTCATTAATGTCTGCTTGTTTTTCACATTGTTCTTCTATATCATTCTCCTCCTCCTCCATGTTAGTATTTTCACTTCTTTCATGTTCCTCTTCAGTAACTTTTTTTCCCATTATTGTAGCTGATGGTAACAAAAAACTCCAACATCAAGACAATATTCATAAAAAAATCATTCATCATTCATCATTCATCATTCATCATTTATCATTCATCATTCATCATTCATCATTCATCATTCATTATAATTACAACTAAACATTTTTTAATTTTAAGCATTCAAAATATCAAACATCAAACCTAAATAATATCATTTTACAAAATATATAGTGTAAGCACATGCATCATGTTAATCTATTATTTATTATGTGTTAAAAATGATAAACGACATTAATAAAAATTATAATCATCATTCATTCATTATAAAAAAATATACATATATATTTAATAATAAGTAATATACCTGCATTATTTCCTAGTTTAAGCCTCACTATGAGATTATCTGTAATATACAACAAATAAACAGTTACGAATAAACATATTAAACAAAATTTATTTGTGTTTACTACCTTTTGTGGTTTCCGGTTCGTTATTTTTCTCCATTTTTGCTTCGTCTTCTTTTGAGGTTTCTCTTTAATCAGAGAATCAATCTATTTTAAGTAGTTCGAGCTTCTTGTTGTTTTTATTTAGGGTTTTATTTTTGATCGAGCGTTTTTGAGAGAGGTAGCGATACAAGTGACAAATAAAGTATGAAGTGAATAGATGATTAATTTGGGGTTTTTGTGATGGTCACGTGAGGTTGGATCACGTGACTTCTATTTTTTTTCTTTTTGAATTTTTTATTAATACTGCAATTATTTAGAAAATTATCGGATAAGTTAAAAAATTTTGGGATTGAAATTTTTTTTTATTTTTTAAAATATTTTGAATTTTAAAATATTTTGAATTTCAAAATATTTTATTCTCTCTCTATAAATACTTTCATCGTTTATCCCCAAAAGAATTATACTGTATTAATAATTAAAAAAAAACCCAACCCTAAATATGTCACAGCCGTCATCTCCACCATGTTCACCATCTCCAGAAATTATGATTCTTCCAATTCATGTGTACAATGAAATGGATAAACAATTCGTTGTGAAAACTGTGAAGCTCATCAACAACAAGAAAAGAAACTTGAGTGAGCTTTATGAGAAGCACAAAAATCATCAAAAAATCTATCAAAGCATCATTGACGTGAAAGAAAGTTATAAGAAGATTGTTGATAATGAATTTTATCATAAAATTTCAGCAGATGCAAAACCAAATAAAGTCTTCGAAAACTGTGAACAGAGGATTGAGCTTAACAACATGAGAATGGAAGCAAATTTGAAGAAGATGAAATATGAAGAGAGTAAAATAAACTTTCTTAAGGATGAGATGGAAGAAGTTATTAAGCATTATAGATGAATTATTAGATAATTATGTTATTGTCTTTTGTATCTTGGTTTAAAAACCTGTATTGTAATGTTTTTTAATGCTTAATGAATTAATAATGTTTTAAATAATAATTATTTACTTATTCATGATGAGCTTCACAGTTTTGACAACGAATTGTGTCAAAAATTAAGAATTGTGTCAATATGAATAAGAAAACGTATGATGAATGATAAATGTTGAATAATGAATTATGAATGATGGATTTATGAATGATGAATGATGTATAGTGAATGATGAATGATGAATAGTGAATGATGAATGATGAAATTATGAATGATGAATGATGTATAGTGAAAGATGAATGATGAATGATGATTAGTGAATGATGAATGATGAATGAAAATAATGAAATCATGAATGATGAATTTAACAATCTACATTACATCTTTTCTTTGTGTATATATTTAATGAGCAACACTTATTTTTTATCTAAAAAACATAATTTCTCATTAAAGTAACATTCATCAGCAACACTTATTATTTATAACATAACTATATTTGGATGAATTAAACTCAAACAGTTAAATTTCTTAAAAAAATCTTAATACATGCATGTAAATAAAAATATTATTCATCATGTTTTCACTACTCATTTGTCATAAAAGTTTTCACTTTTTTTCTGTGTATCTTCTTCTTGCACTCTCCATCAGTTTTTCTTTTTCAGTTTCTGTGTATGCACTATGAAAGCAATTCATTTCTTTGAGAACTTCATCCTTAATAATGTTGATGTCGCTAACGATTATCTTTGCAGCATATTTTTTGCGCAGCTTCTCAATCTGTATGTCCCTTTCTTGGACTTCATCTTCTAGATAACAATCCCATGAATCACCACTCACATATGTCTCCATATATCTCATTGTTAAAACACCGTAAGCCGGATCCATTTCATTTGATCTCCATTTGAATACCTTTCTCTTTGGTTCTGATTTTGTCAACAAATCTGATTTGATATGTTTGAATTCTACCAGATAACTCGAGAACAAGTATTTCTACATTTTATAAATGATTTTAATAATTTTAGATATCTCTACTTATTTCATACATAAGATGATGCCAAACCCACAAAAAAAAAAAGATTATAGGTGATGAATTATATTTTTTTTTTGACTGAATGATAAAATGAATGATCAATGATACCTTCATCTTTCATCATTTATCATTCATCATTTTATCATTTCATCATTCATCATTAATCATTTATCATTCATCTTTCATAAATTTATGATTAATCATTAATTTTTCTCATTCATCATTAACAGACTTTATATTCATTTTGTTATTTAATTTTCTTACCAAACCATCAGGAGCAAGTCCATACTTCTCATCAGTTAGCATATCCAAGTAGCTATGGTCTATTATATCAATATCTGAGCTTGTTAGATTGAAGCACAATAAGAAATTTAGTCCACTAACAAATACTGGGAAGAAAACCTGCATTTTACAATCATAACTTTTACATTAGTTATAAATATTAATAATTTGTTAACATTTTTTATATCAATTTATCTTACCATTTCTACTTCAGAAAATTTGTAATCTATATCATCACATGTTGTCTGGTGAACAATTTTTTCTCTGAATTTTACATATGTTTCTTCCTTATAAGCACGCAAATCCAACATATCTTCTGTCTTCACAGTTTAAACAATTTATATGCTGTTAGTACATAATCATTGAGTTTTTTATTTTAAAAAGTTTTTTAATGACATACCAAAATTGAAGCTGGAAACATATATCTTGTCGCCTTTTGTTTTGTATACAATTTTGCTTCCATGTTCAATATTGCTGACCAGCAGTCAATGACTGAGTTTGATAAGTCCGTTTGATGAAGTAGGCTTGCAATCTCATTTCTCTTTAGTAGTTTCCCGCTCATGCAGCTGTATACAACTACCCTGTTTTGAGTTAAATAATCATTATTACACAGTAAATAAACATGAATTTATCAAATGACAAACATAGTGAATTACAAACATTATCAATGACACAGATATGATCAATGACAAACATAGTGAATGACAAACATGATGATTGACAAACATGATGATTGACAATCAAGGTCAATGGCAAACATTGATGAATGGCAAACATGATGAATGACAAATTTTTATTTCTTTTAATGAACAAACATGATGAATTTTAAATATAATTATTTATGAAAAATATAATTTATAAATATGATTTATGGAAAATAACATCATTAGTCATAATCTGTTTTTTATATACTTACTCTGGTGCATCAGCAAAACAGTACATGAATGTTGAGATTTCTTTTTCCATTTGTGTGAGCTCACTCTTGTGATCAACTACAATTGCATTCCATGGTGTTAATATGATGTCATCATCTTCGGATTCAGTCAAAAGTTTGAATGATGGAGTTTCTATTCCATCCAACGATTTCTTTTTTAATCTGGATTCAGATTCAACTCTTGGCTTTTCATTCATCTCAGCATTCAGATTTCTAGGTTTCAAAGCAGATTTCTTTTCACCATTATTGCTTATTTGTATTGAAGTAGTTGCAGTTGTTTGCTGTTTTTGTTTAGAACCTTCTTTTGTTGCAGGTTCTTCTCTTTTTTTTGACTCAGATTCTTGCTTGAACAAACTTGTAAATTTTCTTTCAAATTCATCAATATCCTTATTGTTTGGATACATCTTTGTTGCTTTTGTTAACACACTGTTAATTGCATTTGTTTCTTCAATTATGCGTCGATACCTCAATTCTAAACACTTAAGATAGTCCTGTAAATTTTATATTTTATCAATCATAACATTCATTAAACAGTTTTCATTCATCTCAAAACAGCCACAAACTGATAAAATATTAATCAAACATTTAACATTCATTAAAATTCATATACACAAAACATACCTCTGCATTGTTTGGTGTTTAAGGTTTATTTGTTTTTGGTTCCCTTTTTCTTGAAAATCATCAATAACAATTTTTTCTTTTGCCTTCACAATTCTTCCTTCACCAAATTCTCCTTTCTTCATTTCTACATCAACCCTTCTTTTTATTTCTTCTGTTGTCCATCGCTCAATCACATAGATATTTTTATTTTTCAAGAAACCTTCACATTCTACTCTTTCTAGATACAACAGCTGCAATCAAAGAATAAAGTACAATTTGTTTTTTATTGTATTTAATATAAAGAATAAGTTTAATTTTAACAGTAAAATATATATGAATTTGTACTTACAATTAGCACACTTAATGATCCAGAATAATACCGTCCATTTTGTCCTCTGTCCCATCCCTTCTTGCTCTGCAATAGACATTCATATATGTATCCACACCAATCAACCTTTGATACATCTACCTCATTTGTAATACATGGCAAGAACTTCAAATTACATGTTCCACATTTGTTAGCTTCTGCCATACAAGTAGCAAAAAGAACAAGGAAGTTCAAAACGAACTTTCTATCTGCATTTTTTCTTTCTTTCATGTATTCAACAACATCTGTTGAATGTATGTCTTGGTGATTTCTAAACTGTTTCCTCCATGAAATAGTCACAGGATCAATTGGATTGCTTCTTTCCACATATTTAATCTTCAATCCTTTCATTGGAACACCTAAGACTTCATGCACTGTTTCTTTTGTGATTTTAATTGAACCATTCTTAAGATTTATTGTTGATGAACATTCATCAAAGTTGTTTACTAGATAGTAACCAAGTTTCATCGGATTTTCAAAGAACTTCATTTCTAGAATTGACCCAAATCCAATCTCCCTTATCTTTTCTTTTTGAATGTCATTCATATTGTGTATCGCGGTGTACAAACATTTTGGTGATGATCTTGACCTTATAATTTCATCTTCTTCGTGTTTATTACCTGCTTATTATATTATTATAACTACTACATCAGTTATTAGATTTTTTAAATATAAAAATCAAAGTAAAATAACTTTTTTTAATTTTTTTAAGATGAATGTTACCTTTTTCTTTAGAAGCTTTCAATGATGGCCTTTCAAAATCATCATCGGAATTGTCTTTGGGTTTTGATCTACTTGTGCCTTCACCAAACGTATTAATTTTCCTATCCAAACTTTTTTCAACTTTTTTCAACTCTTCCATATTTTGGAGTACCTTAATTACTGCATTTTCAACAAGCTTTATATCCTTTTTATTCAATGCATGTGTCTTTCTTACATACTTTCTTTTTTCGGATTTTTCAAACTTTTCATGTTTATTCTTCTTTTTCAATTTCTGTTTTTCTTCAATCTCTGCAAACAGTTATGCAATCATTCATCATAAGCTATTTTACATACAAGTTTATAATTATGTATTCATCTAAGTATATCATTCATCTGTATTTTTAATAATTCATCATAACTATAGTCATTTTTTCAACATCTAACATTCGTATTTTTTATTATTCATCTTCATGAAACATGTAATCTAATTATTGTATATATTTTTTGTCCTTCATTATATAATGTAAGCAGTTTAATGTATTTTTTTTTATCATTCATCATGTACTTTTCATCATTCATCATAAACTATAACCATTAACATGTATTTTTTTTACCATTCATTTTTATCATTTATCATTAAATATTATGATTGGCAGTTTTTTTTAACATAACACATTCTTACTTTCTATCATTCATCACAATATAACATGTAAACTATTATTTGTACGTTTTTTTTTCATTCATCATATACTATATGCATTTTTGTGTTATTTTTTCTATCATTCATCATTTAACATTCATGATATTCAAATATCAGCACAATGCATAAATATAACATTCATATTTTCATCATTCATTTCAGTTTATATCATATTCATCATATAATAATCAATCATGTAACAACTAAAATAACAGTCATTCTTATTAATGCATCATTCATCAGTTTAATTATTCTAAACATTTTCAATTTCATTCATCGATATCAGATTTAAACCATATTATCCTATTATTGAATCGTATAATTTCAATTTTCATTCATCAGTTTAATTGTAACTACTTTTCAGAATTTATAAATCACGTAATCAATAAAACGTTAATTTTATCGTACCTGCATCATGAATTTCGTTTGATTTTCTTTTATTATTTTCATCTTTTTTTTTTCGTTTGTTGGATGAATCTTCCGCCATTACGTGAGCTTGTAATCTCAGCTTGTAATATTCTTTTACGATCGATCTTCAGTAGATTGTTGTTAGTAACAACAATCGTCGGTTTTTTTCGTATTTCTTAGCTTCGATTTCGTGGATCTGATATTTCTTCGTTCATCATTTTTAGGGTTTTTGTTGTTTTCAGCGTGTTTTCTTTTCTGTAATTCCTATTTTGTAAATGACAATTTTACCCCTCAGCGTTATTTTTAGTTTTATGTTAATTTGTGGTCTACATTTACTTATCCAGTTTGTACTCGTTTTAAGCTTAGCCACGGATCGTGCCCATATATATATATATATATATATATATATATATATATATATATATATATATATATATATATATATATATATATATATATATATATATATATATATATATATATATATGTACAAAAGATAAATAAGATATAAATATGAAATTGTTCAATTACAAATATATGTTTTAATATATATATATATATACAAATGATATAGGTTCGTGAATCCAGGGTCAACCCTACATTGTTCAGTGCCGTAGAATGTATATTTTTACTACAAAATATCGTATGGTGAGTTCATTTGCTCCCTTTTTAAATGCTTTTGCAATATATATTTTTGGTACTGAGAATACATGCACTGCTTTTATAACTGTTTTACGAAATAGACACAAGTAATTGAAACTACAATGTATGGTTGAATGATCAAAATCGAATATGCCCCTTTTTAGTCTGGTAATCTAAGAATTAGGGAACAGACACCCTAATTGACGCGAATCCTAAAGATAGATCTATCGGGCCCAACGAGCCCCATCCAAAGTACCGGATGCTTTAGTACTTCGAAATTTATATCATGTTCGAAGGAGGATCCTGAAATGATGGGGATATTCTTATATGCATCTTGTGAATGTCGGTTACCAGGTGTTCAATCCATATGAATGATTTTTGTCTCTATGCATGGGACGTATGTTTATGAGAATTGGAAATATGAAATCTTGTGGTCTATTAAAATTATGAAATGATTCTTTATGATAAACTAATGAACTCACCAACCTTTTTGGTTGACACTTTAAAGCATGTTTATTCTCAGGTATAAAAGAAGTCTTCCGCTGTGCAATTGCTCATTTTAAAGATGTTACTTGGAGTCATTCATGACATATTTCAAAATACGTTGCATTCGAGTCATTGAGTTCATCAAGATTATTATTAAGTCAATTATAGTTAGATATATTATAAAATGGTATGCACGCCGTCAACTTTCGATGTAATGAAAGATTGTCTTTTCAAAAACGAATGCAATGTTTGTAAAATGTATCATATAGAGGTCAAGTACCTCGTGATGTAATCTGTGATGACCCGAGAATTTCCGACTAAATTTAAACTTAATCTTTATATGATTTCGATACGATAAGCAATGTATGTAGAATTGAGTCTAGAAAATTTTGGAACAATGTTCATATATTCAATTGACCTTCGACTGTTCCCGACGATTCACGAACAATTATTTGTAAATAAATAAGTATATATATATATATATATATATATATATATATATATATATATATATATATATATATATATATATATATATATATATATATATATATTATATAAACATAAACATAAGAATACATAATATTATGATTTAATAAAGTATACTTTAATGAATTGGAATATAATAATTAGGATAGTTAAGTTACTGTTAAAATAAAGAGGAATATGTGTATATATATACATGTTAATATATATAAATATATATACAAATGTTATTATTAATTTATATGTGATTCCTATTAAATAAATACCTAAAATATATAATACAATAACATTACATAAATAATAAATAGTATTGTATTTAATTACATGTTTGGATAAAAAAATTGATATAATAATATTATTTTCATTTCTGTCGTTATCATTATTGTTGTCAAAATTTATATTATTATCAGTAACATATTACTTCCCATATATAGATATATATATATATATATATATATATATATATATATATATATATATATATATATATATATATATATATATAATTTAACATGTTTAAATTATATTATTGATAATGTTATTATTATCATTAATAATACTAATATAACTAGTATTATTAGTATCACTAATAAGTCTACGATTACCATTTAAATTATTATTATCATTTTTATTAGCATAAAGGATTATGGTTATTATTATTATTATAAATTATTATTATTTTTGTTATCAATATTATTAGTCTTATTAAAATTGTTAATAATATTATTATTATTATTAATATTAGTAATATTATCATTGTCATAGTTATTGGGAAATAATATCATCTATTATTATTATCATTAATAAACATAATCATTATCACTTTTATATCATTATTATTTATTTTTAATAGTAATATAATAATAACTATTATTATTATAATCATTAACTATTAATATTAAAAATATAAATTAAATAGAATTAAAAATTGTACAATTCTGTTTTGGGTATCCATCAAACTGTTCTAGCTTTTGGATTCTTGTCTTTAAAATCGAATACTAGTCTAAATCAATATCAGATTCATCCAAAAAGCATTTACCAAACAATATCAAACTTTAATTTTCTTTATTTATTTATTTTAAATTTCTGTTTATTTCATTTGAGCCATAAAACGATCGATGCCAGAGGTAATTGAGACCCTACAAACACACATCACCAAATATATTTTCCAAACCCTTTAACAGAGCGAATTAATCAAGTTAAAGTAGAAAATAGCTGAAGAACATTTTTTTTATTTTTTTTTTCCTCTGTTCTTCATCCAAGTAATCAAAACTTCGATTTCAAACAAATTTCCAAGATGTAAAAATGCAATTATGTTTTAAATTCCCTCCTCAAACTATCTGTAAAGACTCAAGATCCAATTTTCCATATTGAGTTCGAATTGGAGGGTCAAACTTTTATTTTCAAAAGTCAACCAATTTGTTTTTGGTGAAATTACGATTCATTTTAAAGTTTCCGATTAAATTGATAATTTCTAAAGTTTTGATGAGTGGTTTATAACCTAATTCATGTAGAAAACTTCATCTAAAACGGCCTCAATTTCAAAATCAATTGTCATGTTCTTCTTTTTTTTTTTTCGGTAAATAGCGACTGTGATATTTTTTTATTTATTTATTTGGATGCTATCAAATTGGAAATCACAGAGGGCAGTCATATTCCAATTAATATACTTGAATCCAACATTATATGGTACGTTTTTTATCTTGAGGTCACGGTCAAATTGAAATTGAAGAAGAAGATAGAATAGGGAATAAAAGTCATACGGTTTATAATATTTTCGATGTGGTTATAATTCAGAAAATCGGCAACAGCCGAATGGTCATGGGTGTTTGTCGGGGTGCGAGAGGTTGCGGGTTCGAGTCCCGGCTCAGTCAGTTCATTCTTTTTAAAGCTCTTAAAGGTAGTTTCAATTTTTTTAATTTGATTATTATTATTATTATTATTATTATTATTATTATTATTATTGTTATTATTATTATTATTATTGTCTTTGTAATTGTTATTATTATCATTTATACTATTGTTATTGTGTTAACTATTATTATCACTAAAATTAATATTATGAGTATTTTTAACATGACCAATATTATTATTATTACCAATTATGTTATTATTACTACGAAAATTCTCATTATTTATAATGTTTAGAAATATCATTATTATTATTAATCAAATTTAGAGTATTATTATTATCATTGTTATTAGTATTGATAATATAATTTAATATGATTACTACAAGTATTACTAAAGTTATTATTATTGTTATTATTAGAATTATTATTTATTTTATCACTTATTACTAATACGATAATAACTATTATAATTAGTATCATTATTATTATTATCACTATTGTCAATATTATAAATATTATTATTAATAGTATTAGTATCATTTTGTTAGAGTTACTATTACTAGTAACATGAGCATTATAATAAATATTATCATTATTATCATTTTTTTTACTATCACTAAAATTATCATTATTGTTATTATCAGTATCATCTATATAAATAATTTTTTTTAAAATAATCATAATTACTAAAATAAAAGTTTTAATAATGTACTTAAAGTTATAATTATGACAATAAAGATTATATATATATATGTAAATATATTTTGTACACATAATTTAACTATATTAACATTTATATATATAACATGAAAATATACAAATAAATAATGAAACTTATCACTTATTAAATATATATAAATTACATCACTAATAATAATATATATACCTACTCGATTACGATTATAAATATTAATGAATATACAAATGATATAGGTTCGTGAATCCGAGGCCAAACCTGCATTATTGAATATAGTCATATGTATTTTTACTACAAAATACATTAGGTGAGTTTCATTAATCCCTTTTTAAATGCTTTTGCAATATATATTTTTGGGACTGAGAATACATGCGCTGCGTTTATAAATGCTTTACGAAATAGACACAAGTAATCGAAACTACATTCTATGGTTGGATTATCTAATCGAATATGCCCTTTTATTAAGTCTGGTAATCTAAGAATTAGGGAACAGATACCCTAATTGACGCGAACTCTAAAGATAGATCTATCGGGCCCAACAAGCCCCATCCAAAGTACCGGTGCTTTAGTACTTCAAAATTTATATCATGTCCGAAGGAGGATCCCAGAATGATGGGGATATTCTTATATGCATATTGTGAATGTCGGTTACCAGGTGTTCAATCCATATGAATGATATTTTCGTCTCTATGCACGGGACGTATATTTATGAGAAATGGAAATATGAAATCTTGTGGTCTATTAAAATTATGAAATGATTATTTATGTTAAAGTAATGAACTCACCAACCTTTTGGTTGAAACTTTAAAGCATGTTTATTCTCAGGTACGAATGAAATCTTCCGCTGTGCAATTACTCATTTTAAAGATATTACTTGGAGTCATTCATGACATATTTCAAAAAACGTTGCATTCGAGTCGTTGAGTTCATCAAGATTATTATTAATTCAATTATATTTGGATACATTATGAAATGCTATACATGCCTGTCAACTGTCGATGTAACGAAAGTTTGTCTTTTCAAAACGAATGCAATGTTTGTAAAATGTATCATATAGAGGTCAATTACCTCGCGATGAAATCAACTGTTGTGAATTGTTTGTAATCGATATGGACTTCGTCCGGATGGATTAGGACGGGTCCTTTCTGTTGGTATCAGAGCGATGGTCTTAGCGAACCAAGTCATGCATTAGTGTGTCTAACTGATAGTTGTTTAAATGCATTAGTGAGCCTGGACCTCGACAGTGTCTGCATGTCAAAAGTTTTGCTTATCGTTTTTGTCAAAAATCATATGCTTATCATCCTTAGGAAATTATCTGCTCATTATTCTTAGTCTAGACACATCTTACTGCATTGATTGCATGAATAGTGTATAGACAAAATTCATATCTTAGTGTATCTGCTAAATCATATTTTAGCGTATCTGTTATTGTAGACTTTATCTGACACGTTTCCTTAATTCTCTTCGTAATCTACGGAATCTTCTGTACTATGTACAGGTATTCTATGTAATTATAATATCATCTGATATTCGAAAATCATTTCATATCGGAAAATCCTTTATTCAATCGTACGCAATGGAACTCACAACTAGTTCAAGTCCCTCGGATTCCGATATAGAGTCCCACTTCAGCTCCGAAAGAAGCGTCACCAGAGTAAATCAATCAATCAGCCATCCCCAATTCATCTGATGGGTTCGTGGTCGACTTAATCATTGGAGACGCGAAGAAGGCGATCCTTTCTGTCAACCGAATTCACCTCTAGACGAAGAACCTGAAGCACTTACCAACGAACCAGTCCGAAACACGATTTTCATACTCATTTCCGGAATACCTCGCCAAGATTAAATTCTATCTAAATTTTTAACCTTATTCACTCGCCCGTTCCTACCGACAATCATCCTAGAGTAATAAGTCAACGAGCTTCGCACCCGAGTTGTAGCCGTGAAAAGTATGGTGCAAAATGTACCAGCTTCAGCAACAGTACCTGCACCAACAGTGTGACAACCCGGAAATTTCCAACCATATTTAAACTTTAATCTTTATATGTTTCCGACACGATAAGTAATATTTGTTAAGTTAAATTTCAAGAATTTTAAACTATGTTCATACATTCATTCAACCTCGACCAAGTTCTAACGATTCACGAACCATTAAACGAATATGATTATATATGTATATGTGTATATATATTATAACTTGAAACGTAAACAAAATATTAGATTAAATACTTTATATGATTGTATCTGTTTCAAAATGTTTATCAATGGAATTAGAAGATAAGATCAAATGATTGAATTATCAGATATATTGAATTATTATTACAAGTCTCTGTTGAAAGGCTCACGTTGATTTGAGAAATCTTTCCATTTTAACAATATTCGGAATAGTTGGTAAAAGTGAATTGCCAAAGTGTCATTTACGAGAGATATTCAAAAGTTAGTAATTGTTTCTGTTTAAAATTCAAAAGTGTACTTTACTTGATTTACTCGTGTCTCTCAATAAATCAACTCGTTAGTTTTTATCTTAAAAACATTAATTGGTAACATAACTACTATTATTTAAAAACTATGAAATATAATTGGAATTGAAAGACTAAATAATATATCAGTAAATAAATATTTCAAACATTTATATATTATGTACAAATTTAGAATTTTAAATAAAAACATATATATATTTTTACTTATTCATAAAACATCTTAATTTAAAATAACATATTTTGATGAACAACGAGTCACTGATTTATAGAAGCAAATGACCACAACACTCAATTATGTAAGATACATTTTTATAAAGTAATTTGTTGATGAGAAAGTCTAATTATTAATAAGGGTACACGTCGCGTAACGTAAAAGGTTAGTTTTCTAAACGTACGAAAGTGCGCTCGAAAAACCGAAAGTGGTACATGAGTTATGAGATCACGCCGTGTCATTTTAGTAAAAATTACATTTTTACTACGCACGTAAATATAATATAATATTTAATTAATTCTATAGATTAAATAATATTTATATTATATTAATGGATATTATACGTGGTTTTGAAAGAAAAAAAAAACCATTAGTCAGGGATATATGAAAGTGTATTTCATACGTGGTTTTGAGAAAACCATGTGCTATATTTTTTGTACGCTCGCTCGCAAGATGCCTAAAATGAACGCATGATGTCCAAAGTGAGGATATGTCTATAAAACTCGTTCAGTTGTCTGACCATTTCATATCTCAAACTCTCTCGATCACTTTCTCACATATATTTAATATATTATTATTATTATTATTATTATTATTATTATTATTATTATTATTATTATTATTATTATTATTATTATTATTATTATTATTATTATTAGGATTAATATTATTATCCATCTTAGGGTTAGGAGTGTTATTATTATTAGTATTATACATAAAATACTACGACGAGGTCATGAACGAATTATTTCAAAAATGGATTTTAGGAGCGGGATAGGGCTAAGGAAATTATGGGTTATAGCTATGGAGGTGATGGGTATGGTTCATAGGTATGCTCGTAAGATCAAATTTAGTGTTGGTCATCTCTGTTGCGTTTACGTACCTCTCCTGCAATATTGAATCTCAATATTGATACGTGAGTACTCATAATTTAATTTTTACATACTAATAGTGTATCCCTGACTAGTGCTCGAGAATATTGGATTATGCATGGTTGTACTTTTGATATTGCCCTTAGTTAGGTTATGTGGAATCTCGAATTAGTTACACCTGCGATTGAGATAAAGTATAAGATATGCATGTCGTTGGAAAGCTAGCGAAAAATTAAGAACTTTTCATTTAGATGTCGAATGGATTCGATGAACGGATTAGAAGTTATAGTCAATTAAATTTTTGATATTATTATTAAAAATGATTATTTTCATCGTCGTTATTAACATCATTCTAGTTTCTATCAAATTATTATTATCATTATTATTATTATTATTATTATTATTATTATTATTATTATTGTCAATAAAAAGTAATATCATTAAAAAAATTGATATTTTTATTATTATTACTATTGTTAAAGTTATAATTAGTATTATTATTATTATTATTAATCATTAAAATAGTTATTAGTAATATCATTATCATAACATTTATTATTATTAGTATTATAATATTAAGTAACACTTAATTATTATAATTACTATTATTATCATTAAAATGAACGCGATATAAAAGACGATTTAAAAACTATTAACAAATTGATTAGGAAATAATGAGTATGAGTATCATGATGAAATTTAAAGATATTGAATTAGATAAAATTATCATTTTCCATTATTTTTATCACTATTATTATTATAAGTATTATTAATAATATTAAAAATATCATCTTTACAAAAATTATTATTTTTAATAGGAATATCATTGTTAATATAAAATTTTATTATTAATAAGAATTATCATATTGTTATATTACCATTTTCGTAAATATAAATATTATTATTATTATTAGTAGAATAATAGTAACTATTAATACAAAATAATACAACTTTTACTTATTATTATTATCAATGTTATTTTATCAAATAAAAATATAATACAAATAATATAATTACCTTAATAAAACCTATCGTAATATTTTTATGATATTCAATGAACTTTATAAATTTTATTATCTAAGATATAAAAGTATATTTCTATATAAAGTTTTATTTATTAATAAATAAATTATATTATTTACTCTAATAAATCTTTTAAAAATATAAAACGACGATATTTAAAGTATATAATAATCATGTATAAATTTTGGAAATTATTTTGAGTCAAATTGACTTTTGTTAACTTTTGCATATTAGTCTCGAGCATTAGGATTGTGGTACACTATGACTTGACTTAATTTGATAGACAAATATTAACCAACATATAAATATATACAATTAATTTAGGTTCATGAATCCGAGGCCAACCCTATACTTGCTCAATGTCGCCATATGTATTTTTACTACAAAATACATTAGGTGAGTTCATTTAATCCCTTTTTACTCATTTAATTTTTGGGCTGAGAATACATGCAAATACTTTATTAACTGTTTTACAATATCTATATGCGTGAGTTTCATTTATCTTTTTACCCTTTATATTTTTGGGCTGAGAATACATGCGCAATTTTTATAAATGTTTTTACGAAATAGACACAAGTAATCAAAACTACATTATATGGATGAATGATCGAAATCGAATATGCCCCTTTTTATTAAGTCTGGTAATCTAAGAATTAGGGAACAGACACCCTAATTGACGCGAATCCTAAAGATACATCTATTGGGCCTAACAAACCCCATCCAAAGTACCGGATGCTTTAGTACTTCGAAATTTATATCATGTCCGAAGGAGGATCCCGGAATGATAGGGGATATTCTTATATGTATCTAATTAATGTCGGTTACCAGGTGTTCACCATATGAATGATTATTTTTGTCTCTATGCATGGGACGTATATTTATGAGAACTGGAAATGAAATTCTTGTGGTCTATTAAAATGATGGAAATAAATGATTATGATAAACTAATGAACTCACCAACCTTTTGGTTGACACTTTAAAGCATGTTTATTCTCAGGTGTTAAAGAAATCTTCCGCTGTGCATTTGCTCATTTTAAAGATATTACTTGGAGTCTTTCATAGCATATTTCGAAGAATGTTGCATTCAAGTCATTGAGTTCATCAAAGATTATTATTAAATCAATTTATAGTTGGAGAGTGGATATTATGAAATGGTATGCATGCCTGTCAATTTTCGATGTAAAGAAAGATTGTCCTTTAAAAACGAATGCAATGTTTGTAAAATGTACCATATAGAGGTCAAATAACTCGCAATGTAATCAACTATTGTGAATCGTTTATAATGTATATGAACGGGTCCTTTCAGTTGGTATCAGAGGGTGGTCTTAGCGAACCAGGTCTGCATTATTGTGTCAAACTGATAAGTTATTAGGATGCATTAGTGATTCTGGACTTCGACCGTGTCTGCATGTCAAAAGTTTTGCTTATCATTTCTAGTCGGAAATCATCTGCTTATCATCCTTAGGAAATTACCTGCTTATCCTTATTATTCTAGACACGTCTTGCTACATTAATTGCATGAGTAGTGTATAGACAAAATTCATACCTTAGCGTATCTGCTAAATCATATCTTATCGTATCTGTTACTGTAAACTTTGCCTGAAATATTCCGTAAATTCCTCCGCAATCTACGGAATCTTTTGCTCTTTATACATAGATATTCTATGTAATTAGAATACCACCCGATAGCCGGAAAAATCATTTTATATCGAAAAAAAATCCTTTATTCAATCGTACAAAATGGAATTAATCATTAGTTCGAGTCCCTCGGGTTCCGAAATGAAATTCCACTCGAGTTCCGAAAGCAGTGTGACCGGAATGGATCAATCGATTAGCCATCATCTATTCTGGATGAATTGAGGATGGGTTCGTAGTCTACTTGGTCATTGGAGACAAGAAGAAAGTGATCCCTTCCATCCACCACATTGCCCTCTTGGCGAAGAACCTGAAGCACTTACCGGTGAACCTGTCCGAGACACCATTTTCTCTCTCATTTTCAGAGTGTCTCGTCATGATTATATATTATCTCAATTTTTAGATCTTATTCATCCGCTCGTCCGAATCGACAATCATCCCGGTGTAATAGAAGAAGTCAACGAGCTTCGCGCTCGGGTAGTGGCTTTGGAGAATGTGGTGCAGAGATTACAAACACCAGCAGCAGCATCAACAGCATAGCCAGTACCACCATTATCAACGCCAACAGTACCATTACCACCTCCAACCACAACCGCATCGTAAACCTCAACTTGAGCATCAACGTCATACGCACCATAGATACCAAGGAGTACCAACAACAATAACTGACGAAGTATTAATTCATAACTTCATTAGAGAAACATTCCGCGGCGATTATGTAATCTCTAAAGTCTTAGAGATTATCTAATCTAGCCTTAACCATAAATCAGTTAAGCAAACCAAAATGATAGAAGGAAGAGTAGAAACCCTGACAAAAATGGTGTGTGATTAACCAGCTAAACTTGTTTTTACCAATAGCATCATCAGCACCGTCAGCGTCACCAGCATCGTCAGTGCAGTCAGCATCAGAATCAACAACATCTATAATATCACAAACTACGTCAGTTCAAGAATCACTCTGGACATCATTACGAATCAATAACGCGTATATTGTATCAACGAGTTATGAAGAATTAACTCATTCCCTCTGAAGAAATTATATGTATATTTTATATATATATATATATATATATATATATATATATATATATATATATATATATATATATTTTGAAATAAAAATAAATCTTTCCGTGCTAAGCTATTGTGTGTGAATCTTAACTACTCGGTTAATTCATATTACAAATATGCAATAATGTACGTCATTTCTGCAACTTAACTATCGTTGACTACAATCTCTGTCTCAATTCAACAAATTCCAATTCCTAATAAATCAAGTATAGATTTGATTTTACACTTTCATCATTGATGTACCCAAAACTTTCCAGATACCATCATTCGTACTTTGCGAAGTTCACAAGAATTTAACAAAAAACCAACATCACTCCTCAACATATAACGAAGTATTGATTCATAATTTCAATATTATTGAAGAAATACTTATGTAATCTCTAAAGCCTTTAAGGGATTATTCAATTCTAGTTCTAGCCATAAATCGAATGAGTTTAATTTAGTAGTAACTCATTAAAATCTATGTTACATCTGAAGAGAATATATACATGTATATTTTCATAAAGACTATAATAAAATTCTTTTGTACAAAATATTAATTGTGAAATTTTTTAACGGGTAGGTAATACCCGAGAGATATATATATATTTACAATTAATATGTTACATTCTTTGAATCTGATTAATCAAATTATCAACTATACTTCCTACTTTCACAGTAGTATACATACTTTCAAAGAAATCAAAATAACCATATTCATTCAAACTCAATTACATATTCTGATTTTGAAACCTCGGAATTCAATTCGAGATATAACCGGTACCATCACTTTTAGATTCCTACATCTTTCAAAGCTATATTTTGACTTCAAAACTGTGTTAGAACATCAAATGTATATTAACGATTACAATCTGTGTTCAAACCCTTCGAAAATTTCTGAAGACGCTTCAAATGATGAGAAATCGAGATGATGATTCAACCACATGTTACCCACCGTTATGTACCCGAAAAACTCTTGAAACCAATGTAAAAGTTTAAACAACGTATCCGCTTTTCAGATTCTTTGGCATTTATTAGTAAAAATAACTTTGCAATTCCTTTTCAAAGTAGCCAGTTTTGTCACAGCTCCAGCAAGTCAACTTCGACTTTTCAGTATTATAACCTTGAGATAAACACCATCGTTACCGGGGAACCTTTTACATTCCACCAAATTATTAGCATATGTAACAACAACTTCATTACCCTTTGACTTTAGCCTCTCCAAAAAGTCAATATAGTTATTCATTGAAACCCCATCATTTACTCATTCGCATCTTGTAAAGAGAATTGCCATACGAATCATCGGGAATTAGCAATCAGTATTTTGGAATCTCGCAGCATGTCTACGCCAACAGTTATATGTGCACATATAACGTCTATCTCCTGGACTTACATACTTGAATATGAAGTTTCTGAAAAACACCCTGAACTGCGGAATAGTTCTCGAAATATTGATGAAGCAGCAAAAACTATAAAACGACCTTAACAGTAAAAAGTCAGATGATAATGAATAGTGTGCTGGCAAAGCGCAGAAAAAGAGAAGTTTTGGAACTGGAAAACGGATTGAGCAAAGTATGAAGGAGGCTGTGGACAAATTACAAAGACTGAACCCGACTTTAAAGGATCCAAATGATTCAGTACCTGCTGAAGTCATTAACGAATACCTTGCTCCTGAATCTAAACCCCTGCGGACAATATTCTTCATCATCCTCTGATATTAGAAATTCTAAAATATCATCATATCTTTCATTATAAATATCCTCCATATTTCTGAAGATATCTTCTTAATTTTTCTTATTTGAAATCATTTACCTCTTCGCGCTATCTGTATTACATCATAAAAGAAACTATTTTAGTTTCTAAATTCTGAAATATTCAAGTTTAAAGTAGGAATATTTTGAAGTAGTGTTGGGAACTGATGCATGAATTAGTAAAATATAATGACACTTGATCAACGTGATTATATTACAGTAAGTTATGCTGAGTTTTTAAATGGAACGTAATGATTCACAGATCATAACATCATCATGTGCCATGTTATACGACTCTTGTATTCTATTTAACCTCTAAAATATCAAGAAAATATTTCTTGATGATTCGGCCTTTTCCAAGGTATTCTAGTAATTTGACAAGTCAAGATCGTGCCATCACAATTTCCTTTAGAACATTAACAATGTTCATTCCGAAATTCATATCTGTGAATTCTGGACCATTACAAGTGGTGCTTAATCGCAAGAAGAAGAAACGAAAGGACAAAACTCCGAAATAGAAATTGGGGTATAAATTGCAGCAAATAAAAGAGAGCATTAACTGTGAATGATAATGATTATAGAAGACAGAAGCAGAGACTTGGAAATATAAGGGAACATATAAAGCCCAACGATAAATCAGAAATTATAAACCATATATATCGATGCATATAGCAATATAAAGACACGAGAGAACTAGAAACACTATAAACCCAATGAGTATAGTAGAAGTAAATAGATTCTTCCGGCGGTAGATGAAAAAAGAAGAATGACCAATATGAAAGTTAGAAGTATATCTAGAATCAGAACTGGATGGAGCATATTGATGAATACTTTAAAATATGAGTTGAGGGAGAAAGAATAGAAGGTGATGAAACATGACTAGGAACTTAGAAATCAACAGATTTAACTCACACAATGGCGGAATAAGTGAATCAAACCCTCTAGTGAATAGATTAAGTTTTTTTTTTTTTGATTAATTTAGTCAAACCACAACTAAATCAAGTGTGATTAGATCAACACCTAGAGCTATTATTCACCACCTGGGTGATTTGGACTAAGAGAGAATCGGAGGAGCTCACTAGATCTGAGTGTGTGTAACAAATGAGAGGCTTAACCTAAAATGAAGAACATAAGACTTTATATACCCCTGCTGTTGACTCACCCATACAATTCATTCATCACACGTACGAGTTGGCTTCATTAGCCGTACGGGTGATCACTCACTCGTGTCTTCCCATTTAGGTTGTAATTGTGACTTAGCTCAGCATCAACTGTCCGTATGAGCCTGTCAGCCGTACTAGTGAGGCTTCACTCGTACGTCTGACTAAGTCTAACATAGTCAAACATCTACATCTCGTTCCTGCAGTTCCTGTAACCACATACAAACACGGATAGGATAATAACAAGCAATCATGGTGGCCTGTAAACTGTTGTACCTGCAATGGATGTGGGTAGATGTCTAAGGACTTGCATAAAATGCATCAACAGAAGGTGTGAGTTGTAAGGAAATGAAGGAGGTGAATTTATAAGAAAATCTATGACAGAACAATTAAAATGGACGATCGCATTTAAAGCGGATCTTAATTCCCTTGATTATCGGAGAGTCAAATCTTATTAAGAAGATTTTCTTCAAATCCCTTGAAATCTGGGAATCAATCATATCTACGTCAAATGATAAGATGAATCTACACTTACTCATTTTACTCTTCTATGTTAGCTTCATTCGTACTCTTCATATAAATGGATTGTTTATCCAAATTATTCGCTGATGATAAAACTCTAATTTTCAGCCCGTATGCATCATGAAAACATACTTATTATCATTCACGACCTTTCCACTCAAATTTCGGGACGAAATTTCTTTAACGGGTAGGTACTGTGACAACCCGGAAATTTCCAACCATATTTAAACTTTAATCTTTATATGTTTCCGACACGATAAGTAATATTTGTTAAGTTAAATTTCAAGAATTTTAAACTATGTTCATACATTCATTCAACCTCGACCAAGTTCCAACGATTCACGAACCATTAAATGAATATGATTATATATGTATATGTGTATATATATTATAACTTGAAACGTAAACAAAATATTAGATTAAATACTTTATATGATTGTATCTGTTTCAAAATGTTTATCAATGGAATTAGAAGATAAGATCAAATGATTGAATTATCAGATATATTGAATTATTATTACAAGTCTCTGTTGAAAGGCTCACGTTGATTTTAGAAATCTTTCCATTTTAACAATATTTGGAATAGTTGGTAAAAGTGAATTGCCAAAGTGTCATTTACGAGAGATATTCAAAAGTTAGTAATTGTTTCTGTTTAAAATTCAAAAGTGTACTTTACTTGATTTACTCGTGTCTCTCAATAAATCAACTCGTTAGTTTTTATCTTAAAAACATTAATTGGTAACATAACTACTATTATTTAAAAACTATGAAATGTAATTGGAATTGAAAGACTAAATATTATATCAGTAAATAAATATTTCAAACATTTATATATTATGTACAAATTTAGAATTTTAAATAAAAATATATATATATTTTTACTTATTCATAAAACGTCTTAATTTAAAATAACATATTTTGATGAACAACGAGTCACTGATTTATAGAAGCAAATGACCACAACACTCAATTATGCAAGATACATTTTTATAAAGTAATTTGTTGATGAGAAAGTCTAATTATTAATAAGGGTACACGTCGCGTAACGTAAAAGGTTAGTTTTCTAAACGTACGAAAGTGCGCTCGAAAAACCGAAAGTAGTACATGAGTTATGATATCACGTCCGTGTCATTTTAGTAAAAATTACATTTTTACTACGCACGTAAATATAATATAATATTTAATTAATTCTATAGATTAAATAATATTTATATTATATTAATGGATATTATACGTGGTTTTGAAAGAAAAAAAACCATTAGTCAGGGATATATGAAAGTGTATTTCATACGTGGTTTTGAGAAAACCATGTGCTATATTTTTTGTACGCTCGCTCGCATGATGCCTAAAATGAACGCATGATGTCCAAAGTGAGGATATGTCTATAAAACTCGTTTAGTTGTCTGACCATTTCATATCTCAAACTCTCTCGATCACTTTCTCACATATATTTAATATATTATTATTATTATTATTATTATTATTATTATTATTATTATTATTATTATTATTATTATTATTATTATTATTATTATTATTAGGATTAATATTATTATCCATCTTAGGGTTAGGAGTGTTTTTATTATTAGTATTATACATAAAATACTACGACGAGGTCATGAACGAATTATTTCAAAAATGGATTTTAGGAGCGGGATAGGGCTAAGGAAATTATGGGTTATAGCTATGGAGGTGATGGGTATGGTTCATAGGTATGCTCGTAAGATCAAATTTAGTGTTGGTCATCTCCGTTGCGTTTACGTACCTCTCCTGCAATATTGAATCTCAATATTGATACGTGAGTACTCATAATTTAATTTTTACATACTAATAGTGTATCCCTGACTAGTGCTCGAGAATATTGGATTATGCATGCTTGTACTTTTGATATTGCCCTTAGTTAGGTTATGTGGAATCTCGAATTAGTTACACCTGCGATTGAGATAAAGTATAAGATATGCATGTCGTTGGAAAGCTAGCGAAAAATTAAGAACTTTTCAT
Organism: Rutidosis leptorrhynchoides; assembly: GCF_046630445.1. NCBI lineage: Eukaryota > Viridiplantae > Streptophyta > Magnoliopsida > Asterales > Asteraceae > Rutidosis > Rutidosis leptorrhynchoides. Next base: position 439,197,861 of record NC_092336.1, read on the forward strand.
TTAGATGTCGAATGGATTCGATGACGGATTAGAAGTTATAGTCAATTAAATTTTTGATATTATTATTAAAAATGATTATTTTCATCGTCGTTATTAACATCGTTCTAGTTTCTATCAAATTATTATTATCATTATTATTATTATTATTATTATTATCAATAAAAAGTAATATCATTAAAAAAATTGATATTTTTATTATTATTACTATTGTTAAAGTTATAATTAGTATTATTATTATTATTATTAATCATTAAAATAGTTATTAGTAATATCATTATCATAACATTTATTATTATTAGTATTATAATATTAAGTAACACTTAATTATTATAATTACTATTATTATCATTAAAATGAACGCGATATAAAAGACGATTTAAAAACTATTAACAAATTGATTAGGAAATAATGAGTATGAGTATCATGATGAAATTTAAAGATATTGAATTAGATAAAATTATCATTTTCCATTATTTTTATCACTATTATTATTATAAGTATTATTAATAATATTAAAAATATCATCTTTACAAAAATTATTATTTTTAATAGGAATATCATTGTTAATATAAAATTTCATTATTAATAAGGATTATCATATTGTTATATTACCATTTTCGTAAATATAAATATTATTATTATTATTAGTAGAATAATAGTAACTATTAATACAAAATAATACAACTTTTACTTATTATTATTATCAATGTTATTTTATCAAATAAAAATATAATACAAATAATATAATTACCTTAATAAAACCTATCGTAATATTTTTATGATATTCAATGAACTTTATAAATTTTATTATCTAAGATATAAAAGTATATTTCTATATAAAGTTTTATTTATTAATAAATAAATTATATTATTTACTCTAATAAATCTTTTAAAAATATAAAACGACGATATTTAAACTATATAATAATCATGTATAAATTTAGGAAATTATTTTGAGTCAAATTGACTTTTGTTAACTTTTGCATATTAGTCTCGAGCATTAGGATTGTGGTACACTATGACTTGACTTAATTTGATAGACAAATATTAACCAACATATAAATATATACAATTAATTTAGGTTCATGAATCCGAGGCCAACCCTATACTTGCTCAATGTCGCCATATGTATTTTTACTACAAAATACATTATGTGAGTTCATTTAATCCCTTTTTACTCATTTAATTTTTGGGCTGAGAATACATGAAAATGCTTTATTAACTGTTTTACAATATCTATATGCGTGAGTTTCATTTATCTTTTTACCCTTTATATTTTTGGGCTGAGAATACATGCGCAATTTTTATAAATGTTTTTTACGAAATAGACACAAGTAATCAAAACTACATTATATGGATGAATGATCGAAATCGAATATGCCCCTTTTTATTAAGTCTGGTAATCTAAGAATTAGGTAACAGACACCCTAATTGACGCGAATCCTAAAGATAGATCTATTGGGCCTAACAAACCCCATCCAAAGTACCGGATGCTTTAGTACTTCGAAATTTATATCATGTCCGAAGGAGGATCCCGGAATGATGGGGGATATTCTTATATGTATCTAATTAATGTCGGTTACCAGGTGTTCACCATATGAATGATTATTTTTGTCTCTATGCATGGGACGTATATTTATGAGAACTGGAAATGAAATTCTTGTGGTCTATTAAAATGATGGAAATAAATGATTATGATAAACTAATGAACTCACCAACCTTTTGGTTGACACTTTAAAGCATGTTTATTCTCAGGTGTTAAAGAAATCTTCCGCTGTGCATTTGCTCATTTTAAAGATATTACTTGGAGTCTTTCATAGCATATTTCAAAGAACGTTGCATTCGAGTCATTGAGTTCATCAAAGATTATTATTAAATCAATTTATAGTTGGAGAGTGGATATTATGAAATGGTATGCATGCCTGTCAATTTTCGATGTAAAGAAAGATTGTCCTTTAAAAACGAATGCAATGTTTGTAAAATGTATCATATAGAGGTCAAATAACTCGCAATGTAATCAACTATTGTGAATCGTTTATAATGTATATGAACGGCTCCTTTCAAACAGTACCACCAACAACAACATCCGCATCTCACACCTCAACATCACAATCTATTCCACGAACATCAACATCATACGCACCATGGATACCAAGGAGTACCAACAGCAACTAACGATGAAGTATTGAACCATAACTTCATTAATATTCTGCGAAGAATATGTGGATCCTAATAGTTTTAGAGATTACTTATTCTAGCTCAAACCGAAAAGCAAATGAGATTAATATCATATTAACTTATTAAATACATGATTACATCCGAAGAAAATATATATGTATATATATATATATTTTCATAAAGATTGTGATTAAAAATTCTTTCGTACAAACTGTTAATGATGAAAATATTTTAACAGGTAGGTAATACCCGAGGAATATTTAAGAGTTCACATTAATAAGTTACACTGTACATTCTTCAAATCTGATTCAACAGTTATTTCATATTCCACTTACATTCACACATATACGTATCCGTTCATCAAAGAACAACTATTTTCATCCAAGTTCAATTTCATATTCGGATTTTGACCGATCAGAATCCAAGTCAAGATTTGACAAGTGGCATAATGAAGAAAATAATGAATAAATTAAAATTGATTAGTAACCAATTAACTAACCACGTAAAACTTTAAACCTATACTAAAGAAATCCTAGCTAACAGTTCCTATATGACTATCTCCTTAAAATATACTAGTTTTGCTGAAACTATTGAATTATTGAACTATTGGACTATTGGACTACTATTATGGACAATAAAAAAAAATATTAAAAGAGTAGGAAATTTAAAAAAAAAAAAAAAAAAACAACACATTTCGACTTAAAAGATTGTAAATAAATTACATCTACTACAGTTAAATATTTCCTCAAGTTTGCCTCTTGATTTCATCTTAAACCTCATTTGTATCTTGACGATTACAATCTGCGTTCAAACCTTTCGTAATTCTTGAAAACACCTCAGTCGGGAGGATGAACCAACCGCACTTCATCTACGGAAGAAAAGATTGATGCGTATAGTTATGCACCTGCAAACTCTCGGAAACTGAGTAAATGTTTAACGCGTAGCTGTGCTAATTTCCTTTAGCGTTATTATTACCGAAAATAACTTTTCGATCTCTTTCCAAATTAGCCAGTTTTGTCACAGCTCCAGCAAGTCAACTTCGACTTTTCATTCGAAACAACCATATTATAATCTTGTTATAACTGCGTGCTCTTTTATTGTTACTAGGGAACCTTCCATATTTTACCATATTACTAGCAAACGTACCAGCAACCTCGTTGCTTCTTGGTTTAAATCTCTCCGATAAATCATTATATTTCTTCATTGAAACCCTATCATATACTCATCTGCATCTTGTAACGAGAACTGCCATAACAATTACCGGGAATCAGCAATCAGTACTTTAAAAACTCACAGCATATCTACATCAACAGTAATATATATGACATTTATCTCTTAGAATTATGATCTCTCATTCTGAAATTCTGAAAAGCACTCAGTCACAAATCAATACTCTGAATGTTGAAAAAAAAAAGCTGAATGAAGCAGCAGAAACTGTAGATAACCGTAAACGACCATAATCATCGAAAGTTTGATGATAAAGAATAGTATGTTGGAAAAGCTCAGAAAAGTTGGAACTGGAAAATGGATTGAGCTAACCATGAAGGAGATCAATGACCAATACAAGGACCAAACCCTATATTCAAAGAATCCAGGTAATTCTGGATCCGATGAAATCTTTAGAGAATATCTTGCTCCGAAGTCATGTTAAAATCTTGCAGAAAATCTTTCTCCATCAACCATCGAACTTAGAAATTCCAAAATATCGTCATCAATATCTTCGATATTTCTGAGGATATTTTCGTAAATATTCTCGTCCGAAATTATATACCTCCTCGTGCTTCCTGTGTATCATTATGTTGGAAACATTCAATAGAAAATTTAGTACTGAAAAGCAGATTATGCGAAACTAGGAAGAAAGTCGTGGACAAATCACAAAGAATAAGTTTGACTTCAAAGAATCCAAATGATTCTGTTTCTGATGAAACCTTTAGTGAATACCTTGCTTCCGAATCTAAACCCTTACGTATAAATCTTCTTCATCACCCATCGATATTAGAAATTCCAAGATATCATCGTATCTTTCATTATAAATATCCTCCATATTTCTGAAGATATTTTCATAACTATTCTTATCTGAAATCATTAATCTCTTCATAATATCAGTGTTACATCATATAGAAACTGTTAGTTTCTATATTCTGTAAACTTTCGAGCTTAAATTATGAATGTTATTAAAGTAATGTTGGGAACTGAGGCATGAGTTAGTATAATATAATGACACTTGATCAACGTGATTATATTACAGTAAGTCATGCTGAGTTCTAATGGGACGTGATGATTCACAGATCATAACGTCATCACATGTCATGTTACATAACTCTTTCATTCTGCTTAACTTCTGAACATATCAAGAAAGTATATTCTTGATAGTTCTATTCTCAGTGATTCTGGTAATTTGACAAATCAAATCGTGCTATTACGTTCTTTCTCGTTTAGAACATCAAATTCATTCGAAACTTCATACTTACAAATCCTAAACCATTACTCGTTTTACTAGAGATCAAGAGGAGATTAAAAAGACGAAGAGCTCCGAAACATAAAGGAAGATATAAAACTCGACAACAACACTGAAATTACAATAATTAAAAATTAAAACATCACGACAATTAAAAATTAAAAGATTACAATCAAATTACTCGTCGTCATCAATTGTCATCTGCAAAGTAGCGTTCACCAATCATTTCACCATCCGTGAGGTACTCTAGAGACATTGGTATTTCTCTTGATGCTTCAACTGCTACTTCAGCTGATTCATCGAGGTAACGATAACCCAACGTCTCTTCATCTTCAAGAATCGCATACAAAGAAATGCGTTTACCGCGATCTTCAATGGTATCTTTTATAAAGTACCATTGATCATCGGTACACAGAAAACTTGCCCTACAATCCGCATCATAATCGTCTTTATAAAAGAACACAGACGTGAATTCACACGGAACTTTTTCCTTCAGAAAGGATAGTAAGTCTTGTAAACCAACATCACGAATATCGATATCTTCAAACGAAATACTGTCGCCCCACTTATATTCCTTCATTTGATTACGAAAATCACCTCCGTAATGAACATCGAATGAAACAATCATTGAGGGAAGTGTTAACATTTTGCAGTTGGGAATGTTTGATTTTGATTTTTAGAAAGGCGGAAATATAAAAGAAATATATATGTTTGAATGTATAAAATGAAGTATATGGTTGGTGTTTATATAGTGTAAAGGTGACCGTTGGGATAGCCGTTGGAATTTTTTTTACTAACGGCTAAAAATTTGGGCAAGTTTTTGGGCGAAGGTGGACGATGCCCGTTGGGACCTCTCTCGTGATAGTTTCATTCGTGCTCTTTGATTAATCGAATTATTTTATCTGAATTATTCAATAATGATAAAACTCTATTTATCAGCTCATATTCGTCAGGAAAACATATTTAATGTTAGCCATGATGACCTCACTCAAATTTCGGGACGAAATTTCTTTAACGGGTAGGTACTGTGATGACCTGGGAATTTCCGACTAAATTTAAACTTAATCTTTATATGATTTCGATACGATAAGCAATGTATGTAGAATTGAGTCTAGAAAATTTTGGAACAATGTTCATATATTCAATTGACCTTCGACTGTTCCCGACGATTCACGAACAATTATTTGTAAATAAATATGTATATATATATATATATATATATATATATATATATATATTATATAAACATAAACATAAGAATACATAATATTATGATTTAATAAAGTATACTTTAATGAACTGGAATATAATAATTAGGATAGTTAAGTTACTGTTAAAATAAAGAGGTATATGTATATATATATACATGTTAATATATATATAAATATATATACAAATGTTATTATGAATTTATATGTGATTCCTATTAAATAAATACCTAAAATATATAATACAATAACATTACATAAATAATAAATAGTATTGTATTTAATTACATGTTTGGATAAAAAAAATTGATATAATAATATTATTTTCATTTATGTCATTATCATTATTGTTGTCAAAATTTATATTATTATCAGTAACATATTACTTCCCATATATAGATATATATATATATAATTTAACATGTTTAAATTATATTATTGATAATGTTATTATTATCATTAATAATACTAATATAACTAGTATTATTAGTATCACTAATAAGTCTACGATTACCATTTAAATTATTATTATCATTTTTATTAGCATAAAGGATTATGGTTATTATTATTATTATTATAAATTATTATTATTTTTGTTATCAATATTATTAGTCTTATTAAAATTGTTAATAATATTATTATTATTAATATTAGTAATATTATCATTGTCATAGTTATTGGGAAATAATATCATCTATTATTATTATCATTAATAAACATAATCATTATCACTTTTATATCATTATTATTTATTTTTAATAGTAATATAATAATAATTATTATTATTATAATCATTAACTATTAATATTAAAAATATAAATTAAATAGAATTAAAAATTGTACAATTCTGTTTTGGGTATCCATCAAACTGTTCTAGCTTTTGGATTCTTGTCTTTAAAATTTAATACTAGTCTAAATCAATATCAGATTCATCCAAAAAGCATTAACCAAACGATATCAAACTTTAATTTTCTTTATTTATTTATTTTAAATTTCTGTTTATTTCATTTGAGCCATAAAACGATCGATGCCAGAGGTAATTGAGACCCTACAAACACACATCACCAAATATATTTTCCAAACCCTTTAACAGAGCAAATTAATCGAGTTAAAGTAGAAAATAGCTGAAGAACATTTTTTTTATTTTTTTTCCTCTGTTCTTCATCCAAGGAATCAAAACTTCGATTTCAAACAAATTTCCAAGATGTAAAAATGCAATTGTGTTTTAAATTCCCTCCTCAAACTATCTGTAAAGACTCAAGATCCAATTTTCCATATTAAGTTCGAATTGGAGGGTCAAACTTTTATTTTTAAAAGTCAACCAATTTGTTTTTGGTGAAATTACGATTCATTTTAAAGTTTCCGATTAAATTGATAATTTCTAAAGTTTTGATGAGTGGTTTATAACCTAATTCATGTAGAAAACTTCATCTAAAACGGCCTCAATTTCAAAATCAATTTTCATGTTCTTCTTTCTTTTTTTTTCGGTAAATAGCGACTGTGATATTTTTTTTATTTATTTATTTGGATGCTATCAAATTGGAAATCACAGAGGGCAGTTATATTCCAATTAATATACTTGAATCCAACATTATATGGTACGTTTTTTATCTCTGAGGTCACGGTCAAATTGAAATTGAAGAAGAAGATAGAATAGGGAATAAAAGTCATACGGTTTATAATATTTTCGATGTGGTTATAATTCAGAAAATCGACAACAGCCGAATGGTCATGGGTATTTGTCAGGGTGCGAGAGGTCGCGGGTTCGAGTCCCGGCTCAGTCAGTTCATTCTTTTTAAAGCTCTTAAAGGTAGTTTCAATTTTTTAATTTGATTATTATTATTATTATTATTATTATTGTTATTATTATTATTATTATTATTATTGTCTTTGTAATTGTTATTATTATCATTTATACTATTGTTATTGTGTTAACTATTATTATCACTAAAATTAATATTATGAGTATTTTTAACATGACTAACATTATTATTACCAATATTGTTATTATTACTACGAAAATTGTCATTATTTATAATGTTTAGAAATATCATTATTATTATTAATCAAATTTAGAGTATTATTATTATCATTGTTATTAGTATTGATAATATAATTTAATATGATTACTACAAGTATTACTAAAGTTATTATTATTATTAGAATTATTATTTATTTTATCACTTATTACTAATACGATAATAACTATTATAATTAGTATCATTATTATTATTATCACTATTGTCAATATTGTAAATATTATTATTAATAGTATTAGAATCATTTTGTTAGAGTTACTATTACTAGTAACATGAGCATTATAATAAATATTATCATTATTATCATTTTTCTTACTATCACTAAAATTATCATTATTGTTATTATCAGTATCATCTATATAAATAAATTTTTTTTAAAATAATCATAATTACTAAAATAAAAGTTTTAATAATGTACTTAAAGTTATAATTATGACAATAAAGATTATATATATATGTAAATATATTTTGTACACATAATTTAACTATATTAACATTTATATATATAACATGAAAATATATAAATAAATAATGAAACTTATCACTTATTAAATATATATAAATTACATCACTAATAATAATATATATACCTACTCGATTACGATTATAAATATTAATGAATATACAAATGATATAGGTTCGTGAATCCGAGGCCAAACCTGCATTGTTGAATATAGTCATATGTATTTTTACTACAAAATACATTAGGTGAGTTTCATTAATCCCTTTTTAAATGCTTTTGCAATATATATATTTGGGACTGAGAATACATGCGCTGCATTTATAAATGCTTTACGAAATAGACACAAGTAATCGAAACTACATTCTATGGTTGGATTATCTAATCGAATATGCCCTTTTATTAAGTCTGGTAATCTAAGAATTAGGGAACAGACACCCTAATTGACGCGAACTCTAAACAAAGATCTATCGAGCCCAACAAGCCCCATCCAAAGTACCGGATGCTTTAGTACTTCGAAATTTATATCATGTCCGAAGGAGGATCCCGGAATGATGGAGATATTCTTATATGCATATTGTGAATGTCGGTTACCAGGTGTTCAATCCATATGAATGATATTTTCGTCTCTATGCACGGGACGTATATTTATGAGAAATGGAAATATGAAATCTTGTGGTCTATTAAAATTATGAAATAATTATTTATGTTAAACTAATGAACTCACCAACCTTTTTGTTGAAACTTTAAAGCATGTTTATTCTCAGGTACGAATGAAATCTTCCGCTGTGCAATTACTCATTTTAAAGATATTACTTGGAGTCATTCATGACATATTTCAAAAAACGTTGCATTCGAGTCGTTGAGTTCATCAAGATTATTATTAATTCAATTATATTTGGATACATTATGAAATGTCAGTATGAAATGATGTAGATTATGAAGTCTCCTACACCAAGTAAGACGGGCATTCTGAATACTTGACTTCCTTTATGGATGCACATGAATCATCCTACAATTTGGATTTTTAAAAATCCTGCAAGACTTTGCTCCCTTATTTTTAATGGAAGACTTTGCTTCCTTATTTATTTTCTTTTTTCAACAAAAACTTAATCAAAAAGTCTAAAAAATTATCAAATTGGCGACAAATGTCCGCGAGGATTTATCTCCCCCTACTTAAGATCATGTAATGCCCTCACTTACATGAAATCTAAAAATTAAGATAAATTTGAGAGGACTATAGTGAAAAGGGAAAAAGAAAAAGAAACTCGGATTTTTAGATCCAGAGATCATGGAGAGACGGTGCACGATGGCGCTGAACTTACTGCCAGCATAAGAACATCGGCATCCACTCGAACATCAATCACATATTTATCATCAAATGCAATAAAGTGCTGAACTTAATGCCAGTCTTTGAAAATTAACCGCATGTGAATCATCATAACCTACAAATAAGAATAAAACCACGCATGCAAGGATGGGGTGGTACCACCGCGGTACCGAAATGCCCCATCAAAATATCCAAGTACATAGTTTAAAAATATCGAATACAGTCATCCAAAATAAAAACAGAAATTAAAAATAGTCTTAACAAACACACACGCGCACATGCGCACTCGCCATCATCATAAAAGCTTCTCAAAAGAACCCCCAGAAGGACCCATCATGTGGTCTGGGGTTTTGCTGATCCTGATGATGCTGCTGAGACTGATGGTGCTGTTGCTGCATCGCAAGCTGATGGGCGGCTTGAGCCTGGGCAAGGGCCGAATCATAGTCAAAGGAAGGGCGAGGTGACCCAGGGCCTCCCCAGTCAGTCTAACCGGGAGCAACTGGTTGAATGAAGTTCTGTGGGTCACGGCGATAGAGATCGAAGTAATGTTGAGTCCATTGCACATTCGCCTGAATATCCGCTTGATTATACCAAGTATGCTCAAAACCCTGATCAACATGCTGACGAAGCAATCTGTTCTGCTCTTCATAATACGCCCGATCATCCCGACTACGACCATCAATTTACTCTCTCATACCCGTAAACTACCCCTCAATATGAAGTCTCATCCCACTAAACTGGTTTGTAATAAAATCACAAGTCAAACCAGCACCACTAGAACTACCAGCCTCGGTCATTTCCACATTAGCAGCCGGAGGCACATCCTCCACTTCATCTGGATTCGTTAAATCTGCCTCAGACTGAGCATGCGTACCCGTATACTTACAAATTTTCTTCTTCTTTCGAATCAACACTTTACAACCCTCATAAACCTGGGCACCCAGTGCACGTGTACCCTCATTCTCAATCTTAGCAGCTTGAATACGCCTAACATGCAGAGGCGTCAAAGAAAGATTCAAAAACTCAGCAATTAAGGTAACATAAACTCCACCACTCAACGGGCTGCTGGGCTTAAGATTGTGACCCTGCCTGCAAAGAGACTTAGCAACACCATAGGGGATGTTGACATTCTCATCATCTCGTAAATAACTAAGATAAAACAAATCAGCAATGTTGACTTTCTCGGTATTCTGCCATCTCTGATTAATCATGTTTGCAATGAACCGCTGAATGATGCGAAGACGATTGTCTTTGATTATAGTATAGGAGCTGCTACTCGGTTTGTAACTTTTCTTATGAGTCATATTGAACCAAGCTACCTCATGCTCAAAAAAACCAGTGAAACGCTTACTCGAATCCAAATAATAACCCAAAGTATCCTCATCCACCTCGGCATCCTCATAAATTGTAAGTGCATTAGCCATGTCCATGATAGTCATGGAAAGCATTTGACCTCCCATTTGAAAACTCATCAATACATCATTACTACATATTGTAGTGGGGAAGAACTTAGCAGTTGAAAAGAACTCTAAACACCAAACTTTGTAAATCGGACGATCAAGATGGAAGAACTCATACCAATCATTAAACCCAATACGTTCCTGATTACTTGTAATATATGTCTAAACCAACATATCGCGAACGTCTTCAGCTAAATCAACATCCTCAAGAGGTTCCCAATCAGGATAATGGGTAGACAAGGACTTAGGTCCTCAATCTCAGTCAAAACATCCATCCATTTCATGTAGCTATCATCAGTACGATCCCAAACTAATTAAGGATGCAAATCCTTGGGAAGCTTATGAGCCCTCGGATGAATGGGTGCCATAGGCACATTTTGTGAAGAGCTTGGTCTTTTAGTTCCCTACAAAAACAACCACATTCACAAGAAACCAAATGGGAAAAGAAAAATGTTAGCGTTAGTTAAAAACCAAATAATATTCCAACTTCCGCATTCGCTTTCAAGTTTGACAAGTATCTTCATGTTCAAAAACTCAATCAACAAAAACCTTCATTATCTCATAAACGTACAAAAATCACATTTCCATTATGCCAATAAAATCTTTCATGCAATCATAGTCATAATTAAATTAACGGATAACACATGAACTAGGCATATTACAATCTCACAATTCAATCTTAATTCAAAAGTCAAACTGAGTCAAACTCAGTCAACTAACCCAAAATTACCCAAATTGACATGAACCCTAAATTTAAAAATCGAGCAATCGAATGATTCATGGCAATTAACAGCTAACAACCTCAATAACTATCATTACTAACATCATTTCATAGTAATAAACATCAAAATCAAAATAAAGACCAAACTTTCACATACTCAAGAACCCTAAAATCAAAACTAGCAATTTAAGAACAAATAGCATATGAAACTAGATTTTTCGGCCTAAATCAAACCAATTAACACCTCCACACTTGATTTCAACAAAACCCACATGAACACCCAATTAGAATTCAAAATTAGATGAAATTGCAATCACAATGGGTGTTAGAATCATTACCTTAGTCTTAGGAGGCATGATTAAAGATGGATTTGATGTTGATTTGAAGTAAAAATCGATTAGGGTTTATGTGTGGGAGCTTAAAACTCGGCGGGTGTATGTGTGTGTGTGTGTGAATTTTGAAAACAAAATGGCACATAAAAATCAAAAAGGAGTTTGGGCTAGATCTGCGTCGCGGTCGCGATGGGTTCTATCCCGGTCACAATCAAGTGGTACCTGGTACCAGTTTTTCTGATTTCTTGGATCGCGGTCGCGATTGGTGGAGTCCCGATCGCGATCGAGCATTTTCCTGGCAACCTCGCGGTCGTGACACACTGAGTTGTGGCCGCGACTCAGTCCCCAGCATTTGGGTTTTCAAGATTTTATACTTTTTATGGTTTTTCTGTTTTAAAAATGCATGTAAAAATAAAATAAAATAAAATTGAAATGAACAAGCTTAACATGCAATTCTAGATGAACAAAAAGTACAAATGTGACAATTTATTAAAGAGTCAATCACGCGACTCGTACCCGTGTTAGTTAACTTTTCGGGTACATGGTGATGTCATCATACTCGTTAACAACAACTCCATCATAATAGAGTTTTAAACGATGACCATTCACCTTAAATGTGTTGCCATTCCCTATTAACTCAACATAATCTTTCAGGAATGCTCTCTTGACCTCATAAGGTCCCGTCCAATGGGACTTCAACTTTCCGAGGGAAAACTTAAATCGCGAATTAAAAACAAGAACCTTATCCCCCGGAGCAAACTCCTTCTTATCTCTTAAAAGAGCATCTTACCACCTTTTTATCTTCTCTTTTTATAAAACGGAACTCTCATATGCTTCTAGCCTTAATTTATCTAACTCATTTAGTTGCAACATCCTACTTTCACCCGCTTTTTCAAAATCCATATTACAATTTTTCAACGCCCAATATGCTCTATGTTCCAACTCAATCGGAAGATGGCCCGCTTTACCGTAGACAATTCGAAATGGTGTGGTTCCTAAAAGCATTTTGAATGTTGTTCGAAAGCCCACAATGCGTCATCTAATTTGTGTTGCCATACTTTTGGATTATCGTTAATCATTTTTTCTAGAATACGTTTAGAGCACGATTAGTATTCTCCACTTGCCCGCTCATTTGCGGGTGATAAGCGGTGGAGAATCTATGAGTAACACCATAATTCTTTAACACCTTTTCAAGAAAGTTGTTAGCAATGTGGGTGCCACGATCGGAAATGAGCGCCTTTGGGATTCCAAAGCGCGAGAAGAAATTCTTCAAGAAATTCACCACCACCCGTGCATCATTAGTGGGTAGAGCTTTGGCCTCCGCCCACTTGGACACATAATTGACGGCTACTAAGATATATTTGCAGTTCTGAGAACTCGAGAAGGGACCCATAAAGTCAATTCCCCATACATCGAAAACTTCACACACTTGGATGCCGGTTTGTGGCATTTCATCGCGTTTGGTGATCGTACCCGTTCTTTGGCATGCATCACAAGTGCGAACAAACGTATGAGCATCTTTAAAGATTGAGGGCCAATAAAAACCCGAATCAAAAACTTTCCTAGCGGTATGGTTTGGTCCATAGTGACAACCGGTGGGACCATGGTGACAATGCTCCAGAATTTATTGAGCTTCTTTCCCATACACACACCGGCGAATCACTTGATCCGCACAAACTCAAAAAAGATGTGGGTGATCCCAAAAGTAATATTTCAAATCCGCAAATAATTTCTTCTTTGCTGATAAGAAAACCACATCTGAAGAACACCCGAGGCTAGGTAATTTGTGTAATCTGCAAACCACGGAACTTCCGAGTCATTGTCGACCCGCATTAAAAACTCATCAGGGAACGTGTCTTTAATTTCCTACTCATTGACTTTTTCCAAATTAGGATTCTCAAGTCGAGAAAGATGGTCAGCAGCAAAGTTCTCGGCCCCCTTTTTATCGCGAATCTTAATGTTGAATTCTTGTAGGAGAAGAACCCAGCGAATGAGACGTTGCTTAGCGTCTTGCTTAGCAAAAAGGTACTTAAGGGCCGAGTGGTCGGTATAAACAATGATCTTAGACAACACTAAATAAGGTCGGAATTTATCAAACGCAAAGACAATTGCAAAAAGCTCTTTTTTCGTAATGGTATAATTAATTTGAGCTCCCGTTAGTGTCCTACTTGCGTAATAAATTGGACAGAAATGATTATCGTGGCGTTGCCCTATGAAGGCTCCTAACGCATAATCGCTAGCATCACACATGAGCTCAAAAGGTAAACTGAAATCAGGAGAAACAATTATTGGAACCTGTGTAAGCTTGGTTTTCAGAATGGAGAAGGCATTTTTACAATCATCATTAAAATCAAAAGGAGTGTCCTTCTCAAGAAGTTTGGTCATGGGGCGGGCGATTTTTGAAAAATCTTTTATGAATAGCCTATAGAAACCCACATGACCAAGAAAACTACGAATGGACTTGACATTCGAAGGCTCGGGTAGTTTAGATATGACCTCAATTTTAGCTTGGTCTACCTCAATCCCCGAACGAGATATTTTATGGCCTAAAACTATGCCTTCCTTCACCATGATGTGGCATTTTTCCCAATTTAAGATTAAATTAGCTTTCTCGCATCGAATTAGCATACGTTCAAGGTTAGCAAGACATAAATCGAAGGAGTCCCCATAGACGGAGAAGTCGTCCATGAAGACTTCCATACACTCCTCGATCATGTCGTAGAAGATCGCAATCATGCACCTTTGAAAAGTACCAGGTGCATTGCATAACCCAAAATGCATGCGACGATAAGTAGAAGTACCAAACGGACAAGTGAATGTGGTCTTGTCCTGATCTAAGGGGTCGATTGGGATTTGTAAATAACCCAAGAGTCCATCTAGGAAGCAGCTGAACTCCTTACCCGCTAATCGTTCAAGCATTTGATCGATGAAAGGTAACGGGAAGTGATCCTTCCTAGTAGAATCGTTCAAATGACTATAATCTATACAAACTCTCAATCCCGTAATTGTGCGTGTAGGAACAAGTTCATTCTTTTCATTAAGCACAACGATCGTACCCCCTTTTTCGGCACAACTTGGACAGGGCTCACCCATGGGTTATCAGAGATTAGGTAAATCAACTCGGCATCAAGTAACTTGACTACCTCCTTTTTCACAACGTCCTTCATATTCGGGTTTAGCCTCCTCTGCCTTTGGACAATAGGTTTGTACTCACCCTCTAAGTTGATTTTATGAATGTAGAAGGAGGGGTTGATGCCCGATATGTCGGTCGTTTTCCAGGCTATTGCCTTTTTCTAAGCCTTTAACTAATTAATTAACCGACCCTTTTGATTACCGAAAAGAGTAGAAGAAATAATTACCGGTAACTGCGATGTACCGTGAAGATAGGCATACTCCAAATGTTCCGGGAGTTCCTTCGGTTCAAGTACGGGTGGTTCTTCCAAAGAATTTTTGATTCGGAACTTATCCTTCTCTTCGATCTCTTCCATCAGTTCCTATTCTTTAGGATCATCTTCCTTCTTACAATCATAATCATCAGTACTAACTTCCAACAACTTTACAAATTCAGCATCTAAATCAAAATCATCACTACCATAACGGGAACAAAACCTGTAGTATCGACTTCAAAGAATTCATGCAATTCATTCTCAACACACAAGTCTATTATATCAAATTTGAAACAAGTATCATCAGTGGACTTGGGTTGTTTCATGGCTTTGTCTACATGGAAAATCACTCTTTCGTCACCTACACCTATGCTAAGTTGGTTTTGTTGAACATGGATAATAGCATCAGCGGTGTTTAGGAAAGGTCGACCTAGAATGATTGGTACTTTAGTGTCCTATTTCATTTCAAGGATCACAAAATCGGCCGGAAAGACTAATAGTTCCTTATTTAGACAAGGGTGGCTAACTTTCACTATTAAGTCTCCGGCAATACCTATAGGAGTGTCAAAAGAATGGTTGGCCAAATGGATTCCCATTCTAGTTAGTGTTAAGTCTCATAAGCCAAGTTAAAAGTATAACGAATAGGGCATTAAATTAATGCTTGCCCCTAAATCGGCTAGTGCATCGTACACTGCCGAATCATCCAATAAACAAGGAATAATAAAGCTACCTGGGTCTCCCAATTTTGGAGGCATCTTTTGCTTTTGCAAAATGGCCGAACACGCCTCATTGAGGAATGTGGCCGAGACCTCTTGATATTTACCTTTCGAAGAGATTAGGTCCTTGATGTTATGCGAGGGGTATATGAAATAGTATTAACTTTTGCTAGGAAATACTATTAAATACGATACAATTTTACACAAGTTATTTATTTATTTATAGAGTGGATATACTTAAACCTTGCTACAATACTTATAGACAGTGTACCTAATTGTACAGTAGTGTAGTTTTTAGTAAGTCCGGTTCGTTCCACAGGGATCTTAGCCAAGTTTAACGCTATATTTTTAAAAACTATATTTGTAAAAATATAAATATATATATAAGTAGTATTATTATTATAAAAAGGGGGTTTTTACCGTTTAATGACCGGTTTGTCGATTTTAAAACTTAAGTCGCAGTTAAAACCTAATGTAAAATATTAAAAATAAATATAACTTAATTTTAAGCGTAAAGTAAATAACGATAATGAAATTTCGATAAATAAAAATGCGATAAAATGACAATAAATAAAATTGCGATAATTAAAAAGTACGATAATTAAAATGACAATAAATTAAAGTGCGATAATTAAAAGTACAATTAAATATGAAATAAAGAAATTATACTTATTTAAACTTCCGTAATCATGATGTTTGACATGTTGATTTTAGTTTATTCCCATGGGTTAATTGTCCTTTGTCCTGGATTATTCAATATGTCCCTCTGGTTTTTATCCATAACAGTCCATCAGTCATAAATATAAAGTGCGAGTGTCCTCGTCAAATTATCCTTATATTCGAAGTCAAATATTCCAACTAATTGGGGACTTAAACTGTAACAAGGTTTTAATATTTTGTTTAATAATTACACCAGGATATCGACTGCGTGTAACCCAAGATTTTAATACTTTGTTAACAATTACGCCAAGTGTCCTTGTACATAATTCACCCTAGTTTTAATAAGTCCATTAACTATTAATCCATTCCCGTGTCCGGTTAAATGAACGATTATTAGTACTTATAAATATCCCGCCCATCGTATCCGATCGAGTGTATGTGGTTATTTATAGGTACGTCCAATGGTAAGTCTTTATATTAAATTAACAAACTATCATTTAATTAAACAAATATAAAGCCCATTAATAACCCATAGTCTAATTTCCACAAGTGTCGTTCTTTTGTCCAAACCCCAATTATGGTACAAAGTCCAATTACCCAATTTTAATATTTAGCCCAACATCATGATTACTTCGGCTTAAATAAGCATAATAATAACTTAGCTACGAGACATTAATTTAAAAGGGTTGAACATAACTTACAATGATTAAAAATAGCGTAGCGTTACACGGACAGAATTTTGACTTACACTCTTACAACATTCGCTAACATACCCATATTATTATTAAAATTAAAATTATAAAATATATATATATATATATATATATATATATATATATATATATATATATATATATATATATATATATATATATATATATATATATATATATATATATATATATATGTACGTTGAGAGAAAGGAAAGAAAAAGATGTGTTTTTGTTCAACCAAAACTGCAAAATTTATAGGACCTGACCCTGAAATTGGGGCCATGCGATCGCATGGGTTTTCTTCTTCCTGGCCATGCGATCGCATGGCCAGCTGGGAGAGCTCACATGTTGTTGTTTGCTTCTTGCCGACGGTTTTAAATAATAATATAATATATAAATAATTTTAAGAATTAATTATATATTATATTATATTCATGTGCATAGTTGACTTGTAATTTTTAGTCCGTTGCGTCGAGCATTGAGAGTTGACTCTAGTCCCGGTTCCGGATTTTCGAACGTCCTTGCGTACAATTTAATATCTTGTATTTTGCGTTTCGCGTCTTGTACTCTTGTAATTTTGAGACGTTTCTCATCAATAATTTGAACCACTTTGATTGTAATTTGTACTTTTTAGCTTTTTGGTCGTTTGCGTCTTCAATTCGTCGAATTTGTCTTTTGTCTTCACCTTTTATTATTTAAACGAATATCACTTGTAAATAGAACAATTGCAACTAAAAGCTTATCTTTCTTGAGGGATAATGCTATGAAATATATGTTCGTTTTTAGCATTATCAAATATTCCCACACTTGAGCGTTGCTTGTCCTCAAGCAATATAGTCTTGAAAATAAAAATACTAGAATCACTTCTTTATTCTTCACACTTTGTACATCAGTGATTTTTATACGGCGGTATAAACAATGGTAGTAACGATGTGATTTACAGTCCCACATGACTATAAATATTTAGATCCTTAAGGAAATTGGATCTTTATGAAAATATTTAATCTTCTGAAAATTAATCTAGCTTTTACCCTAGATAAGTTTTCCGGAATAACCCTTCACCGGTGTTTGTAAATTGTTTTTGTGCGTTTTGTGGGTTTCAGATTTGAAAATTTTAGCTCAAAACTTATGGTTTTGTGTCACCCACTTGCTAACCTTGTATTAGGAAAGCAACACCTCCAGTATACTTGCTCCATATATTACCTTTCGGTAAACTACCGTCCGGTAGTAAAGGAAAGCGTTGAACAAGCAACTGTTAAGGCAATGTCCCGTGACATGCTTTTAATTATGGTCTATAACGTGTCGGATACAATTACTATCCTTGGTAGAAGCAATAGTAAAGTTCACCCTATAGTTTTTCGGTCTGGCACAAGGTCCTGTCTTCGACCATGCTATGCAACCACCGTTCTTATGGTTGACACCTGATTTGGTTCAGGTGACCTAATGAATTCCAGGTGAATTTCTAGGATTTTACGTTCAATGGTAATGAACGCATTAAAAATGGGTTTTCAGAAAACAAATCGGTTTGCAATTTGATCAAAATATTTTCTCGTTCAAGCTCGAGTTTAGATGTCATCGAATTCCATGAGTTTGTAATTCTCAATCTTTAAGGTCAATCTCTAGGATTGAGTAATATCAGGCTTAAAAGCTGATTTTTGATCTTTAAGGAGATTATCCTTTCTGGGGATCTGATTCATTAGTCTTATCAAGCTAATTTGCATGGCACCCTCCCCATTTTACGAGACAGATCCTCTCATGGTTAGGATAAGTCTGACCACTTGGCGACCCTGTTTGATGTTGAGGTCCGTGGATTTCCAGCTGATTTTCGAGAAAACTTTTCAAGGTTTTTCGTAGACTCTACAACTGGTCTGGACGACAACTTCCTGAGCTAAATCAAGAAGCGCGTTTCTATTTCGGAAGACTTTACTTCCTTTTAATGATGGATTTGATTCATTGTGTAGATCCATCTTTCTTTCAAATATCTTAAAATTTACCGGGTAAAACGGTTAATTTTGTCCAAAACAAAAGTATCTTCAATTATTTGTACAAAATATGTGATATATGTTCTATATAACTTGGTAAATTTTTCCCACACTTGGCCTTTATTTTCCTTTCTTTGTTTTATTTTAATTGTCCTCTATTCAATTTTAAATGAATTCTAACATTTTGGGTTGTTTCTCAATTTATGTTCTTTCCGAGGTAACAATAATTTCGGTGCTAACACCTAGTTTTATCATTCATAAATATGTATAAACATGATTTTGAGTTCATTTAATTGTCTATTTTGAAAATTTTTACTAGAATTGGGTAGTCAGTATATAAGACTAGGGCTGTTCTTTATTATCAGAGAGCACTAGATTCTAATACAACTACTGCGTTACTAGTATTTTTAATGGTAATCAAGTGTATAAGTCAAAAAATTTAAAAATCCGAAAGAATTTAATCCCTTCCCACACTTAAGATCTTGCAATGCCCTCATTTGCAAGAAATCAGTAACAATTTAAATTATTGAGGGTGATTAGCGTAGAAAAATGATTAAATTTTACCAAAGTTTCCAAACATATTGGCGTTTGTTTGCTGAATGATAAATGGTGCACATCATTTGTTCATTCCGTCTTGTTGTTACATCACATTTGTTTTTCGTTTTGTCGTCAAAATTAGTAGCTTTTGCTGAACTTAATGTCAGTCTTTGAAAATTCCCTGTTTTACCCTGTTATGTATATGAAATAAAATACATACAATACAAATATAAACATGCATGGTAATTTGAAATGGGACTTAAAATCCCACTTTCAAATCAAATATGAAATATTAGTACAACATAATAAAAATATTAAACTTACATAAATGTATCAATATTTGTATGTTTAAACATAAATAAATAGAAATAATAAAAAGATAAAAATCATAGAAATCACCAACGGGAACTATATCAATCTGGATAAGGGTTCCAGTTCATGTTGTCGGTCGGGTTCCATGGTTGGTGATAGGTGTATTGGTAGGCCTGGTTATGGTCGTAGACAGTAAATGGTGGTCTCATCTTGGGCTGGTGTGGAGGATAGTAAGCGGGTCGGGTTGGTACGTAGTGATCCTGAGGTGATAGCCGACTCATGATCTGACACTGATGATAGTCCCATCTATCATTCTGTCATTTCCTGGAATGCTCGTACTCATTCCGGGCTTGCCACTGCTCGTATCGATTATGTCTATCCTGATTTGTCATTTCTACCTCATCTATATGCTGGTAGACGTCAGTCATAGCCTCCCTAACGACCAACATAGGGTACTACCTGATTGCGTCTGCTCTTCAATACCTTAGCACCCTGATAGACCTTCAATCCTAAAGTATCATCATGTTCCCGACAAACCAAGAGTGGACCCCCTTGATCCCTATCTACACCCAAATACTCTCCAATGAGAGTAACAAAAATACCTCCACCTATTATTCCCCTATTCCTTCCACTATCTTAGATAAATAAAAACCAACACAGTAGGGGATATTAACAAAGCCTCTTGGGTCTCGAATACACTTAAGGTAAAATAAATTATGTAAGGTCATTTTCTCCTTGTTGTGACCTCTCTGTGTAATCGAGTTAGCCAGAAATCTATGAATTATACAAAGCTCAGCTCTGTGAATATGTAAGTAGGAGTGTGTTCCTGCCCACCCAAAAACATTATAATCTGACATACACCTCCAGACGGCGTTAGCATCAAAATTCCTATCTACCTTTTCATCATGATAAATCAAATTCATACAATCGGGTAGTAGTAATTCAGCGGGTATATATATCTGTAAAGCCCTGGCCATGTCCAGCATGGACATCCTGTACATCCTACGACCAAGTATAAATCTAAGAAAACTTCTATCATCTAACCTAACTACATCTGCATTAAGTGAAATAGTGCTCATAAGCTCAACGCACCATTCCTTATATACAGGCCTACTAATGGTGAATAAACGTTCCCAATCGGGAAAAGAAGAGCTGCCATACCTTTGGATCAAATGCTGTCTAACTGAGTTAGCTAGTTGGACCCTTTCCAAAGGCTCCCAATCGATTACCCTCGGCACTTCTACATTTTTCGTTACCAATTTGAATTTGTTACTTTGATATGTAGGGTAATCTCTCCAACTCCGATCAAATCTCAAATTGGGATGCAACTGTTCTTCATGAATCGTTGCGTGTTGTACTATCGAATGCATCGGAAATAATACGTAGGCATCAATATATTCTTGTTGTGGATCATAATAAGGTACGTGTTGATCAGGTTGTTGTTGTTGTTCCTGTTGTTGCTCCGGTTCATATTGCATTTCCGGTTCAGGTTCTAGAGCAGTTTGTTTAGATGATGATGATGCACCATCAGTATTAGTAAATCTCTGCAAAACACATTAAACACAAATTTTGTGCATCCAAATATGCATTAGTGATAGGAAAATAACAACTTGAAACAATTACAATAACATGTTTAATCAAAATTTAACTTATACACATTTTCACAATTTTAACAATTCTACACTTTTTCAAATAAGCATATATGAAAATGTTTACAAAGTTCATAAGCATTCAACTCAAATAACATGTTAAAACAACCATTACTAGCAATTAAACAAGTTTCAAATGGCATTTACATCAATTTAATCAAGTTCATGAATTTTATACCTTAAAAGTCCACTTTAATTCTAAAAAATTATGTTTAGGATCAAAGTTTGGATCATTTAGCTACCTAAACATGTTACACTACTTAATTTAGCAATAATTCATGACAAAAATCGGCCATAACCTGTTTATATCAAAAATCCCCAAATTGCTCAAGAACACAAACCCTAGATTCCTAAAAATTTTGAAGTTTTTGGCTTCAAATCATGTTAACTAGCATCAATCTAGGTTATACATGCATAATATACTAACAATTTAACTCTAATTACAATAGAAATTAACAAAATCAAATTAGAAAAATTATAGCTCAAGAACACTAAAAATCAAATTTAAAAAGGTTTAGGGGTGTAATTGTTACCCTTCTTGATAAACTTCTTATCAAATTCATGACTAGAGCGGATTATAGCAAGAAATTTGGTGAATTTTGGTGAAAAAATGGCGAATTTAGGGGTGTTTTTGGGAGATGGTTTGTGTATGTATATGTGTTTGTGAAGCAGCAGAACAGCGAGCTGCTCTTTTCAATCTGACCAGTTTTCGATCCTCATGCGACCGCATGAGTTTTTCAAAGAAACCCCATGCGATCGCATGGGGTCTGGCATTTTTTTTTTTATAAAAACCTTGTACTAATTAAAACAAATAATTAATAAATTTTAAAAATTTGTTTCTTTTTAGGATGAGGGCGTTTCGGATCGTTGTCCTAGTCCGTCCCTCGACAAAATTTTAAAATTTGTCACTTTTTAAGCATTGTTTTAAAAGTAAAGATTTTTGGGTTTTTTAATATTTTTGGCATACTTTAATTCAATAAGATTAAAAATAATAATAATAAAAGTTCTCGTCCCTCTCTCGGGTAAAGCAATTTCGGTTCAACGACCTAGTTTTCAACTCACGACGAATTTTAAAAATCATATTTTTAAATTAGTGAAATAATGTAAATTTTTGTTTTTAAATTCACACCAAACTTAAATTTAAAATGCATAAAATTAAAAATTCATATAAATATCAATTTTATACATACAAAATTATATTAAAAATATTAATTTTTCAAATATTTACAAACTTAAATATATTGATTTTAAAAAGTTTACAATATTAATTTAATATTTATATATTAATTTTAAAAACAAGGTAAAAATTAAAAATTAAAAATCTTTTTGGTCTTTTATCCCACTTTAATCAATCAAATATTATCAAAAATATACGCCTCTCTTTTCGGTAAAGTAATTTCGGTTCAACGACCTAGTTTTACTCCTGACGAATTTCTGAAATATTTTGGGTTGATTGATTAAAGATATTTATACCTTAAGAATAAACGGTAAATTTTGCAGTGATGTAATAATTTTTTTTTAATGATATCAATAATTTCGGTTACGCATACCTAATTTTATTAAATACCAATTTAATACTTTATAGCGAATGATTCGGCGTTTATTATCAAAAGGTTAAAAGCAATAAAATAAAAATAAAAACTGTACATACTTACCTATGAGATAGAATTCTCAGAGACCTGCTTTAGCCGGCTCATAGGAGAGTCGTGTGATTTGGTTCTCCATAGCTACGTAAGCATAACCTCAAATCTTCAATATCTTTTCTTCTAAACATATAAACGGTCCTTCTCTGCATAGAGTAACAAATTCGGTATTTGAATATGTTTGATTATTTGAACATTTACCTTCGTGTGACCATTTTCTGCATTTATAACATCTTTCAAGGTGTCGTGCTCTTCTTTTTGTTGCGGATTTTAATTTTCCTTTACCAAAATGTATTTTATGATGATCTTTTCTGAGTTCTTTTCTTACACCGTCCATTTTGGCTCTTATGAATGATACCAGTTCACTCGGAAGTGTCATTATTACGTTTAATAATCATAGCATCTAGCATTAGACCATGGTTCAGATCAAAGGAATTCTTCATCTCGCAAAACCTAAAAAAAATAAAAATTCAGAATGGGGGAGAAGACTAGTTCTTTAGGGTCTGCTAGGGAAAGACCATTCGGATTCCATTCTCGGAAACTACACGAAAACATAATATCTAACTCTAACAGAAATATATATTACCCTAAAAAGATTCGAACCTTCCCACACTTAGTTAGCTGTGGTGTCAAAATTGTGATTAACTTCATCTTCAACTTCCATTAGATTATCTATGTAATGTTTAACTCTGTGACCATTAACCTTAAATTCAATCCCATTTGAATTTATTAATTCTACTGTTCCGTATGGGAAAACTCTTTTGACTATGAATGGTCCAGACCATCTTGATTTCAATTTTCCAGGAAATAGCTTGAATCGTGAATTAAAAAGAAGAACTATGTCTCATTTAAATTCTTTTAAACTTCTGATTCTTTTATCATGCCATTTCTTCATTCTTTCCTTATAGATTAACGAATTTTCGTATGCTTCATGTCTCAATTCTTCTAATTCATTTAGTTGACTTAACCGTAGACGTCCAGCTTCATGTAAATCAAGATTACATGTCTTCAAAGCCCAAAATGCTTTGTGTTCAATTTCTACTGGAAGATGACATGCTTTTCCATAAACGAGTCTAAAAGGTGTGGTTCCAATTAGAGTTTTGTAGGCTGTTCTAAAAGCCCAGAGTGCATCCTCTAATTTCATGGACCATTCCTTCAGATTTGATCCTACAGTTTTCTCTAGAATACGTTTTAAAGCTCGGTTAGTATTTTCAACTTGTCCACTTGTTTGTGGATGATAAGTGGTTGAGATTTTATGAGTTACTCCATATCTTTTGAGAACTTTCTCAAGTTAATTATTACAAAAATGAGTACCCCGATCACTTATTAAAGCTTTCGATGTTCCAAACCTTGCAAAAAGACGTTTTAAGAAGTTGACTACAACTCGTGCATCGTTAGTTGGGAGAGCTTGTGCTTCCGCCCATTTAGATATATAATCAATGGCAACGAGAATGTAGAGATTATTATGAGATTTTGGAAATGGACCCATAAAGTCAATACCCCAAATGTCAAATACTTCACATACTTGAATGACATTTTGTGGCATTTCATCACGTTGACTTATTTTTTCGGCCCTTTAACAAGCATCACAGGATTTGCAAAGAAGGTGTGCGTCTTTGAAAATTGTAGGCCAATAGAATCCAGCATCGTAAACTTTTCTTGCTGTGAGTTGAGGCCCATAATGCCCTCCTGTTGGTCTTTTGTGACAATGGTTTAAGATTTGACTAGCTTCATCTCCGAATACACATCGGCGTATTATTCCATCGGGAGAACTTTTAAACAAATGTGGATCTTCCCAGAAATAGTGTTTTATATCACTAAAGAATTTCTTTCGTTTTTGGTACGACAACCCTTTTTCAAGGAATCCACATACTAAGTAGTTTGCATAGTCTGAAAACCATGGAATTTCACTATAATCTATCTTCAATAGATATTCATCAGGAAAGTTGTCTTGTGTGGCCGATTCATTTAGAACTTCTAATTCAGGATTTTCAAGACGAGAAAGATGATCAGCGGAGAGATTTTCTGCTCCCTTTTTATCTCGGATTTCAATATCAAACTCTGGTAAGAGTAAGATCCAACGGATTAATCTTGGTTTGGCATCTTGTTTTGAAAATAGGTATCTAAGAGCAGAATGGTCAGTATAGACCACTGTTTTAGCTAGAACGAGATATGAACGAAATTTGTCAAAAGCAAAGACAATAGCAAGGAGTTCTTTTTCAGTAGTTGTATAATTCATTTGTGCTCCTTGTAACGTCTTACTAGCATAATAAATAGGTTGAAATCGTTTTTCAATCCTTTGTCCTAAAACGGCTCCCATTGCAAAATCACTTGCTCGCACATAAGTTCAAACGGTAGATTCCAATTTGGAGTTATCATAATCGGCGCATTAAGGAGTTTTTCTTTAAGAATATTAAAATATTTGATGCATTCATCTGAAAAGATGAATGGTGCATCCTTTTCTAGGAGTTTATTCATAGGAGTGGCAATTTTAGAAAAATCTTTTATGAAATGTCGGTAAAAACTGGCATGCCCTAGAAAACTCCTAACTCCTCTAACATTGGTGGGATGTGGAAGTTTAGCAATTACATCTACTTTAGCTCTATCCACTTTAATTCTTTCCTTTGAAATTTTATGACCAAGAACGATGCCTTCTTTAACCATGAAATGGCATTTCTCCTAATTAAGAACTAGATTTGATTGTTCGCATCTAATAAGCATTCGTTCAAGATTAACTAGACATGATTCAAAAGTATCACCGAAGACTGAAAAGTCATCCACGAAAACTTCCATGCATTCTTCTATCATGTCGTGAAAAATCGCCATCATGCACCTTTGAAAGGTTGCAGGGGCGTTGCAAAGTCCAAATGACATGCGTTTATAAGCAAAAGTACCATAAAGGCACGTGAATGTGGTTTTTTCTTGATCTTCGGGTGCTATTGGAATTTGAAAGTATCCGGAAAAACCATCAAGAAAACAATAGTAACTATTTCCGGCTAATCTTTCCAACATTTGATCAATGAAAGGTAAGGGAAAGTGATTTTTTTCTGGTGGCGTCATTTAATTTTCTATAATCAATACAAACACGCCATCCTGTTACAGTCCTAGTAGGAATAAGCTCATTTTTTTCATTTGTGATGACATTCATGCCACCCTTCTTAGGTACACATTGAACTGGGCTTACCCATGGACTATCAGAGATTGGATAAATTAAACCTGCATCAAGTAGTTTAATAATTTCTTTCTTAACAACATCTTGCACATTAGGATTTAGTCTTCATTGGCATTGCACATACGTTTTATGACCTTCTTCCATAAGGATTTTATGTGTGAAATACGAAGGACTTATTCCTTTAATGTCATGAATTTTCCATGCAATAGCTGGTTTATGAGCTCTTAGCACATAAATGAGTTGAAATTTTTTATTTTCCGTTAGAGAAGACGATATTATTACAGGTAATTCAGATTCACCATGTAAATAAGCATATTCCAAATGGTTTGGAAGTGGCTTTAACTTTAATTTCGGTGGTTCTTCTATCGATGATTTGTATCGATATCTGTCTTCCTATTTTAGCATTTGAATTTCTTCTGTTGTTGGTTCATATCCATTAGCCATAAGTGTAGCTAACATTTCAGTTTCGTCAATTGGTTCAGTTCCTTCTCCTAAAGAACATTCTCCTGTTCCTTGAAATTCTGGAAATTCTTCTAACAATTCTGCATGTGAATCTATAGTTTGAATATAATAACATGTATCATCTGCAGATTGCGATTGTTGCATGGCTCTATCAACTGAAAAGGTAACACTCTCTTCCTCTATACTTAGGGTCAGTTTCTTACCAAACACGTCTATTATTGCTTTAGCCGTGTTTAAGAATGGTCTTCCTAATATGAGAGGAACTCGAGAATCTTCTTCCATGTCCAGAATAACAAAATCTACTGGAAATACTAAAGTACCAACTTTAACTAGCATGTTTTCCATTATCCCTCTAGGATATTTTACTGATCGATCAGCTAGTTGTATGCTTATTCATGTTGGTTTCAATTCTCCAAGGTCTAGTTTAGCGTATAGTGAATATGGCATTAAATTTATACTAGCACCTAAGTCTGCCAATGCTTCTATTGAACTAAGACTACCCAGAAAACATGGAATTGTGAAACTTCCTGGATCAGAGAGTTTTTCTAGTATCTTATTCAATAGCACTGCAGAACAATTAGCATTCATAGTAACAGCCGAGAGTTCTTCCATTTTCTTTCTATTTGTGATTAGATCTTTCAAGAATTTAGCATATCTTGGCATTCCTGAAATTACATCAATTGAAGGAAGATTGACATTTATTTGTTTAAACATATCCAAGAATTTGGATTGCTCGGCTTCAAGTCTCTCTTTTCTCATTTTATTCGGGTAAGGAAGCGGTGGTGGGTATGGTTTAACATAAGGTTTAGCCTTAACTGTGTTATCTTCATTGATCTTTTCAACTACCGGTTCTGATTCCTTATCTTGCTCAGGTTGTGGTTCTTGTGGAGTAGGAATAGAGTCATCAGAAATTACAGGTATTTCAGGTGGTTTAAGTGTAATACCACTTCTTGTGGTAATGGCTTTAGCTGTTTCATTCCGGGGGTTAGCATTTGCATCACTAGGTAGACTTCCCGGTTTTCTTTCACCTATCAACCTTGCTAGGTTACTTACTTCTTGTTCCAAATTTTGAAAAGAAGCTTGTTGATTTCTAAATGCTTGGGCATTTTGTTCATTGGTTTGTTTCTGAGATGTGAAAAACTGCGTTTGAGATTCAACTAGCTTTGACATCATATCTTCTAAATTTGGCTTTTTATCATCGGTTTGTGGTGGTTTGTTTTGAAAAATAGGTCTTTGCTGATTGTAAGTATTATTGGATACTTGTTGATTGCTAGGACCTTGTTGGTTGTTGTATGGAACATTTCGGTTATAATTTTGATTTTGATTGTAGATTGGTCTTGGCGGTTGATAATTATTCTGATAATTATTTCCAGGCCTTTGATTCATGTATGAAACATTCTCTCTTTGTTCCATTGTTTGTTCAATACTAAGACAATCTTTTGTCAAATGTGGTCCTCCACACTGCTCACAACTAATTCGTATTGAGTGAATATCTTTAGTCATCTTTTCCATTCGTCTCTCGACAGCATCTATCTTTGCAGAAATGGAATCAAAGTCATGGCTAGAATCGGCTCTAGCTGCTTTAGATGATCTAACGATATCTTTTTCTTGATGCCACTCATGAGAGTGGGAAGCAGTGTTATCAATAATTTTGTAAGCGTCAGTTGCATTTTTCTTCATAATGGAACCACCAGCTGCTATATCGATGTCTTTTCTTGTAGTGATGTCACATCCTTGGTAGAATATTTGTACTATTTGACAAGTGTCTAAACCATGTTGCGGACATCCTCTCAATAACTTTCCATATCTTGTCCACTCTTCATATAGAGTTTCATTTGGCTTTTGCATGAACGTAACAATTTCTCCTTGAAGTCTCACGGCTTTAGATGCCGGAAAGAATTGTTTAAGAAATTTTTCAACTAAAATATCCCATGTATCAATCGCCCCTTCAGGTAATGATTCTAACCAATCTTTGGCTTCTCCCTTTAAAGTCCAGGGAAATAACATGAGATATATCTGTTCATCCTCCACTTCTCTTATTTTGAATAAAGTACAAATCCTATTAAAGGTACGAAGATGTTCATTTGGATCTTCCTTCGACGCACCACTAAATTGGCATTGATTAGTTACCATGTGTAGGATTTGTCCTTTGATTTCATA
This sequence comes from Rutidosis leptorrhynchoides, assembly GCF_046630445.1. Classification (NCBI taxonomy): domain Eukaryota; kingdom Viridiplantae; phylum Streptophyta; class Magnoliopsida; order Asterales; family Asteraceae; genus Rutidosis; species Rutidosis leptorrhynchoides. The sequence goes on from NC_092336.1 coordinate 439,227,439, forward strand.
ATCAGGCGCATTAATGTCTGGTTGAGTAATTGCGTGACCTTGGCCAGTGCGTTTAGCTCTCATTCGGTCTTCCATACTTAGAGGTTCCAGATTTTCCATGATTGAATTTGTTGAATCTGAATCACTAGAGGATTCTGATTTAATGGGTTGTTCCTCGACAATCTCTGTTTGAATGATTGGTAGTTCCGGAGGAAATATTAATGGTTCAGGATCTCTGAATTATCCCTGAATATCCTCCGGATTCTCAATTGTGAGGTCGGGTTCAAAAATATGGATTATCGGAAATTTGAATTGGAGTACTTGGTCGACTGGATGACGATTCTAAAGAAAAATCAACGGCGACAATATTTGTTAGATGTCTTGATCGAGTTACAGGTGGTGAACGTATAAAAGGTGGTGAACGTTTTGCTCGGTGCATTCACTGAATATCCTATTAGTTATAAAAGATAAAAATTATATAAGTTATCAAATTAATAGACTTTTCTGATTTTGCCCACGTTTCGAATAGCCAATAGATGCAGCAGGGAGCCAGAACCCTTTAAATCGAAAGCCCACAACTCGCCACTAACAATTCCAACTATTACTACGAACCAAAAAATTTTGGATGTCTATCAATTTAACCACTTAAAATAATTTTTTGTTGAAATTTAAAGAAATTTTAGAGAAGAAATAGAAAAAAATTCTAAGTCCTAAAAACTAGAGCGGCGAAAAATAAGAAAAAAAGAGTGCGTCGAAAAACGTCAAAAAATAAAAATAAGAAAATAAGCGTCGAAAAATAATAAAAAGAAAAAAAAGAACGTAGCGCGTCGAAACTTAAAAGTCTAAAAACTAAGAATTAAAAGTTGCGTCTAAAGGTATTAAAGCTTAAAAAGAATTCTATATCCAAAACGACAATAACTTAAAAAGGTACTAAAATCTTAACACGGCGTCGCAAAATTCTAAAGCACCTAAATCTTAGTCTAAAGATTAAGTACTTAAGAGATTTTACGGCAAAGCTTAAAAATCTAGAAATAAAAATAACTATAGCAAAAACTATGACTTAAAACTAAATACGAACGAAAAATACAAATGTTACGCTAAAACAAATAAAAAGATACAAAAAAAAAAAAAAAATAAACTTAAAGTTGTAAAAAGTACAATTTTTATAAAAATATTATTTTTATATTATTTATTTTATAAAAGTATCAATTTTATAATTTATTAAAACTAATTAAAACTTAAATTACAAATTAAAACTAAAAACTAAATTAATTAATTAAATAAATAACCCTAATTAGGGTTTATAATAATAATAATAATTAATATTCCGTAATTAATGCTGAAATAGGTCAAACTGTGGCGTGTCAGATCAGGCCATGCGATCGCATGGTATTTGAGTTATAAATCCATGCGGTCGCATGGAGTAGGATTTCGGGCCAGAATCTGGGCTGCCACAGTGTAGCCCGATTACTTATATATATATATATATATATATATATATATATATATATATATATATATATATATATATATATATATATATATATATATATATATATATATATATATATATATATATATATATATATATATATATATATATTCTGTTTTATATTTAATTTTCTGTTTTTATAAAATATTTATATAAATAAAAACTTATATTTTAAGAACTAAAATAAAAATAAAGAAACTTTATAATTTTATATATATTTAACAAACTATTAAAAATATATAATTTTTTTGTTTTTCTTTTTATATTTTTGTATTTTTAATAATTAAAACGTATTTTTACAAAAGCGTATTTTTACAAAAGTAAACTAAGAATCTTTTTTTTTTTTTTTATAAATAGCGTTTCGCTTCCGGCGTTTAAGCAGTTCCCCGGCAGCGGCGCCAAAAATACTTGATGTTATGCGAAGGTATATGAAATAGTGTTAATTTTTAATAGGAAATACTATTAAATACGATACAATTTTACACAAGTTATTTATTTATTTATAGAGTGGATATACCTAAACCTTGCTACAACACTTATAGGCAGTGTACCTAATCGTACAGTAGTGTAGTTTTTAGTAAGTCCGGTTCGTTCTACAGGGATCTTAGCCAAGTTTAACGCTATATTTTTAAAAACTATATTTGTAAAAATATAAATATATATATAAGTAGTATTATTATTATAAAAAGGGGGTTTTTGCCGTTTAATGACCGGTTTGTCGATTTTAAAACTTAAGTCGCAGTTAAAACCTAATGTAAAATATTAAAAATAAATATAACTTAATTTTAAGCGTAAAGTAAATAACGATAATGAAATTGCGATAAATAAAAATGCGATAAATAAAATGACGATAAATAAAATTGCGATAATTAAAAAGTACGATAATTAAAATGACAATAAATTAAAGTGCGATAATTAAAAGTGCAATTAAATATGAAATAAAGAAATTATGCTTATTTAAACTTCCGTAATCATGATGTTTGACATGTTGATTTTAGTTTATTCCCATGGGTTAATTGTCCTTTGTCCTGGATTATTCAATATGTCCGTCTGGTTTTGTCCATAACAGTCCATCAGTCATAAATATAAAGTGCGAGTGTCCTCGTCAAATTATCCTTATATACGAAGTCAAATATTCCAACTAATTGGGTACTTAAACTGTAACAAGGTTTTAATATTTTATTTAATAATTACACCAGGATATCGACTGCGTGTAACCCAAGATTTTAATACTTTGTTAACAATTACGCCAAGTGTCCTTGTACATAATTCACCCTTGTTTTAATAAGTCCATTAACTATTAATCCATTCACGTGTCCGGTTAAATGAACGATTATTAGGACTTATAAATATCCCGCCCATCGTGTCCGATTGAGTGTATGTGGTTATTTATAGGTACGTCCAATTGTAAGTCTTTATATTAAATTAACAAACTATCATTTAATTAAACAAATATAAAGCCCATTAATAACCCATAGTCTAATTTCCACAAGTGTCGTTCTTTTGTCCAAACCTCAATTATGGTACAAAGCCCAATTATCCAATTTTAATATTTAGCCCAACATCATGATTACTTCGGCTTAAATAAGCATAATAATAACTTAGCTACGAGACATTAATTTAAAAAGGTTGAACATAACTTACAATGATTAAAAATAGTGTAGCGTTACATGGACAGAATTTCGACTTACACCCTTACAACATTCGCTAACATACCCTTATTATTATTAAAATTAAAATTAAAATTATAATATATATATATATATATATATATATATATATATATATATATATATATATATACGTTGAGAGAAAGAAAAGAAAAAGATGTATTTTTGTTCAACCAAAACTTCGAAATTTATAGGACCTGACCCTCAAATTGGGGCCATGCGATCGCATGGGTTTTCTTCTTCCTGGTCATGCGATCGCATGGCCAGCTGGGAGAGCTCACATGTTGTTGTTTGCTTCTTGCCGACGGTTTTAAATAATAATATAATATATAAATAATTTTAAGAATGAATTATATATTATATTATATTCATGTGCATAGTTGACTTGTAATTTTTAGTCCGTTGCGTCGAGCGTTGAGAGTTGACTCTAGTCCCCGTTCCGGATTTTCGATCGTCCTTGCGTACAATTTAATATCTTGTATTTTGCGTTTCGCGTCTTGTACTCTTGTAATTTTGAGATGTTTCTCATCAATAATTTGAACCACTTTGATTGTAATTTGTACTTTTTAGCTTTTTGGTCGTTTGCATCTTCAATTCGTCGAATCTGTCTTTTGTCTTCACCTTTTATTATTTAAACGAATATCACTTGTAAATAGAACAATTGCAACTAAAAGCTTATCTTTCTTGAGGGATAATGCTATGAAATATATGTTCGTTTTTAGCATTATCAGTCCTTTAGAAACTTCCCGTAGTTAGGCATTCCTTTAATCACCTCCACCAATGGCATATTGATGCTGATTTGATTAATCATATCCAAGAACTTCTTATAATGATTTGCCAGCTTATCTTTCTTTAGAGCTTTAGGATATGGAATTGGTGCTTTGTACACCTTCAATGGTAGCTTAGTTATGATCTCCGGTGGATCATCTTTCTTTTGCTCCTAAGCCTTTGGCTCATCATCCTTAGAACTTTCGTCCTTTGACTCCTCATCATTTGGTACCTGCAAAACAGTAGGAGAAACAATAGGTGGAGACTTAAGAGTCTCCTCATTAATGACAAACCACTTCGGGTGGTTATGGCATTCACTTGCTCATTTCTAACCGGTCCTTTGTTGTTCGGATTGGACTGCGTGTTAGATGGGAGAGTACCCGGTGGTCTCTCCGATAAAGACTGAGCAATACATCCCACATCATGTTCTAAATTCTGAATCAAGGCCTGCTGACTTCTAACTTGCTTCTTTGTTGATTCACCAACCTGTCTCAAAGCAGTAATCCTCTCGTCCGTTTTCATAATAAAACCCCTTAACAATTCTTCCAACGGAGGCATCTTATTTTCTGGCTGTTGAACTGGTTGCATAGGTTGCTGAAAATATCTAGGTAGTGCTTGCCGATTTCTGTTATTAAAACCATGTGGCCTATACGGATATATCTTCTGATAACCCGGATAAACCTGATTACCATTCTGATAATTGTTACCACTCGTATTACCCGCTTGGTTGAAAAACTGCCTTCCACCCAGAAATTCACTAAGAGCAAAGTCACCCTTTTTCACATAACCCAAATAATTAGCCTGTTCCTCCATTGACGCTTGATCACAATCTTTCGTAAGATGTGGTCCTGACATAACTCACAACCAACCTTAATCGCGTGCATTTCTTTAGTCATAGAATCCATCTGTCTTTTAAAGGTCGCAAGTTGAGCCTTAACTGAAGCAAGCTCGTCACTAGTTTCGGTACTAGCAACATGAGAAGAGCGAGAAACATCAATCTCTTGATGCCAATCATAAGAATGCGAAGCAGTTTCGGAGATAATTTCATAAGCTTCATTCGAAGTCTTTTTCTTTAATGAACCACCTGCAGTAAAATCAGTTTCTTTCCTTGTCGACACATTAACACCCTTATAAAAAATCTGGGCCTTATTAAAATTGTTCAACCCTTGTCGAGGACAATTTCGAAGCATTTTACCGAATCGTGTCCATGCATCATAAAGTGTCTCATTTGACTTCTGAACAAAGTGGTTAATGTCACTCTGCAATTTAGCAGCCTTTGAAGCTGGAAAGAAACGCTGAAGAAATTTATCCTCCATTGTAGTCCAACTGTCGATCTCACCCTCGGATAATGATTCTAACCAGTCCTTTACATCGTCTTTTAACGACCAAGGAAAAACCCTCAAATAGATAACTGTATCTTCAACCTGAGCAATCTTGAAAAAATTACAGATACTTTTGAAAGAACGAAGATGCTCGAATGCATCCTCCTAAGGTGTACCCCTAAACTGGCACTGATGAGTTATCATATTCGAAATCTGCCCCTTAACTTTAAAATACGTGTTGACTACCGGTTGTCTAATGGCATGTTCATTACCAGCCCACGTGGCTTTCATTAAAGCTTCCATCGTTTAACCTTCTCCTCCTTCAGCCATTATAACTTCTTCCTTAATATACTCAAAATCCGGAATATAAAAAGGCAATTCAGCGAAGCCTTCGGCGATTTCCTGTTCTTCTTTAGCTTTGTTGCGTGTATAGTAAACTCTAGATGGTTCCAGAGTTATTAGTACCTAACATGCGTTCTGTAGTGACCCGAACTTTTCCTTGATTATATATTATATGAGATTCATATTTACATGATTAAATGTTTCCAACATGTTAAGAAATAAAACTTGTTAAGACTTGATTAATTGAAATGAGTTTCATGTAGACAATTGACCACCCAGTTTGCCCGACAGTTCACGAACGTTAAAACTTGTAAAAAAATGACATGATGATATATATATATATATACATATATATATATATATATATATATATATATATATATATATATATATATATATATATACATATATATATATATATACATATATATATATATATATATATATATATATATATATATATATATATATATATTTATATATAACATGATATTATGATAAGTAAGTATCTCATAAAGTATATTAACAAAGAGTTATATGCATAAAATGAAACTACTGAATTAAAGAACTCGAAACGATATATATAACGATTATCGTTATCACAACGTCTGAATTAAAATAAATACATATGTATCGTATTAAGATATTAATACACTATGTTTAACATGATAAAATGATAATTAAGTATATCATTAAGTGTGTTATCAATTAACTACATATGTAAAACAAGACTACTAACTTAAGGATTTCGAAACGAGTTAGATAGGTAACGATTATCGTTGTAATAACGTTTTAATGTATATATATCGTATTAAGATATATTCATACACCATGTTATCATGATAATATAACAATTTAACATCTCATTGGAAATAATAATAATGGGTTGATTACATTAAACAAGATCGTTAACTTATAAGTTTCGAAACAACACATACATTTAACGACTAACGATGAGTTAATGACTTAATTAAAATGTATATATATGTATTGTATTAAGATGTATTAATACAATTTTGAAAGGCTTAATGACATGTATCAAAATACTTATACTTAACAAAAATGATTACATTTACATTCCCATTCATTTTCATCAATAATTCTACTCGTATTCATACAGTAGTTGTACTCGTATTATACGCAGCATTTAGATGTATTTACTATTGATCTATACCAATAAAAATCTGCTCCTTAGCAGCCCTAAATGATTAAGAGACATGTGGAACCAAACATTTGGCAACTAGCTTGAATTATTACACTAAAAATCAAACTACAACTTGCATATATACACATGCATACTCACTTTTTTTCATCACACACACATACACTTTTATTTTGCAACTTTCTTTCATCCATTTGATCTCTCTCTTGTTCTCTCTGGATGTTCTAAGTGTTCTTCATCATCTTCATCAAAATCTACATTAATCTAGCTCAAAATTCCAAACATAAATCAACTTACAAAACAACTACTCAAGAAAACTTCAAGAACACTTTCAAGTTTGCAAGTCTATTTTCAAGCTTTCTAATCCATTCCAAGCAATCATCTAAGATCAAGAAACCTTTGTTATTTATAGTAGGTTATCTTTCTAATTTAAGGTAATATTCATATTCAAACTTTGATTTGATTTTTATAACTATAACTATCTTAATTCAAGTAGTAATCTTACCTGAATTTGTTTTCATGTCATGAGACCAATTCAAGAACTTCCAAGCCATCAAAGATCCTTTGAAGCTCAAGTTATTTTTTCATCATTTCCAGTAGATTTATCTACTATACTTGAGGTAGTAACGATGTTCATAACATCATTCGATTCATATATATATATAACTATATTATTCAAAGAATATAACTTGTAATCACTAGAACATAGTTTAGTTAATTCTAAACTTGTTCGCAAACAAAGTTAATCCTTCTAAATTGACTTATAAAAACAACTTAACACATGTGTTATATCTATATGATATGCTAACTTAATGATTTAAAACTTGAAAACACGAAGAACACCGTAAAACCGGACATACGCCGTCGTAGTAAAACCGGGGGCCGTTTTGGGTTGGATAATTAAAAACGATGATAATCTTTGATTTGAAAGTTGTTCTTCTAGAAAAATTATATTTCATATGAACATGAAACTATATCCAAAGTTGAAGTATGTTTTTCAAAATGGTCATCAAGACGTCGTTCTTTCGACTGAAATGACTATCTCTTTCAAAAACGACTTGTAACCTGTAACTCTGACTATTAACCATCACTTTTTCTATTTAGTTTCATAAATTTTAGTTCGATATGAAACCATAGCAATTTGATTCACTCAAAACGGATTTATAACGAAGAAATTATGGGTAAAACAAAATTGGATAGAATTACTAGTTTTAGCTAAGGAAATTTTTGTAACAAATCTATACTAACTATATCTTAGCTAACTTTCTTGTATTATACATGTCTTGATAGATCATAGACACGTATATAATGTTTTGACATATCATATTTGTGACTACCCGGAAATTTCCGACCAAATTTAAACTTGATCTTTATATGTTTCCGACACGATAAGCAAAGTCTGTAAAGTTGAGTCTCAAAAAGTTTGAACTATTTCATATATTCAATTAACCTTCGACTGTTCTCGACGATTCACGAATAATTAATTATAAATAGATATGTGTGTATGTATATATAAATAATAATTTAAAATATAATTTGAAGTATTACATGTTGTTGTTATTAAAAATTAATAAAATAAAAATAGGATATTATAATAATTATTATTTAAAATATATCTCTATATATAAATAAAGTAAATTAAAAATAAATATTAAATGATTATAATACTCATTTGATGTTTCGATTGATGTTAAGCAAGTTAAATTCAAACTTATGTAATTTTAAAATAAACGGTGATACGAAAATGAGTTCTATAAATTTTAGGCTTACTAAAGATGTATTTAGGATCTAGTAATTGAATTTTAAAACTTTGTATATTTTACTTGGGGTTGGGAGTGAATAATTAATGTAATTTTTTATTTAATAGTTAATGCTCGAATTTTATACCATAATGACCAAAATAAATAAATATATTTAATTTAAAAATATGGGATTTTTCTGAACACTTTTATCCGCCACTAAATAACAACGGAGCCTGAATTTCAGTCCAGATGTCATTATAAGAAAAATAGTGAATGATGGCTTTACTATTAGAAACACTTATTCAATCCGTGAATTGAATTATGAAAGTAATTGATACTGTATGCATGTTTCCTTTTCATTACCATTTAGTGAATATATATACTTATATATAATTAAGAGTCAATATTTAATTATAGATTGACAGATTGTGTGAATCAACGACATTTACTTTACACTATCATTTATAAACTAATAGAAATAACTACGAGAGTCATACTAGTGAGGCTATAATGAGATATCACATGTTAAGTTAGTGTTCAAGACATAATTCAGTATACATCACTTTATGTGACTTAATTGATGATAGCTTTTGTTAACAAGGGAAATTAACCAACATCCACCTCCTTCATCCTCTCTATTAAACCACAACTATTTTTTTTTTCTTTCTTTCTTTGATCTTACTCTACCAAACCAAATCACCTTCACCGAACTCTCATAACCATCACCTTGTTAAACCGATCATCATTATCATCTAAAACCATGCGTGTATGTTGTTGTCTCTGCTTGAGATCACAAGTATCAATCGGCTGCAGCTGCTGTAGGGGAGTATTAACTTGATCCTTAAGTTTTTAGATTCTAGTTTAACTCAAATACTTTCCTTGATCTCCAAGAAGTTGAGTGCAATTAGGAAACTCACTCTATCTATATAACCATCGTGATGTTCCAGATTAGATCATCACGTATACTCCTTATCCAGTAGACTAAAACTTGCTGCAATCCCTTAGTTTTTCTGTTGACAACAAACCTTCCCAAAAACCCCATCTGAATCGTCAATCACCCTCATCACATCTCCTGCAATTCAGTCCAAGTTATCTCCATCATTATAACCTTCATTCGCCTATTAAACCTGCTGTGTTTCCTGTCCTTCTGTTCGTGATCACACAGGTTCAAGAACCACTCCAAGTTGCTGCATAAATCTGCTGTAAGTTTGCTCCTGTCTTGCTGTTTATTCGATCCAAAAAAAGCCTTTTAATGATTGATTAATTATTGTTTGTTTCTGTCTTTTTGTCGATCAAACAACCCAAGAAAACCCTTAGGTTTGATCGAATAGTTGCTTGCTAAATCTGCTGCTACCTGTTGCTGTTCTGTCGTGATCAGTCTGACCCAAAACAGGCTCCATATTAGGTCGTGAACTTACTGTGTTGTAGCCTGTTTGTTTCTGTTTTATGGACGTGCCATACCCATCTCAATATCTTGATTTCATTCTTCTTGAGGTAGTCTATAATCCCTATTTAATTCCTATAAAATCTATTGGATAATAAATATAAGTATTAAGGTAAAAGATTATGATTTTATGTTGTGTTATGAGATGAATAATAAGCATGTTTAAATTATAAAGATTTATGAATTGTTGTAAGGTTAATTATAATGATAGATAATAAAGATTAAGATCAAGTATTTTAACTAGCTATTAATAGTAGTTATGATTTTATGTAGTAACTAGATGGTGTTAATGATAAAAGATGTATGAATCATAATTAAGGAGTAATAAGAATGAAAGTTGATTAGTAATAATATAATGAGTATGATTAAAGTAAAAGTATAATTTAAAATATGATTATGGTTATGATGATTAGGGTTATTGAATATAACTATTAGTTATGAAGAAAAGTTATGATTTTATGCGAAGAGTTATGAATTAGTTAGTAAAGGTAGATAAAGATTTTGATTAATGACATAACTAAGGTTGTTAGGATTAAAAGATTAAAAGAAGATTAGGGTTAGAAGTCTTGGATAATACATGATTAATAAGTGTTAGGGTTAATAAATATGACTTGTTATTATGTTGGAAACTTAAGATTTTATGTTAAAGATATTTAGGTTATGATCATGGTGTACGTGCATGCATGCATGCATACGTACGTATGTGCATGTATACACTGTATGTATATGTGTGTGTATATGTAAATATATGCATACGTGTATATGTATGTGTATATGTGTATGTATATGTACGTGTGTATGTATGTATGAATGTTCATTATGTGAGTGAATAAGATAGTAAACCTAATAATAATGATAAGAAGTAATAAGTATATGTACCACCCTACGCTTATCTATATGTAACATATACACCCACTAAATATATATACATATCATATAGTTATAAATACATACATGTATGATAATAATAAAGAATGTATATATGTATGTATCACATAGATATAATCACACACGTAACATATAATGATAACTTACATAATAGTTGAATAATTAAAGTAAATAACAAAACTATTATTGATATAACATGTACACATACCTATGTACTAGCACTTATAACACTGAGTATATTATCACTTATATACATATAACTTTCTCAAAAATGGTCACTGTTAATATAGTTTACTATATTAATAAACAAGCTATATGTCTATTAGACATTACCTAATTGAATATTATATCTCTAGGTTGAGATCTCTGCTTACACACTCCATTCATACTACTTGCGTGGATTTGCTTGCTTGTTATTAAGGTGAACTTCATAGCCCCTCTTTTTACTATTTCTTAACTGTTTTATAAACTTTGAGGTGAGACACATGCTTGTTTTTAAACTGTTTTTATGATTAGACACAAGTACTCAAATGTTAACTATATACATGTTGATTGTTAACAATAACGGTCACTGCTAATATAATTCGTTATATTAGTAAACATACTTTGTCTGTTGACAATAACGGTCACTATTAATATATTCATTATATTAATAAACAAACTTTATCGGTCACTGTTAATATATTCATTATATTAATAAACAAACTTTATCGGTCACTATTAATATATTCATTATATTAATAAACACACTTCATTCTATTGATTGATTTTATATCAGTCAACCCTAACTAAATCTTGTGGTCTAAAAACTTGTTATAATTATTAAACCTATGTTGTTCACTCAACCTTTTTGGTTGACACTTTAAGCATGTTTTGTCTCAGGTGATGATTGCTAAAGATTATTTGCTATTTGGACTTTGCTGCTATTGGAGTCCGCATTTATACATACATATTATTGCATTAAAACATTTATTGTAATGACATAACACTTTCCGCTGCTTTAATACATTGGTTTTAATTAAAAGGTCTCATTTAGAGTCGTTCTCGTTTATACATACTTGTGTTGTGATATTGTGAAGTCATATTTACCCGACCCTATTTGGGGGTATGACAGAGTGGTATCAGAGCCAGGTTGTTATAGAGAACCAGGATTGCATTTTATGTGTGCCTTATGTGTTAGTTAGGTGCCTTAGCAATCTATAGGACTATAACCTTTCCTGTTTTTAGTGCCTAGTGCATTTTCTCCTTACATTTTAATTCGTGCTTTTGCATCCTCCTTAGAACTTGCCTAACTTAGTTCTTTCGTGTCTTCTAGGATGTCTTTCAATAGCCCGATCATCATCTCCGACAACGAGTCCGATGGATCCTACTCCGAAAGATCTGTCCACACACCAACTTATGGACCCGTTTCCCCGCCATTTTCACCAACTCACCCAAACTATGTCCCTGTTAGTCCACCCCACTACCCTCATTTAGAAGAATCCCATACTAATGATAACTATGATGGGGATGATGAGGAGGAAGAATATGTGGAGGAGAGAATTGAAGAAGAAGAAGTTGAGGAAGAATCCAAGTCTGAGTCCTTTGTTCAAGGCAATGACAACAATGGCGTACCGCGAAACCTTTCGACTAATCGTTCTCATCAAAGTTTCATAAACTACCCATCCCCTACATACAACAGTACTGAAAGACCTGGGCTCAGTGATATAGAAATGGTGAATGCTGATCTCATAAGCTACACCAACTGATTTTAAGAGTTTGCTCTCATGGCTACTCCCGAGTATCTAGGGATCCAATGTTACATCAATGGATTACCTGATGAAGTCCGGAGAGATGTTATCTTGGAGAATCCGGGCACCATACAAGAAGCTGCTTGCATGGAAAGCTATTTCATCGACAAACACAAGAAGAAAGAAGGTGCAAAAAGAAAGGGAAAAGGGATGGAACGAGAAAATTCTAAAAGCAAATCCAACAAACTTTCTAAGGGAAAATCCAACAAGTTGTATAAGGGAAAATGTCCCTATTGCAAGAGATGTGAGAAACATCATAAAGGATGGTGTAAGGCCAAGTGCACCAAGTGCGAGAAGGTGGGTCACGTAGCCAAGACTTGTAGAGTTGTTACTCCATCAGCCAAAACTCCAGCCACAAAGGCAAATGCAATCGTTCTTACTTGCTATAACTGCGGAAGGGTAGGACATTTCAAAAATCAATGCTTGGATAAGAAGAAGAATGAAGAGGCACAATAAAGAGTTTTTGACAACTACAAGAGTTAATTAAATTTTCATAGTATTCTTTATGTTATCATTTAGTACTTTTATATTTTGGAAGATTTTATTAAGTTTCTGTAATACTCTAGTTATATCCTTTTAATGAATGATGTTATCTTCTTTTCTTTCATTTTCAATTGAATCATTCATCTCGATGAAGATGAATATTGAGTGGATGACATAGTAGTAACCTTATGGAGTGATAAAAGTATGATTTAGAATAAAATAATGACACTTGATCAACGTCATTATATTATGATAAGTCATACAGAAATCCTAATGGATCATGATGGGAATAAGATTTGATCAACCTTAGGACCACTGTGTACCATTACATACTCCTTATCACTATATTGTCAACTAAAAATATCAACCCTAGATATTATATATCTTCTACTTATCAATTATCCACGCCCGGTGCTATACCTATTGCATGGATATCATAGCAATTAGCTCCACCCGAAATGAAGGAATCATCCAGCCAACTCCAAGAGCTTTTGGAAAAAGGTTTCATTCATCTTAGCTTGCCTCCGTAAGGAGCACCCGTTGTATTTGTTAAAAAGGAAGATGGCACGTTGAGGATGTGTATTGATTACCAAGAACTCAACAAGCTAGCCAGTAAAAATCGATATCCATTCCCGCTTATTGATGACCTGTTTGACCAACTGCAAGGATCAAGTATCTATTTGAAGATTGATCTTAGGTCGGGTTATCATCAATTGAGAGTCAAGGAAACCGATGCTTCTAAGACTACTTTCCTAACTCGTTATAGACATTATGAGTTTCTTGTCATGTCTTTTGTTTTAACCAATACTCCTGCTGTATTCATGGATCTTGTGAACCATGCATACAAGCCTTATATTGATAAATTCGTAACCGTTTTCATTGATGACATCTTAATCTATTCCAAGAACAAGAAAGAGTATGAGCAACCTCTGCGATTGATTCAAGAGCTCTTGAAGAAGGAACAACTGTATGCCAAGCTTTCCAAGGGTGAACTTTGGCTACGAACCGTACAATTTCTTGGACATGTAGTTTATAGTGAGGAAATACATGTCGAACCTATAAAAATCACCATTAATCAGAAATTTTCAAGAACTGGTCATGGAGGAAGTCCATAAGACTAGATATTCTAATCACCTAGGCTCTTTTAGCTAAAATTTCATGCAACATCAGCTCTCACTCAAATAGGCCCCCTCCTGTAAATTAAGTGTAAACTTTGCTGTAACAAAATGTTGACCGAATGGTAATTTTTTTAGTCAACACTTCCTGTTAAATAAAGTTCACACATTTCACGTCTCGAATCTTAAAAAGTGTCTTGTTGACAACATACTTGTTATTCCCTTGAATGATCTTCGTATTAATTTCACGTCATCGAAAAACCTATAGAAGTTATGGATCGGGAGGTTAAACGTTTGAAACAAAACTCTATTCTTGTTGTTAAGATCCGTTGGAATTCACGTAGAGGCCCCGAGTATACCTGGGAACGTGAAGACCGAATGAAGCGAAAATATACCCATCTATTCTCACCTGCTGATGCATCCGAGAAGTCCACCTAAAACTTCGAGACGAAGTTTTTATTAACGGAGAGGTACTATGACAACCCTCAATTTTTTTTCTTTTCATTTCTGCTATACTTATTGTTTCTGTTCCATTAATAGGACTTTATGTACTCGTAAACTTTGTTTAACAACCGTTGATTGAATGTTAGCTTTTGATCGATATTTCATGTTATATAAAGTTTATGTTTTTGTGTATTATCACTATTATACAAACTATAAATATATACTAATACTTAATAGTGTTATTATATAAACTATAAAAATTAGTACAAACAAATTGGAACTTAAGACAACTAATGCAAGATTAGGGTCTATTAAATAAATAAAATGTATCTAAATAAATGTAACCCTAATATCTACAATATTATTAATAATAATAATAATAATAATAATAATAATAATAATAATAATAATAATAATAATAATAATAATAATAATAATAACAATAATATAAAAGAAAATATATATAATATATAATTAAATAAGTAAAACCGTATAAAAAAAATAAGATCACAAGTATCAATCGGCTGCAGCTGCTGTAGGGGAGTATTAACTTGATCCTTAAGTTTTCAAATTCTAGTTTAACTCAAATACTTTCCTTGATCTCCAAGAAGTTGAGTGCAATTAGGAAACTCACTCTATCTATATAACCATCGTGATGTTCCAGATTAGATCATCATGTATACTCCATATCCAGTCGACTAAAACTTGCTGCAATCCCTCAGTTTTTCTGTCGACAACAAACCTTCCCAAAAACCCCATCTGAATCGTCAATCACCATCATCACATCTCCTGCAATTCAGTCCAAGTTATCTCCATCATTATAACCTTCATTCGCCTATTAAACCTGCTGTGTTTCCTATACTTCTGTTCGTGATCACGCAGGTTCAAGAACCACTCCAAGTTGCTGCATAAATTTGCTGTAAGTTTGCTCCTGTCTTGCTATTTATTCGATCCAAAAACAGCCTTTTAATGATTGATTAATTGTTGTTTGTTTTTGTCTTTTTGTCGATCAAACAGCCCAAGAAAACCCTTAGGTTTGATCGAATAGTTGCTTGCTAAATCTGCTGCTACCTGTTGCTGTTCTGTCGTGATCAGTCTGACCCAAAACAGGCTCCATATTGGGTCGTGAACTTACTGTGTTGCAGCCTGTTTGTTTCTGTTTTCTTTACGTGCCATACCCATGTCAATATCTTGATTTCATTCTTCTTGAGGTAGTCTATAATCCCTAGTTAATTCCTACTAAAATCTATTAGATAATAAATATAAGTATTAAGGTAAAATATTATGATTTTATGTTGTGTTATGAGATGAATAATAAGTATGTTTAAATTATAAAGACTTATGAATTGTTGTAAGGTTAATTATAATGATAGATAATAAAGATTAAGATCAAGTATTTTAACTAGCTATTAATAGTAGTTATGATTTTATGTAGTAACTAGATGGTGATAATGATAAAAGATGTATGAATCATAATTAAGGAGTAATAAGAATGAAAGTTGATTAGTAATAATATAATGAGTATGATTAAAGTAAAAGTATAATTAAAAATATGATTATGGTTATGATGATTAGGGTTAATGAATATAACTATTAGTTATGAAGAAAAGTTATGATTTTATGCGAAGAGTTATGAATTAGTTAGTAAAGGTAGATAAAGATTTTGATTAATGACATAACTAAGGTTGTTAGGATTAAAAGAAGATTAGGGTTAGAAGTCTTGGATAATACATGATTAATAAGAGTTAGGGTTAATAAATATGACTTGTTATTATGTTGGAAACTTAAGATTTTATGTTAAAGATATTTAGGTTATGATCATGGTGTACGTGCATGCATGCATGCATACGTACGTATGTGCATGTATACACTGTATGTATATGTGTGTGTGTATATGTAAATATATGCATACGTGTATATGTATGTGTATATGTGTATGTATATGTACGTGTGTATGTATGTATGAATGTTCATTATGTGAGTGAATAAGATAGTAAACCTAATAATAATGATAAGAAGTAATAAGTATATGTACCACCCTACGCTTATCTATATGTAACATATACACCCACTAAATATATATACATATCATATAGTTATAAATACATACATGTATGATAATAATAAAGAATGTATATATGTATGTATCACATAGATATAATCACACACGTAACATATAATGATAACTTACATAATAGTTGAATAATTAAAGTAAATAACAAAACTATTATTGATATAACATGTACACATACCTATGTAGTAGCATTTATAACACTAAGTATATTATCACTTTTATATATATATATATATATATATATATATATATATATATATATATATATATATATATATATATATATATATATATATATATATATAACTTTCTCGAAAATGGTCACTGTTAATATAGTTTACTATATTAATAAACAAGCTATATGTCTATTAGACATTACCTAATTGAATATTATATCTCTAGGTTGAGATCTCTGCTTACACACTCCATTCATACTACTTGCGTGGATTTGCTTACTTGTTATTAAGGTGAACTTCATAGCCCCTCTTTTTACTATTTCTTAACTGTTTTATAAACTTTGGGGTGAGACACATGCTTGTTTTTAAACTGTATTTATGATTAGACACAAGTACTCAAATGTTAACTATATACATGTTGTTTGTTAACAATAACGGTCACTGCTAATATAATTCGTTATATTAGTAAACATACTTTGTCTGTTGACAATAACGGTCACTGTTAATATATTCATTATATTAATAAACAAACTTTATCGGTCACTGTTAATATATTCATTATATTAATAAACACACTTCATTCTATTGATTGATTTTATATCAGTCAACCCTAACTAAATCTTGTGGTCTAAAAACTTGTTATAATTATTAAACCTATGTTGTTCACTCAACCTTTTTGGTTGACACTTTAAGCATGTTTTGTCTCAGGGGAAGATTGCTAAAGATTATTTGCTATTTGGACTTTGCTGCTATTGGAGTCCGCATTTATACATATATATTATTGCATTAAAACATTTATTGTAATGACATAACACTTTCCGCTGCTTTAATACATTGGTTTTAATTAAAACGTCTCATTTAGAGTCGTTCTCGTTTATACATACTTGTGTTGTGATATTGTGAAGTCATATTTCCTCGGCCCTATTTGGGGGTATGACATCAACGATCATCACCAACCTTCACGATATATATATCTCTCTCCGTGACACAACAAATCTTAATCACAATACCAACACCACCACCATGTTTTTCGTTATTGTTTCCTTCTAATCTGCTTCGAGCTAATTCAAACTGTCACTCTCTCTATCTATCTCTCTCCCTTCTATATCTTATGTTTCTGGTTCGATTACTACAGTAGCCCAACTGCTACTGCAGTTTATGTGACAAATTATTGCTGCTGCTAAGTATGTTACGATCTATTTATGATTGTTCTATTTCACTGCCCGATAGCTGCTACCATCGTGTACTTTTGCTTCTGTTTTTGCTGCTACAGTAACCATAATGATGGAAGAAGTAGATGAAGGTTACGATCGTGCAAAAAGGATGATGAGGTGATGAATGATGCTCCACTCACCTTTTTTTTATGTTTTCTTTTGCTAATCAACCCCACATAGAATAATACCTTTCCAGCTGTTTATTAGTCACGATACATATTAAACCTACATGAACTTGGATTAATTCAGTCGATTACTTTTATCTTTTATCACTTGGGATAGTAATTGACGATTGGGCTTGTGAAGGCTTAGACTTAAGAAATTAGTTATTGGGATAAGTAGGCAACGGTAAGTAGGCAACGGTTTTTGTTGCTGTACGAACCATATCACCTGCAAAATTTTGCTTAGGTTATTACTCTCTTCAATACATTTAGTCTGTTACAGAAAGGATAGTTATGGTAATTAAATAATTAAAAGTTAATGATGATGATTTTAGTTTAAGAATGGTGTAAATAGAATCAAGATGACAATGATTATGAATCGATGAAAAGGATAGTTATGATGTGATGATGAACACGATTATGATTATGATTAGGGTTATGAAGATAATAATATAAGATGTTAGATGATATATGATTTTGACGATGAGGATGCGTATATGTCTGTTTCGAATACAAGATCTAAACCTAACAATTTAATTGTTGTTATGGTTATTATACCCCTGCTGGATTAAGTTTTAGAAGAGGAAGAAGAAACACAGACATATTGGTTATATGTTTTGTTATGCAAATCAAGGCAGAAAAGTAATGGGCAGAGTAACTGGTTGGAGGTGTTGTTGATTTAGCGGGAGGTCGCGGGTTCGAGCCCGGGCAAGGGCACTTTTTTTTTATGGAACTTATTTCTTGAGGTAGTTTTCTATTATTATTATTATTATTATTATTATTATTATTATTATTATTATTATTATTATTATTATTATTATTATTATTATTATTATTATTTTGATTATTATTATTATTAGTATTATAATTGTTAATATTATTATTATTACTAATAAAAGAATTAACCAACAAATATTATTATTATTATAATAATTGTTACAAATATGATTATTATTATTATTATGGTTAAGTTAATTATTAAAGTTACTATAATTATGCAAATGCATATTATTATCATTAAAATTAGTATTATTATCATAATTGTAATTATTACTATCATTATTAATAGCAATATTAAGATTATTATTATTATTTTTACTACTAATATTATTATAAGTATTATTATTATATTTAATATTATCATTCAGATTAGTATTATTAGTATCATTATAGAAATTTTTATTATTATAAGATTATTAACATATACCGTCACTATTACTATTATTATCATTACTTCTATAATTGTTGATATTAATAAGTATCATTATTATTAACATTCATTCTATTATTAGTAATAAAACAAGTAAATATTAGATATATAAAAATATATTAAATACATAATACAATTATATCATTATGTTGACAAATAATAAGGTTTTCATTTAACACACACACAATATATATATACATACATACATATATATATATATATATATATATATATATATATATATATATATATATATATATATATATATACATATATATATATATATATATATACATATATATATATATATATATATATACATATATATATATATATATATATATATATATATATATATATATATATATATATATATATATATATATGTTACCAATTTATTAAATAAGCATATAATTTATTAATATAACAATTATATCACTAATAATAAGATATAATTTTGTTCGATTACGATTATACGTTTTAATATATATGTGAATGATATAGGTTCGTGAATCCGAGGCCAACCCTGCATTGTTCAATGTCGTCATATGTATTTTTACTACAAAATACAGTATTGTGAGTTTCATTTGCTCCCTTTTTAAATGCTTTTGCAATACATATTTTTGGGACTGAGAATACATGCGCTGCTTTATAAATATTTTATGAAATAGACACAAGTAATCGAAAATACATTATATGGTTGAATGGATCAAAGCCGAATGTGCCCCTTTTAAACTTGGTAGCCTAAGAATTAGGGAACAGACCCCCTAATTGACGCGAATCCTAAAGATAGATCTATCGGGCCCAACAAGCCCCATTCTGGAATTTGGAATGCTTTAGTACTTCGAAATTATCATGTCCGATGGGTGTCCCGGAATGATAGGGATATTCTATATGCATCTTGTCAAGGTCAGTTACCAGGTGTTCAATCCATATGAATGATTTTTATCTCTAAGCATTTTGTGAAATGCCTGTTACGAGATGTGTATTTATGAGAAATGAAAATCTTGTGGTCTATTAAAATTATGGAAATGATTGATTTCGATAAACTAATGAACTCACCAACCGTTTGGTTGACACTTTAAAGCATGTTTATTCTCAGGTATGAAAAAAATCTACCACTGTGCATTTGCTCATTTTAGAGATATTACTTGGAGTCATTCATGACATATTTCAAAAGGTGTTGCATTCAAGTCGTTGAGTTCATCAAGATTATTATTAAGTCAATTATAGTTGGGATATATTATGAAATGGTATGCATGTCGTCAACTTTTAATGTAAAGAAAGTTTGTCTTTTAAAAACGAATGCAATGTTTGTAAAATGTATCATATAGAGGTCAAGTACCTCGCGATGTAACCAAATGTAATGCATTCGTCCAGATGGATTAGGACGAGTTGTTATAATATTGACATCATCTATATATATTATTTTGAATAACCCATAAGACACTATATGCGGTAATGATCGAGTTAGCATATAATGGGTCGAGGTTGATTCTAAAATAATATATATACCATGGGTTGTGATCGAGTCTGAGACATGTATACAATGGGTCGTGGATTGATTCGAGATAATATGTATAATATGGGTCTTGAAAATATTAAGACAATATACTATATCGATTTATTTATGTACTACTAACTGTGGACTACTAATTGTGGACTACTAACGTTGGACTGCTAACTTAACAGCTTAAATCGTCAACACGTAAATAAAATATGATGTGAAAGTATTTCTATCATACCTTAATATATTTATATATTTGTTATAGGTTCGTGAATCGACCAGTGGCCAAGTCTTATTTTCCGACGAATTGAGAATCCGTGAAAGTGAGTTATAGTCCCATTTTTAAAATCTAATATTTTTGGGATGAGAATACATGCAGTTTTATAAATGTTTTACAAAATAGACACAAGTACTCAAAACTACATTTGATGGTTGGATTATTAGACCGAATATCGCCCCTTTTATCTTAGTAGCCTAAGAATTAGGGAACTGGCCCCTAATTGACGCGAATCCTAAAGATAGATCTATCGGGCCCAACAAGCCCCATCCGGGTTACGGATGCTTTAGTACTTCAATTTTATCATGTCCGATGAGAGTCTCGGAATGATGGGGATATTCTATATGCATCTTGTTAAGGTTAGTTACCAGGTGTTCACCATATGAATGATTTTTATCTCTATGCAGTTTGCAAAATGCCTGATATGAGAAGGATATTTATGAAAAATGAAATCTTGTGGTCTATTATTACAATTTGATATATATATATATATATATATATATATATATATATATATATATATATATATATATATATATATATATATATATCTATATATATATATGTATATATATATATGTATATATATATATGTATATGTATATATATGTATATGTATATATATGTATATGTATATATATGTATATGTATATATATATATATGTATATATATATACATATATATATATATGTATATATATATATATATATACATATATATATATATATGTATATGTATATATATATATGTATATATATGTATATGTATATATATATATATGTATATATATATACATATATATATATATGTATATATATATATATATATATATATATATATATATATATATATATATATATATATATATATATATGGTTAAACCTATAACTCACCAACATTTTTGTTGACGTTTTAAAGCACGTTTATTCTCAGGTGATTATTAAGAGCTTTCGTTGTTGCATGCTAAATCAAGACAAGATTTGGAGTCAGCATGCTTCTAATATATTGTTTAAAAACTGCATTCGGGGATTTAAATTGTTGTGTAATATTATTGTAAACCATTATGTAATGGTCGTGTGTAAACGCTACATTTCAGATTATCATTACTTGATAATCTACGTTATGCTTTTTAAACCTTTATCGATAAAATAAAGGTTATGGTTTGTTTTAAAATCGAATGCAGTCTTTGAAAAACGTCTCATATAGAGGTCAAACCTCGCAACGAAATCAATTAATATGAAACGTTTATAATCGATATGAACGGGACATTTCACATTCACACCACAACAAAACCACGCATAAATCTGAATAAAATAACTATAAAGTAACTTTTGTAAGAATTGCTTCTCACAAAAGGATCGAATAATTAAAAGCAAACGTAAAATCCCAATGTAGAACCGCTCCCCGAGAGCAGCGCCAAAAAGTTGATATGTGATATCGTAGCTTAAAATAACTAGCTAAAAACTTAACAGTTATCACACAATTACATGTAACTATTACCCGATCAAGCAGTAATCTATAAGTAATTTGACCAGTTCGTTCCACAGAGAGCAGTTTAATCAAGATCTTAGCACTAATAATTATCCTAGAGATTTGATTAAGAGATTTGGTTTGTGTTTCAATTCACGCAATCAACGTGAAGCAAAATGAAATAAATTAACAATAAAGATAAAACAGTGTCCACTTGAATGATTCGCTATTTATATGGATTGTTATTGTAATTATTACCGATTATTATGTCTTTAATATAGTTGTATTACTTCTCACAAAGTTCTAATCAATCAAAGTGAGTAAACTCACATAAACACACTTCAAAAGATTAAACTATATTTGATAGAAACCAATGAGACTTGATTTGGACTAAACTCACGTAAAATCCTAATTATCACAATCACTTGCAATAATTACACTATTATGTAGTTCACAAGCTTTTCAATTATCAATTAAATCAATGACACAATCACTTGAAATCACTTCTCTAATTGTGTAGATCACCTAAGTGTTGAAGCATAAATTGCATCTCAATTTAACTCACATTAAATGATTAACAACCTATGTAATTGAATTAAGAACATAGAACATGCATAAGAATGTATCTTCAATCAAACACAATCAATTTTAATCACAAAACATTAAATCCAAATGATAGAACAATCCAATATTCATAGTTTCACATTCAAGCAAACACTAAACTGATTTAGCCTAGCATATTAAAGTAGCACGAAATAATTAAACAATAAAAACTAGGAGTATTCATGATTACAATGATAAATTGATGATAAAAACAAGTACCGAAAGTTATGATTAATCGAATAAAGTAAAAGATGAGCAAGTCTTCAATGGTAGGGTTTAGGTCTTCAAAGAACTCTCTTTTTCGTAGCTGGAAAACTGCACACCCCTTTAGGGTTAAAAACCTCGACCATTTATAAGTGCTCAAAAAGTCACCTGACCGTGCCCGCGTCACGACCGTGATAGGAGGATCGCGACCGGGATGGGGGAGAGGCATCGCGACTGCTATCAAGGTATCACGACCGTGATGATGCTCTTTTCGATTTCTTCAACTTCTGCCAATGTATTACGGCCGGGATTCAACCAGTTGCGGCCGTGATCAGCTCCAGACTCAGTAAAACTTTGATTTCTCGCGTCCAAACATACTTTGAGCTTAAATATAACCAATACTCAACATAAAACAACCAAAACATTAAACCAAAGACCTCTGGAGCTAGTATTACCAATTTATCTCAATTAATCACCAAAGCCTTCACATTTTTGCAAATAAATAACAATAAAGGACTGATATCGAGATGTAATATATGTATAATTTGAGCAATATCAAGGTCTCAAAAGGTTCAGCCTTAATACTTGTGTGGTAACTGTTGTTGTAAGAAAATTCAGCCAAAGGCAAATGTGTATCCCAACCTTTGTCGAAATCGATAACACAAGCACGAAGCATATCTTACAAGGTTTGAATGGTCCGTTCACTTTGACCATCGGTTTGCGGATGATAAGCAGTACTCATGTCGAGTTGAGTTCTAAGAGGAGATTGTAAAGATTTCCAGAATCTAGAAGTGAATCGACTGTCACGATCAGAAATGATATAGATAGGGACTCCATGACGTGAGACAATCTCTTTGATATAAAGTTGTGACAATTTCTCCATTTTGTCGATTTCTTTGATCGGTAAGAAGTGTGCAGATTTAGTAAGGCGATCCACTATGACCCAAATAGTATCATTGTCACTAGAAGTCTTGGGAAATTTAGTAATAAAGTCCATAGTGATACATTCCCACTTCCACTGCGGAATGTCCGGCTGTTGAAGTAAACCAGACAACTTTTGATGCTCGGCCTTAACTTTCAAACAAGTATGACACTTGCTCACATAATCAGAAATATCAAATTTTAGATTAGGCCACCAATAAAACTCTTTCACATCATGATACAATTACTAGAGCCTGGGTGAATAGAATACCTAGTCTTATGTGCTTCATCCAAGACTAGTTCTCGAAGATTTCCAAAGATTGGGACCCAGATTCGGTTATTAAAATACCTTATTGAAATACCTTGTTCCGTTTCCCTTGAGTTCAAGTTGCTTTTTGAGACCTTTAAGTCCCTCGAGTTGGACATTCTCTTCCTTCAATGCCTCAAGTTGTGTTTCACGGATTCGAGACGTAAGATTTGTATGAATAACCATGTTTAAAGCTCGGACTCGAATCGGTTTGACACGATCCTTTCTACTAAGGGCATTGGCAACTACATTTGCCTTACCAGGATGATACTTAAGCTCACAGTCGTATTCATTTAATAACTCGACCAAACGCCTTTGTCTCATGTTCAGTTACTTCTGGTCAAAGATATGTTGAAGACTTTTATGATCGGTAAACACCGTGAATTTAATTCCGTAGAGGTAATATCTCCACATCTTCAACGCGAATACCATGGCTCCTAATTCCAAGTCATGTGTGGTATAGTTTTGCTCATGTTTCTTCAATTGTCAAGATGCATAGGCGATAACCTTTTTACGTTGCATCAAAACACATCTGAAACCTTGATTCGAGGCATCACAATAGATTACAAAATTGTCGGTGTCATCAGGTAATGATAGAATCGGGGCTGTGGTCAATTTATCCTTTAAAACCTTAAATGCGGATTCATGTTCTTCAGAGCACGTAAAGTTCTTCCCCTTATGAGTTAGGTTAGTAAGAGGTTTGGCTAGAATAGAAAAGTATTTGATAAACTTCAGTAATAACCAGCAAGTCCCAAAAATTGGCGAATATGCTTCGCACTTCTAGGCACTTCCTAGTTTTGAATAGCAGTGATTTTTACCAGATCGACATGTATTCCTTCTCTATCAACTACATGTCCGAGAAATTGTATGGTTCGCAACCAAAATTCACACTTAGAAAACTTGGCATACAGTTGTTCCTTCTTTAAAAGCTCTAGAATCAATTGTATATGTTGCTCATGCTCTTTCTCGTTCTTGGAATAGATTAATATGTCATCGATGAATATGATCACGAATTGGTCAAGATAAGGTTTGCATATACGGTTCATAAGATCCATGAATATAGAAGGAGCATTGGTTAAACCAAAAGGCATGATAAGAAACTCATAGTGTCCTTAACGAGTTCGGAAGGCAGCCTTAGAAACATCAGCTTCCTTGACCCTCAGTTGATGATAACCTGAACTAAGATCAATCTTCGAATAGATGCTTTGAAATGTCCCGTTCTTATTGATTAAAAACGTCACATATTAATTGATTTCGTTGCGAGGTTTTGACCTCTATATGAGACGTTTTTCAAAGACTGCATTCATTTTAAAACAAACCATAACCTTTACTTCATCAATAAATTTTTAAAAAGCTTTACGTAGATTATCAAATAATGATAATCTAAAATATCCTGTTTACACACGACCATTACATAATGGTTTACAATACAAATATGTTACAAAAAAATAAGTTTCTTGAATGCAGTTTTTACACAATATCATACAAGCATGGACTCCAAATCTCGTCCTTATTTAAGTATGCGACAGCGGAAGCTCTTAATAATCACCTGAGAATAAACATGCTTAAAACGTCAACAAAAATGTTGGTGAGTTATAGGTTTAACCTATATATATCAAATCATAATAATAGACCACAAGATTTCATATTTCAATACACATCCCATACATAGAGATAAAAATCATTCATATGGTGAACACCTGGTAACCGACATTAACAAGATGCATATATGAGAATATCCCCATCATTCCGGGACACCCTTCGGATATGATATAAATTTCGAAGTACTAAAGCATCCGGTACTTTGGATGGGGCTTGTTGGGCCCGATAGATCTATCTTTAGGATTCGCGTCAATTAGGGTGTCTGTTCCCTAATTCTTAGATTACCAGACTTAATAAAAAGGGGCATATTCGATTTCGATAATTCAACCATAGAATGTAGTTTCACGTACTTGTGTCTATTTTGTAAATCATTTATAAAACCTGCATGTATTCTCATCTCAAAAATATTAGATTTTAAAAGTGGGACTATAACTCACTTTCACAGATTTTTACTTCGTCGGGAAGTAAGACTTGGCCACTGGTTGATTCACGAACCTATAACAATATATACATATATATCAAAGTATGTTCAAAATATATTTACAACACTTTTAATATATTTTGATGTTTTAAGTTTATTAAGTCAGCTGTCCTCGTTAGTAACCTACAACTAGTTGTCCACAGTTAGATATACAGAAATAAATCGATAAATATTATCTTGAATCAATCCACGACCCAGTGTATACGTATCTCAGTATTGATCACAACTCAAACTATATATATTTTGGAATCAACCTCAACCCTGTATAGCTAACTCCAACATTCACATATAGAGTGTCTATGGTTGTTCCGAAATATATATAGATGTGTCAACATGATAGGTCGAAACATTGTATACGTGTCTATGGTATCTCAAGATTACATAATATACAATACAAGTTGATTAAGTTATGGTTGGAATAGATTTGTTATCAATTTTCACGTAGCTAAAATGAGAAAAATTATCCAATCTTGTTTTACCCATAACTTCTTCATTTTAAATCCGTTTTGAGTGAATCAAATTGCTATAGTTTCATATTGAACTCTATTTTATGAATCTAATCAGAAAAAGTATAGGTTTATAGTCGGAAAACTAAGTTACAAGTAATTTTTGTAAAGGTAGTCATTTCAGTCGAAAGAACGACGTCTAGATGACCATTTTAGAAAACATACTTTCACTTTGAGTTTAACCATAATTTTTGGATATAGTTTCATGTTCATAATAAAAATCATTTTCTCAGAATAACAACTTTTAAATCAAAGTTTATCATAGTTTTTAATTAACTAACCCAAAACAGCCCGCGGTGTTACTACGACGGCGTAAATCCGGTTTTACGGTGTTTTTCGTGTTTCCAGGTTTTAAATCATTAAGTTAGCATATCATACAGATATAGAACATGTGTTTAGTTTATTTTAAAAGTCAAGTTAGAAGGATTAACTTTTGTTTGCGAACAAGTTTAGAATTAACTAAACTATGTTCTAGTGATTACAAGTTTAAACCTTCGAATAAGATAGCTTTATATGTATGAATCGAATGATGTTCATAACATCATTACTACCTTAAGTTCCTTGGATAAACCTACTGGAAAAGAGAAAAATGGATCTAGCTTCAATGGATCCTTGGATGGCTCGAAGTTCTTGAAGCAGAATCATGACACGAAAACAAGTTCAAGTAAGATCATCACTTGAAATAAGATTGTTATAGTTATAGAAATTGAACCAAAGTTTGAATATGATTATTACCTTGTATTAGAATGATAACCTACTGTAAGAAACAAAGATTTCTTGAGGTTGGATGATCACCTTACAAGATTGGAAGTGAGCTAGCAAACTTGAAAGTATTCTTGATTTTATGAAACTAGAACTTTTGGAATTTATGAAGAACACTTAGAACTTGAAGATAGAACTTGAGAGAGATCAATTAGATGAAGAAAATTGAAGAATGAAAGTGTTTTTAGGTGTTTTTGGTCGTTGGTGTATGGATTAGATATAAAGGATATGTAATTTTGTTTTCATGTAAATAAGTCATGAATGATTACTCATATTTTTGTAATTTTATGAGATATTTCATGCTAGTTGCCAAATGATGGTTCCCACATGTGTTAGGTGACTCACATGGGCTGCTAAGAGCTGATCATTGGAGTGTATATACCAATAGTACATATATCTAAAAGCTGTGTATTGTGCGAGTACGAATACGGGTGCATACGAGTAGAATTGTTGATGAAACTGAACGAGGATGTAATTGTAAGCATTTTTGTTAAGTAGAAGTATTTTGATAAGTGTCTTGAAGTCTTTCAAAAGTGTATGAATACATATTAAAACACTACATGTATATACATTTTAACTGAGTCGTTAAGTCATCGTTAGTCGTTACATGTAAATGTTGTTTTAAAACCTTTAGGTTAACGATCTTGTTAAATGTTGTTAACCCACTGTTTATAATATCAAAAGAGATTTTAAATTATTATATTATCATGATATTATGATGTACGAATATCTCTTAATATGATATATATACATTAAATGTCGTTACAACGATAATCTTTACATATATGTCTCGTTTCAAAATCATTAAGTTAGTAGTCTTGTTTTTACATATGTAGTTCATTGTTAATATACTTAATGATATGTTTACTTATCATAATATCATGTTAACTATATATATAACCATATATATGTAATCATATAGTTTTTACAAGTTTTAACGTTCGTGAATCACCGGTCAACTTGGGTGGTCAATTGTCTATATGAAACCTATTTCAATTAATCAAGTCTTAACAAGTTTGATTGCTTAACATGTTGGAAACATTTAATCATGTAAATATCAATCTCAATTAATATATATAAACATGGAAAAGTTCGGGTCACTACAGTACCTACCCGTTAAATAAATTTCGTCCCGAAATTTTAAGCTGTTGAAGGTGTTGACGAATCTTCTAGAAATAGATGCGGGTATTTCTTCTTCATCTAATCTTCACGCTCCCAGGTGAACTCGGGTCCTCTACGAGCATTCCATCGAACCTTAACAATTGGTATCTTGTTTTGCTTAAGTCTTTTAACCTCACGATCCATTATTTCGACGGGTTCTTCGATGAATTGAAGTTTTTCGTTGATTTGGATTTCATCTAACGGAATAATGAGATCTTCTTTAGTAAAACATTTCTTCAAATTCGAGACGTGGAAAGTGTTATGTACAGCCGCGAGTTGTTGAGGTAACTCAAGTCGGTAAGCTACTGGTCCGACACGATCAATAATCTTGAATGGTCCAATATACCTTGGATTTAATTTCCCTCGTTTACCAAATCGAACAACGCCTTTCCAAGGTGCAACTTTAAGCATGACCATCTCTCCAATTTCAAATTCTATATCTTTTCTTTTAATGTCAGCGTAGCTCTTTTGTCGACTTTGGGCGGTTTTCAACCGTTGTTGAATTTGGATGATCTTCTCGGTAGTTTCTTGTATAATCTCCGGACCCGTAATCTGTCTATCCCCCACTTCACTCCAACAAATCGGAGACCTGCACTTTCTACCATAAAGTGCTTCAAACGGCGCCATCTCAATGCTTGAATGGTAGCTGTTGTTGTAGGAAAATTCTGCTAACGGTAGATGTCGATCCCAACTGTTTCCGAAATCAATAACACATGCTCGTAGCATGTCTTCAAGCGTTTGTATCGTCCTTTCGCTCTGCCCATCAGTTTGTGGATGATAGGCAGTACTCATGTCTAGACGAGTTCCTAATGCTTGCTGTAATGTCTGCCAGAATCTTGAAATAAATCTGCCATCCCTATCAGAGATAATAGAGATTGGTATTCCATGTCTGGAGATGACTTCCTTCAAATACAGTCGTGCTAACTTCTCCATTTTGTCATCTTCTCTTATTGGCAGGAAGTGTGCTGATTTGGTGAGACGATCAACTATTACCCAAATAGTATCAAAACCACTTGCAGTCCTTGGCAATTTAGTGATGAAATCCATGGTAATGTTTTCCCATTTCCATTCCGGGATTTCGGGTTGTTGAAGTAGACCTGATGGTTTCTGATGCTCAGCTTTGACCTTAGAACACGTCAAACATTCTCCTACCTATTTAGCAACATCGGCTTTCATACCCGGCCACCAAAAATGTTTCTTGAGATCCTTGTACATCTTCCCCGTTCCAGGATATATTGAGTATCTGGTTTTATGAGCTTCTCTAAGTACCATTTCTCTCATATCTCCAAATTTTGGTACCCAAATCCTTTCAGCCCTATACCGGGTTCCGTCTTCCCGAATATTAAGATGCTTCTCCGATCCTTTGGGTATTTCATCCTTTAAATTTCTCTCTTTTAAAACTCCTTGTTGCGCCTCCTTTATTTGAGTAGTAAGGTTATTATGAATCATTATATTCATAGATTTTACTCGAATGGGTTCTCTGTCCTTCCTGCTCAAGGCATCGGCTACCACATTTGCCTTCCCCGGGTGGTAACGAATCTCAAAGTCGTAATCATTCAATAATTCAATCCACCTACGCTGCCTCATATTCAGTTGTTTCTGATTAAATATGTGTTGAAGACTTTTGTGGTCGGTATATATAATACTTTTGACCCCATATAAGTAGTGCCTCCAAGTCTTTAATGCAAAAACAACCGCGCCTAATTCCAAATCATGCGTCGTATAATTTTGTTCGTGAATCTTCAATTGTCTAGACGCATAAGCAATCACCTTCGTTCGTTGCATTAATACATAACCGAGACCTTGCTTTGATGCGTCACAATAAATCACAAAATCATCATTCCCTTCAGGCAATGACAATATAGGTGCCGTAGTTAGCTTTTTCTTCAATAACTGAAACGCTTTCTCTTGTTCATCATTCCATTCAAATTTCTTCCCTTTATGCGTTAATGCAGTCAAGGGTTTTGCTATTCTGGAAAAGTCTTGGATGAACCTTCTGTAGTAACCAGCTAGTCCTAAAAACTGGCGTATGTGTTTCGGAGTTTTCGGGGTTTCCCACTTTTCAACAGTTTCTATCTTTGCCGGATCCACCTTAATACCTTCTTTGTTCACTATGTGACCGAGGAATTGAACTTCTTCGAACCAAAATGCACACTTTGAAAACTTAGCGTACAATTCTTCCTTCCTTAATACTTCTAACACCTTTCTCAAATGTTCATCGTGTTCTTGGTCATTCTTTGAGTAAATAAGTATGTCATCAATGAAAACAATGACAAACTTGTCAAGGTATGGTCCACACACTCGGTTCATAAGGTCCATGAACATAGCTGGTGCATTAGTTAAACCAAACGGCATGACCATAAACTCGTAATGACCGTAACGTGTTCTGAAAGCAGTCTTTGGAATATCATCTTCTTTCACCCGCATTTGATGATACCCGGAACGTAAGTCAATCTTTGAATAAACAGACGAGCCTTGTAGTTGATCAAATAAGTCGTCGATTCTCGGCAGTGGGTAGCGATTCTTGATGGTAAGTTTGTTCAACTCTCGGTAGTCGATACACAACCTGAATGTACCATCTTTCTTCTTGACAAACAAAACAGGAGCTCCCCACGGTGATGTGCTTGGTCGAATGAAACCACGCTCTAAAAGTTCTTGTAATTGGCTTTGCAGTTCTTTCATCTCGCTGGGTGCGAGTCTGTAAGGAGCACGAGCTATTGGTGCAGCTCCTGGTACAAGATCTATTTAAAATTCAATGGATCGATGTGGGGGTAATCCCAGTAATTCTTTCGGAAATACATCGGGAAATTCTTTTGCGACGGGAACATCATTGATGCTCTTTTCTTCAGTTTGTACTTTCTCGACGTGTGCTAGAACAGCATAGCAACCTTTTCTTATTAGTTTTTGTGCCTTCAAATTACTAATAAGATGTAGCTTCGTGTTGCCCTTTTCTCCGTACACCATTAAGGGTTTTCCTTTTTCTCGTATAATGCGAATTGAATTTTTGTAACAAACGATCTCTGCTTTCACTTCTTTCAACCAGTCCATACCGATTATCACATCAAAACTCCCTAACTCTACTGGTATCAAGTCAATCTTAAATGTTTCGCTAACCAGTTTAATTTCTCGATTCCGACATATATTATCTGCTGAAATTAATTTACCATTTGCTAATTCGAGTAAAAATTTACTATCCAAAGGCGTCAATGGACAACTTAATTTAGCACAAAAATCTCTACTCATATAGCTTCTATCCGCACCCGAATCAAATAAAACGTAAGCAGATTTATTGTCAATAAGAAACGTACCCGTAACAAGCTCCGGGTCTTCCTGTGCCTCTGCCGCATTAATATTGAAAACTCTTCCGCGGCCTTGTCCATTCGTGTTCTCCTGGTTCGGGCAATTTCTAATAATGTGGCCCGGTTTTCCACATTTATAACAAACTACATTGGCATAACTTGCTCCGACACTACTTGCTCCGCCATTACTCGTTCCGACACCATTTGTTCCTTTCGTTCTATTAACCCCTGGTCCGTAGACCTCACACTTCACCGCGCTATGACCATTTCTTTTACACTTGTTGCAAAATTTGGTGCAGAACCCAGAGTGATACTTTTCACACCTTTGGCATAGCTGCTTCTGATTGTTGTTGTTGTTGCGGTTATTATTGTTGTTGGGATGATTGTTGTAGTTGCTGTTGTTGTTGTTGTTGTTGTTGTTGTTGTTGGGCCGTTTGTTGTAGTTGCGATTGATGTTGCAATTGTTGGGATAATTGTTGCGATTATTGTTGTAATTGCTGTTGTTGTTGTATTGGTGATTCTTATCACCGTTTTCCTCCCACTTTCTTTTGACTTGCTTCACATTGGCCTCTTCAGCAGTCTGTTCTTTAATCCTTTCTTCAATCTGGTTCACTAGTTTGTGAGCCATTCTACATGCATGTTGTATGGAGGTGGGCTCGTGTGAACTTATATCTTCTTGGATTCTTTCCGGTAATCCTTTCACAAACGCGTCGATCTTCTCTTCCTCATCTTCGAATGCGCCCGGACACAATAGGCACAATTCTGTGAATCGTCTTTCGTACGTGGTAATATCAAATCCTTGGGTTCGTAACCCTCTAAGTTCCGTCTTGAGCTTATTGACCTCGGTTCTGGGACGGTACTTCTCGTTCATCAAGTGCTTGAATGCTGACCACGGTAGTGCGTACGCATCGTCTTGTCCCACTTGCTCTAGATAGGTATTCCACCATGTTAACGTAGAACCTGTGAAGGTATGCGTAGCGTACTTTACTTTGTCCTCTTCAGTACACTTACTTATGGCAAGCACCGATTCGACCTTCTCGGTCCACCGTTTCAATCCGATCGGTCCTTCGGTTCCATCAAATTCCAAAGGTTTGCAGGCAGTGAATTCTTTGTAGGTGCATCCTACACGATTTCCTGTACTGCTAGATCCAAGGTTATTGTTGGTATGTAGCGCAGCCTGTACTGCGGCTATGTTTGAAGCTAGAAAAGTACGGAATTCCTCTTCATTCATATTCACGGTGTGTCGAGTAGTCGGTGCCATTTCCTTCAAAATAGTCAAATGGAACAAGTTAATCATACAGAATATTAAGAGTAGTTAATAGTATTTCGTAGCATAATATGAACTCATTTATAAAAGCTTTTTCTTCATATTAGCGTTTTATAAGTTTAAATTCGGGTAGTACCTACCCGTTAAGTTCATACTTAGTAGCTAATATACAATTCAACTACTACAATTCTATATGAAAAACTGATTATAATAATATTTTGCGTTCAAACTTTTACACAATATTTTACAAACTTACAATACCGCTTATTTTACATACAGCATGAAATATAGCACACAATAAATTTGATACAAGATGGTTGTGAAGATAATTCTAGCTAGTACACAAGTCGTTCCGCAAAGGCAATAAAGACACGTAATTCATACGTCCAGAAACAAGTCATGCATTCTGGTTTTACTAGGATTACTTCCCATCCTTGGTCTTGTGGAACATAACCGTTATGGCCGTTGATAAGACAGCGTGTTGTAACGTCGTCAAAGGGACGAGGGTTACGTAATGTCCAACAGTCCCGTAACAATCTAAAAACCTCATTTCTTACCCCAATTACCGACTCCGTCACTTGTGGGAACGTTTTGTTTAATAATTGTAGGCCGATGTTCTTGTTCTCACTTTGGTGAGAAGCGAACATTACTAATCCGTAAGCATAACATGCTTCTTTATGTTGCATGTTAGCCGCTTTTTCTAAATCACGAAGTCCAATATTCGGATATATTGAGTCAAAATAATTTCTTAACCCATTGCGTAAAATAGCATTTGGGTTCCCCGCAATATATGCGTCAAAGTAAACACATCGTAACTTATGGATTTCCCAATGTGATATCCCCCATCTTTCGAACGAAAGCCTTTTATAAACCAAGGCATTCTTGGAACGTTCTTCGAATGTCTTACAAACTGATCTCGCCTTAAATAGTTGTGCCGAAGAATTCTGACCAACTCTAGACAAGATTTCATCAATCATGTCTCCGGGTAGGTCTCTTAAAATATTGGGTTGTCTATCTATTTTGTGTTTTTATACTGTAAAATAGACAAGAGTTAGATTCATAAAAAAAAAATACTTATTAATACAAGCAATTTTTTTTTTTACATATATCATAAAGCATAAGCACACTATATTACATATATTACACCACACGAATACAACTATCTTATTCCGACTCGCTTGTTTCTTCTTCTTCGGTTTTGGTTCGTTTTGCCAAGTTTCTAGGGATATATGATGTTCCCCTAATACGAGCCGTTATTTTCCACATTGGTTTAGAAAAACCTGGTGGTTTAGAGGTTCCCGGGTCATTGTTACAACTTAAGGACTTCGGGGGTTGACGATACATATAAAGTTCATCGGGGTTGGAATTAGATTTCTCTATTTTTATGCCCTTTCCCTTATTATTTTCTTTTGCCTTTTTAAATTCAGTTGGGGTAATTTCTATAACATCATCGGAATTCTCGTCGGAATCCGATTCATCGGAGAATTGGTAATCCTCCCAATATTTTGCTTCCTTGGCGGAAACACCATTGACCATAATTAACCTTGGTCGGTTGGTTGAGGATTTTCTTTTACTTAACCGTTTTATTATTTCCCCCACCGGTTCTATTTCTTCATCCGGTTCCGATTCTTCTTCTGGTTCCGACTCTTCTTCCGGTTCCTCTTCGGGAACTTGTGAATCAGTCCACGAATCATTCCAATTTACATTTGACTCTTCATTATTATTAGGTGAGTCAATGGGACTTGTTCTAGAGGTAGACATCTATCACATAATATCAAACGCGTTAAGAGATTAATATATCACATAATATTCACATGTTAAAAATATATAGTTTCCAACAAAATTTGTTAAGCAATCATTTTTCAAGTAAACACGGTCGAAGTCCAGACTCACTAATGCATCCTAACAAACTCGATAAGACACACTAATGCAAAATTCTGGTTCTCTAAGACCAACGCTCGGATACCAACTGAAATGTCCCGTTCTTATTGATTAAAAACGTTCCATATTAATTGATTTCGTTGCGAGGTTTTGACCTCTATATGAGACGTTTTTCAAAGACTGCATTCATTTTAAAACAAACCATAACCTTTACTTCATCAATAAAGGTTTAAAAAGCTCTACGTAGATTATCAAATAATAATAATCTATAATATCCTGTTTACACACGACCATTACATAATGGTTTACAATACAAATATGTTACAAAAAAATAAGTTTCTTGAATGCAGTTTTTACACAATATCATACAAGCATGGACTCCAAATCTCGTCCTTATTTAAGTATGCGACAGCAGAAGCTCTTAATAATCACCTGAGAATAAACATGCTTAAAACGTCAACAAAAATGTTGGTGAGTTATAGGTTTAACCTATATATATCAAATCATAATAATAGACCACAAGATTTCATATTTCAATACACATCCCATACATAGAGATAAAAATCATTCATATGGTGAACACCTGGTAACCGACATTAACAAGATGCATATATAAGAATATCCCCATCATTCCGGGACACCCTTCGGATATGATATAAATTTCGAAGTACTAAAGCATCCAGTACTTTGGATGGGGCTTGTTGGGCCCGATAGATCTATCTTTAGGATTCGCGTCAATTAGGGTGTCTGTTCCCTAATTCTTAGATTACCAGACTTAATAAAAAGGGGCATATTCGATTTCGATAATTCAACCGTAGAATGTAGTTTCACGTACTTGTGTCTATTTTGTAAATCATTTATAAAACCTGTATGTATTATCATCCCAAAAATATTAGATTTTAAAAGTGGGACTATAACTCACTTTCACAGATTTTTACTTCGTCGGGAAGTAAGACTTGGCTACTGGTTGATTCACGAACCTATAACAATATATACATATATATCAAAGTATGTTCAAAATATATTTACAACACTTTTAATATATTTTGATGTTTTAAGTTTATTAAGTCAGCTGTCCTCGTTAGTAACCTACAACTAGTTGTCCACAGTTAGATATACAGAAATAAATCGATAAATATTATCTTGAATCAATCCACGACCCAGTGTATACGTATCTCAGTATTGATCACAACTCAAACTATATATATTTTGGAATCAACCTCAACCCTGTATAGCTAACTCCAACATTCACATATAGAGTGTCTATGGTTGTTCCGAAATATATATAGATGTGTCGACATGATAGGTCGAAACATTGTATACGTGTCTATGGTATCTCAAGATTACATAATATACAATACAAGTTGATTAAGTTATGGTTGGAATAGATTTGTTACCAATTTTCACGTAGCTAAAATGAGAAAAATTATCCAATCTTGTTTTACCCATAACTTCTTCATTTTAAATCCATTTTGAGTGAATCAAATTGCTATGGTTTCATATTGAACTCTATTTTATGAATCTAATCAGAAAAAGTATAGGTTTATAGTCGGAAAAATAAGTTACAAGTAATTTTTGTAAAGGTAGTCATTTCAGTCGAAAGAGCGACGTCTAGATGACCATTTTAGAAAACATACTTCCACTTTGAGTTTAACCATAATTTTTGGATATAGTTTCATGTTCATAATAAAAATCATTTTCTCAGAATAACAACTTTTAAATCAAAGTTTATCATAATTTTTAATTAACTAACCCAAAACAGCCCGCGGTGTTACTTCGACGGCGTAAATCCGATTTTACGGTGTTTTTCGTGTTTCCAGGTTTTAAATCATTAAGTTAGCATATCATACAGATATAGAACATGTGTTTAGTTTATTTTAAAAGTCAAGTTAGAAGGATTAACTTTTGTTTGCGAACAAGTTTAGAATTAACTAAACTATGTTCTAGTGATTACAAGTTTAAACCTTCGAATAAGATAGCTTTATATGTATGAATCGAATGATGTTATGAACATCATTACTACCTTAAGTTCCTTGGATAAACCTACTGGAAAATATAAAAATGGATCTAGCTTCAATGGATCCTTGGATGGCTCGAAGTTCTTGAAGCAGAATCATGACACGAAAACAAGTTCAAGTAAGATCATCACTTGAAATAAGATTGTTATAGCTATAGAAATTGAACCAAAGTTTGAATATAATTATTACCTTGTATTAGAATGATAACCTACTGTAAGAAACAAAGATTTCTTGAGGTTGGATGATCACCTTACAAGATTGGAAGTGAGCTAGCAAACTTGAAAGTATTCTTGATTTTATGAAACTAGAACTTTTGGAATTTATGAAGAATACTTAGAACTTGAAGATAGAACTTGAGAGAGATCAATTAGATGAAGAAAATTGAAGAATGAAAGTGTTTGTAGGTGTTTTTGGTCGTTGGTGTATGGATTAGATATAAAGGATATGTAATTTTGTTTTCATGTAAATAAGTCATGAATGATTACTCATATTTTTGTAATTTTATGAGATATTTCATGCTAGTTGCCAAATGATGGTTCCCACATGTGTTAGGTGACTCACATGGGCTGCTAAGAGCTGATCATTGGAGTGTATATACCAATAGTACATACATCTAAAATCTGTGTATTGTACGAGTACGAATACGGGTGCATACGAGTAGAATTGTTGATGAAACTGAACGAGGATGTAATTGTAAGCATTTTTGTTAAGTAGAAGTATTTTGATAAGTGTCTTGAAGTCTTTCAAAAGTGTATGAATACATATTAAAACACTACATGTATATACATTTTAACTGAGTCGTTAAGTCATCGTTAGTCGTTACATGTAAATGTTGTTTTGAAACCTTTAGGTTAACGATCTTGTTAAATGTTGTTA
This sequence comes from Rutidosis leptorrhynchoides, assembly GCF_046630445.1. Classification (NCBI taxonomy): domain Eukaryota; kingdom Viridiplantae; phylum Streptophyta; class Magnoliopsida; order Asterales; family Asteraceae; genus Rutidosis; species Rutidosis leptorrhynchoides. Next base: position 439,266,058 of record NC_092336.1, read on the forward strand.
ACCCACTGTTTATAATATCAAAAGAGATTTTAAATTATTATATTATCATGATATTATGATGTACGAATATCTCTTAATATGATATATATACATTAAATGTCGTTACAACGATAATCGTTACATATATGTCTCGTTTCAAAATCATTAAGTTAGTAGTCTTGTTTTTACATATGTAGTTCATTGTTAATATACTTAATGATATGTTTACTTATCATAATATCATGTTAACTATATATATAACCATATATATGTCATCATATAGTTTTTACAAGTTTTAACGTTCGTGAATCACCGGTCAACTTGGGTAGTCAATTGTCTATATGAAACCTATTTCAATTAATCAAGTCTTAACAAGTTTGATTGCTTAACATGTTGGAAACATTTAATCATGTAAATATCAATCTCAATTAATATATATAAACATGGAAAAGTTCGGGTCACTACATGCTTGACATTTGTAATTGGTCAAACAGGTCATCAATACGCGGGAGTGGATAACGATTCTTGATGGTTAACTTGTTGAGTTCACGGTAATCAATACACATTCTCAACGTGCCATCTTTCTTCTTGACAAAAAGAACAGGTGCACCCCACGGTGACGAGCTAGGACGAATAAAACCTTTCTCCAGAAGTTCTTAGAGTTGGTTAGATAATTCCTTCATTTCTGACAGAGCTAATCGGTATGGTGCCTTTGCAATAGGTGCAGCACCAGGAGTCAAAACAATTTGAAACTCAACCTATCTTTGGGGAGGGAGACCAGGGAGTTCTTCAGGAAATACTTAGGGAGAGTCTCTAACCACTGGTACATCTTCAATGCGCTTCTCTTTAGATTTGAATTTCTTTACATGAGCCAAGATAGATTGATATTCCTTCATTAGATACTTGCGAGTTTTGATGCAAGAGATGATATTGAGTTTAGAACCACTCGTTTCCTCTTGAACAATTAGGGTTTTACCATTCTCATGAGGAATGTTAATAGTTTTCTCATAGCACATGATCGCAGCTCTTAATAGATGTAACCAATCCATCCCTACGACTACATCAAAGCTTCCTAACTCGATTGGCAATAGGTCGATCTTAAAGTGTTGGTCAGCTAGAATCATATCACAGTTTTTATACATGTTGTCTACTTTCATAACCTTGCCATTTGCTACTTCTACAAGACGCTTAACATCTAAGGCTTGTGTTTTTTTAGTGAATAAGGTACAAAATTCAGTAGACACATAACTTCTATCAGCACCAGAATTGAATAAAATAGTAGCATAAAAGTTGTTAACAAGAAACGTACCCGTTATCACTTCATCATCGTCAAGAGCTTCTTCAGCAGTCATCACAAATGCTCGGCTCTTAGCATTAGCATTTCCTTTATTCTTTGGACATTGGTTACGGAAATGCCCCTTTTCACCACAGTCATAGCATGCAGGAACGATTGTGTTAGCCTTTGTTGCAGGTGTATCGGTTGAGGAACCGCATCTCTATAATTCTTGGCTATATGGCCAATCTTCTTACACTTGGTGCACTCAGGCTTGCACCATCCAGCATGATGTTTCTTACAACGCTTACAAAATAGTTGTTTCCCAGCATAACCTCCTTTTGAATTATCGGCAACTCTTTTATTTGAACCTTGATTTGATCCTTGAGCAGGCTCAAATTTCCTCTTGCCCTCACTAGTCTTAACCTCAGATTGTTTCTTTACCGCAGCCTTCCTCCTCTTAGCCATCATAAGGTTTTGAGCCATCAGTGTCACCCCATCTATGGTTTCTTTCCCTGCAGCAATAACATTTCCCTGAATTTCTTCAGGAAGACCTTCCATGTACCTCTCTATTTTCTTATGTTCAGTAGGTATCATGTCTGGGCACAATGTAGCCAACTTTATAAATCGGTTGGTATAAGTCTCAATGTCGGTGCCTTTAACCTTCAATTCCCAGAACTCAACTTCCAGCTTCTGAATCTGGTTCCTCGGACAGAATTTATCAGTCATCATTAGTTTCAAGACGGGACACGAAATGGAATTTGCAGCATCTAGCCCTACAGTTTGGGAATACGCATTCCACCATGTCAAAGCAAGGCCACTTAGAGTGTGGGTAGTGTACTTCACTAGGTCAACATCTCCACAATTACAGATGCGAAATATTGATTCGAGTTTCTCGAACCAACGGGTCAACTCAATGGCTTCCTCATTTCCTTTTCATGACAAAGGCTTGCAGTTCATAAATTCCTTGTAGGTGCATGAAGTAGGGGGATTTTGATTCCCTTGGTTATTATTTCCTTGGTTGTTATTGTTGCTTTGAGCGGCAGCAAGTAGTTGTTGAAATTGTGCAGCGGTTAAAGTAACATTCGGGATATTGTTGGTAGCATCGCGACCTAAGGTTGATCCACCACGAGCCATTATTATTCAATACATAAATATAGTATTAGTTGAAGAGTAATGGTGCTAATAAGTTATAAGTTTGCTAATAAATGCACAAAATTCACACAACGTACAATAAGGTAGATAAAAGAAACAACGTGATATAACAAAACACTTAAAATTTTTATTACTAACAATTGGATAAAATATCCTTATTACACAGAATTTGAAAGGTTCGGGAGGCAATACCTTTACATGAATAAAAACTAAAATGGAAACAAAAAGAAATCCTAAGATCTAATCCTTCTTAGGAGATGGAGGCTTGGGCTTGTACTTGTAGTGACCCGAACTTTTCCATGTTTATACATATTAAATGAAATTGTTATTTACATGATTAAGTATTTCCAACATGTTAAGCAATCAAACTTGTTAAGATTTGATTAATTGAAATATGTTTCATATAGACAATTGACCACCCAAGTTGACCGGTGATTCACGAACGTTAAAACTTGTAAAAACTATATGATGACATATATATGACTATATATATATAGTTAACATGATATTATGATAAGTAAGTATCTCATTAGGTATTTTAATAATGAGTTAAATACATAAAATTGAGTTTATTGAATTAAGAAACTCGAAACGATATATATAACGATTATCGTTATAACAACGTCTTACTAAATACAAATGAATCATATTAAGATATTGATACAATATGTTTAATCATGATAAATGATAAGTAAACATGTCATTAAGTGTATTAACAATGAACTACATATGTGAAAACAAGACTACTAACTTAATGATTTCGAAACGAGACATATATGTAACGATTATCGTTGTAACAACATTTAACTGTATATATATCATACTAAGATATATTAATATATCATAATATCATGATAATCTAATAATTTAACATCTCTTTAGATATAATAAACAATGGGTTAACAACAATTAACAAGATTGTTAACCTAAAGGTTTCAAAACAACATTAACATGTAACGACTAACGATGACTTAACGACTCAGTTAAAATGTATATACATGTAGTGTTTTAATATGTATTCTTACACTTTTGAAAGACTTCAAGACACTTATCAAAATACTTCTACTTAACAAAAATGCTTACAATTACATCCTCGTTCAGTTTCATCAACAATTCTACTCGTATGCACCCGTATTTGTACTCGTAAAATACACAGCTTTTAGATGTATGTACTATTGGTATATACACTCCAATGATCAGCTCTTAGAAGCCCATATGAGTCACCTAACACATGTGGGAACCATCATTTGGCAACTAGCATGAAATATCTCATAAAATTACAAAAATATGAGTAATCATTCATGACTTATTTACAAGTAAACAAAATTACACATCCTTTATATCTAATCCATATACCAACGACTAAAAACACCTACAAATACTTTCATTCTTCAATTTTCTTCATCTAATTGATCTCTCTCAAGTTCTATCTTCAAGTTCTAAGTGTTCTTCATAAATTCTATAAGTTCTAGTTTCATAAAATCAAGAATACTTCCAAGTTTGCTAGCTTACTTTCAATCTTGTAAAGTGATCATCCAACCTCAAGAAATTTTTCTTATTTACAGTAATATATCTTTCTAATATAAGGTAATACTCATATTCAAACTTTGATTCAATTTCTATAACTATAACAATCTTATTTCGAGTGGAAATGTTACTTGAAGTTGTTTTCGTGTCATGATTCTGCTTCAAGAACTTTCATGCCATCCAAGGATCCTTTGAAGCTAGATCTATTTTTCTCATTTCCAGTAGGTTTACCTACTAAAATTAAGGTAGTAATGATGTTCATAACATCATTCGATTCATACATATAAAACTATCTTATTCGAAGATTTAAACTTGTAATCACTAGAACATAGTTTAGTTAATTCTAAACTTGTTCGCAAATAAAGTTAATCCTTCTAACTTGACTTTTAAAATCAACTAAAAATATATTCTATATCTATATGATATGCTAACTTAATGATTTAAAATCTGGAAACACGAAAAACATCGTAAAACCGGACATACGCCGTCGTAGTAACACCGCGGGCTGTTTTGGGTTTGATAATTAAAAACTATGATAAACTTTGATTTAAAAGTTGTTCTTCTAGGAAAATGATTTTTCTTATGAATATGAAACTATATCCAAAAATCATGGTTAAACTCAAAGTGGAAGTATGGTTTTCAAAATGGTCATCAAGACGTCGTTCTTTCGACTGAAATGACTACCTCTTACAAAAACGACTTGTAACTTATATTTTCGACTATAAACCTCAACTTTTTCTGCTTGTATTCATAAAATAAAGTTCAATATGAAACTACAGCAATTTGATTCACTCAAAACGGATTTAAAACGAAGAAGTTATGGGTAAAACAAGATTGGATATTTTTTTGATTGTTGTAGCTACGGGAAATATTGAAACAATTCTATAAAAATCATATCCTAGCTAACTTATATTGTATTATACATGTATTCTAATATATTATGTAATCTTGGGATACCATAGACACGAATACAATATTTTGACATATCATATCGACCCATCTATATATATATTTCAGAACAACCATAGACACTCTATATGCAGTAATGTTGGAGTTAGCTATACAGGGTTGAGGTTGATTCCAAAATATTATATACTTTGAGTTGTGATCTAGCCTGAGGCTTTCATACACAAGGTCATGGATTGATTCGAGATATTATATATTGCTTTATTTCTGTACATCTAACTGTGGACAACTAGTTGTAGGTTACTAACGAGGACAGCTCACTGAATAAACTTAAAACAGTAAAACGTATTAAAAATGTTGCAAATATATTTTGAACATACTTTGATATATATGTACATATTTGTTATAGGTTCGTGAATCAACCAGTGGCCAAGTCTTACTTCCCGATGAAGTAAATCTGTGAAAGTGAGTTTCATTACTCCCTTTTTAAATGCTTTTGCAATATATATTTTTGGGACTGAGAATACATGCGCTGCTTTTATAACTGTTTTACGAAATAGACACAAGTAATCAAAACTACATTATATGGTTGAATGATCGAAGCCGAATATGCCCCTTTTGCTTGGTAACCTAAGAATTAGTAAACTAGTCTACTAATTGACGCGAATCCTAAAGATAGATCTATTGGGCCTAACAAACCCCATCCAAAGTACCGGATGCTTTAGTACTTCGATGTTGTTTTATCATGTGTGAAGGATTTCCTGGAATGATAGGGGATATTCTTATATGCATCTTGTTAATGTCGGTTACCAGGTGTTCACCATATGAATGATTTTTATCTCTATGTATGGGATGTATATTGAAATATGAAATCTTGTGGTCTATTATTATGATTTGATAATATATAGGTTAAACCTATAACTCACCAACATTTTTGTTGACGTTTTAAGCATTTTTATTCTCAGGTGATTATTAAGAGCTTCCGCTGTTGCATACTAAAATAAGGACAAGATTTAGAGTCCATGCTTTTACGATATTATGTAAAAACTGCATTCAAGAAACTTATTTTTGATGTAATATATTCTTATTGTAAACCATTATGTAATGGTCGTGTGTAAACGGTATATTTTAAAATAATCTACGTAATGCTTTTTAAACCTTTATCGATAAAATAAAGGTTATGGTTGTTTTAAAAATGAATGCAATCTTTGAAAAACGTCTCATATAGAGGTCAAAACCTCGCAACGAAATCAATTAATATGGAACGTTTATAATCAATATGAACGGGACATTTTAGTTGTTATCAGCGCGTTGGTCTTAGAGAACTAGAAATTTTCATTAGTGTGTCTTATCAAGTTTGTTAGGATACATTAGTGAGTCTGGACTTCGACCGTGTTTTCTTTAAAAACGATTGCTTAACACTTTTGTTGGAAACTATATATTATTAACATGTAAATATTATGTGATATATTAACCTCTTAATGTGTTTGATATTGTGTGATAGATGTCTACCACTAGTACAAATCTCATCGACTCACCTAATAATAATGAAGAGTCGAATATAATTTGGGAAGATTCACAAATTCCCGAAGAGGAATCGGAAGAAGAGGAACCGGAAGAAGAGGAACCGGAAGAAGAGGAATCAGAAGAGGAGGAACCGGAAGAGGATGAACTGGAAGAAGAAGAGGTTTCGGAGGAAGAAATATTGATACCTACAATAAATCGATTTAATAAAAGAAAATCATCAACCAACGGACCAAAGTTAAAATTGGTCAATGGTGTTTTCGCCGAGGAAGCAAAATATTGGGAACATTACCAATTTTCTGATGAATCGGATCCCGATGAGGATTCCGATGATGTTATAGAAATTACCTCGATCCAATTTAATAAAGCAAAAGAAAATAATAAGGGAAAAGGTATACAAATAGAGAAACCTGATTCCAACCCCGATGAACTTTTTATGTATCGGCAACGTCCGTATTTCCTAAATTGTAACAATAACCCGGGAACCTCTAAACCACCAGGTTTTTCTAAACCATTGTGGAAAACGAAAGCTTGTATTAGAGGAACACCATATATCCCTAGAAAATTCGAAAAACGAACCAAGTCCGAAGAAGAAGAAACCAGTGATTCAGATTAGAGGGTTGTAATCATGTTGTGTATTATATGTATTGTAGTGTGCTTGTACTTTTATGTTCTATGTAAAAATAACTTGTATTATTTAATAATTATCTTTTACGAATCTAATCCTTGTCTATTTTACAGTATAAAAATAAAATGGACGTTAAGGGTAGACAACCGAATATTTTAGAAGACCTACCAGAGGATATGATTGAGGAAATCTTGTCTAGAGTCGGTCAGAATTCATCAACACATTTAGTTATGGCGAAATTAACTTGTCAAACATTTGAAAGACTTTCCAGAAATGCCTTAGTTTATAAAAGGCTTTCCTTTGATAGGTGGGGTATATCACATTGGGGAGACCGTAAGTTACGCCGTGTTTTCTTTAAAGCGTTAAATGCGGGGAACCCAAATGCAATTTCACGCTACGGGTTATTACGCTACGGGTTAAGCATGTTATACTTACGGGTTAGTAATGTTCGCTTCTTAACATAGTGAGAAAATAAACATGTGATTACAACTTTTAAATAAAACCTTCCCACAAGTGACGGATTCAGTAATTGGGGTGAGAAACAAGGTTTTTAGATTATTACGGGGTTGTTGGACATTACGAAACCCTCGTACTTTTAACGACATTACGACATGCTGCCTAGCCAATGGTCATAACGGTTACTTTCCACAAGTTCAAGGATGAGAAGTCGTCTTAGTAAAACCTGAATGCATGACTTGTTTCTGGACTTATGAATTATGTGTCTTTATTTCTTTTGCTGAACAACTTGCGTATTAACTATAATTGCCTTCATAGCTGCCGAGTAGCAAAGTTATTATGTGCTATATTTCATCCTATATATTTATTAGCGGTATTGTAAGTTTGTAAAATATTGTATAAAGTTTGAACGCGAAATATTATTGTAATAAGTTTTTCATATAGAATCGTAGTAGTTGAATTGTATAATAGCTACTAAGTATGAACTTAACGGGTAGGTACTACCCGAATTAAAACTATAAAATGCTAATATGAAGAAAAAGCTTTTATAAATAAGTTCATATTATGCTATGAAATACTATTGACTACTCTTAAATTCTATATGATTAACTCAATTCTTTTGGCTATTTTTGAAGGAAATGGCACCGGCGACTCGTCAGAACTTGAATATGAGTGAGGAAGATTTTCGTGTTTTCCTTGCTGCGAACATAGCCGCAGTGCAGGTTGCGATGTAAAATAACAATAACTCTGGATCTAGCAGTGGAACTAATTCCGCAAGAAATCGTGTAGGATGCTCCTACAAAGAATTCACTGCCTGCAAACCTTTGGAATTTGATGGAACCTGAAGGACCAATTGGATTGAAACGGTGGACCGAGAAGGTCGAATCGGTGTTTGCCATAAGTAAGTGTACTGAAGAGGACAAAGTTAAGTACGCAACGCATACCTTCACAGGTACGACGTTAACATGGTGGAATACCTATCTCGATCAGGTAGGACAAGATGCTGCTTACGCACTACCATGGTCAGCATTCAAGCAATTGATGAACGAGCAGTATCGTCCCAGAAACGAGGTCAATAAGCTCAAGGTAGAGCCTAGAGGATTACGAACACAAGGTTTTGATATCACCACGTATGAACGACGATTCACAGAATTGTGCCTATTGTGTCCCAGAACATTCGAAGACGAAGAAGAGAAGATCGACGCATTTGTAAAAGGGTTACCAGAAAGAATTTAAGAAGATGTGAGTTCACACGAGCCCACCTCCATACAAAAGGCAAGTTGAATGGCTCACAAATTAGTGAACCAGGTCGAAGGAAGGATTAAAGAGCAGGCGACCGAAGAGGCTAACATGAAACAAGTCAAGAGAAAGTGGGAAGAAACCAATGACAAGAGTCACCAATACAACAACAACAATCACAACCACAATCGCAATAACTATCCCAATAACCACAACATCAATCGCAACAACAATTTCAACAAACGTCCCAACAACAACTACAATAACCGTCCCAACAACAATAACAACAACAACAATAACAACAGCAATAATAACAATCCCAACAACAATCTCAATAACAACAATGGCAATAAAAACCAAAAACAGCCATGCCAAAGATGTGAAGAGCATCACCTAGGGTTCTGCACGACATTTTGCAACAAGTGTAAAAGAAATGATCATAGCATGAAGAAGTGCGAAATCTACGTACCAATGCATAACAGAACTAAAGGAACAAATAATGACGGAACCAATAACACCGCCATAGTTTGTTTTGGATGTGGAAAACTGGGCCACTTTAGTAGAAATTGATCAGGGGAATACTAATGGGCAGGACTGCGGAAGAGTTTTCAATATTAATACGGCAAAAGCGCAGGAAGACCCGGAGCTTGTTACGGGTACGTTTCTCATTGACAATAAATCTGCTTATATTTTTTTTTTATTCGGGTGCGGATAGAAGCTATATGAGTAAAGATTTTTGTGCTAAACTAAGTTGTTCACCGACGCCCTTGGATAATAAATTTTTACTCAAATTAGCAAACGGTAAATTAATTACAGCAGATAATATATGTCGGAATCGAGAAATTAAACTGGCTAGTAAAACATTTAAGATTGACTTGATACCAGTAGAGTTAGGGAGTTTTGATGTGATAATCGGTATGGAGTGGTTGAAAGAAGTGAAAGCAGAGATCGTTTGTTATAAAAATGCAATTCGCATTATACGAGAAAAAGAAAAACTCTTAATGGTGTACGGAGAAAAGAGCAACGCGAAGTTAAATCTTATTAGTAACCTGAAGGCACAAAAACTAATAAGAAAAGGTTGCTATGTTGTGCTAGCACACGTCGAGAAAGTCAATTTCGAAGAAAAGAACATCAATGATGTTCCCGTCGCAAAAGAATTTCCCGATGTATTTTCGAAAGAATTACTGGGACTACCTCCACACCGATCCGTTGAATTTCAAATAGACCTTGTACCGGGAGCTGCACCAATAGCTCGTGCTCCATACAGACTCGTACCCATCGAAATGAAGGAACTTCAGAGACATTTACAAGAACTTTTAGAGCGTGGTTTCATTCGACCAAGCACATCACCATAGGGAACTCCTGTTTTGTTTGTCAAGAAGAAGGATGGTACATTTAGGTTATGTATCGACTACCGAGAGTTGAACAAACTTACCATCAAGAACCGCTACCCACTACCGAGAATCGATGACTTATTTGATCAACTACAAGGCTCATCAATTTATTCTAATATTGATTTACGTTCTGGGTATCATCAAATGCGGGTGAAGGAGGATGATATTCCAAAGACTGCTTTTAGGACGCGTTACAGTCATTACGAGTTTATGGTTATGCCGTTTGGGTTGACTAACACACCAGCTGTGTTCATGGACCTCATGAACCGAGTGTGTGGACCATACCTTGACAAGTTTGTCATTGTTTTCATCGATGACATACTTATTTACTTAAAAAATGACCAAGAGCATGAAGAACATTTGAGAAAAGTGCTAGAGTTATTAAGGAAAGAAAAATTGTACGCTAAGTTTTCAAAGTGTGCATTTTGGTTGGAAGAAGTTCAATTCCTGGGTCACATAGTGAACAAAGAAGGTATTCAGGTGGATCCAGCAAAGATTGAAACAGTTGAAAAATGGGAAACCCCGAAAACTCCGAAGCATATACGCCAATTTTTAGGACTAGCTGGGTACTACAGATGATTCATCCAAGATTTTTCCAGAATAGCAAAACCCTTGACTGCATTAACGCATAAAGGGAGGAAATTTGAATGGAAGGATGAACAAGAGAAAGCGTTTCAATTGTTAAAGAAAAAGTTAACTACGGCACCTATATTATCATTACCTGAAGGGAATGATGATTTTGTGATATATTGTGACGCTTCAAAGCAAGGTCTCGGTTGTGTATTAATGCAACGAACGAAGGTAATTGCTTATGCGTCTAGACAATTAAAGATTCACGAGCAGAATTATATGACGCATGATTAGGAAATAGATGCGGTTGTTTTTGCATTAAAGACTTGGAGGCACTACTTATATGGGGTCAAAAGTATTATATATACCGACCACAAAGGTCTTCAACACATATTTTATCAGAAACAACTGAACATGAGGCAACGCAGGTGGATTGAATTGTTGAATGATTACGACTTTGAGATTCGTTACCACCCGGGGAAGGTGAATGTGGTAGCCGACGCTTTGAGCAGAAAGGACAGAGAACCTATTCGAGTAAAAGCTATGAATATAATGATTCACAATAACCTTACTACTCAAATAAAGGAGGCGCAACAAGGAGTTTTAAAAGAGGAAAATTTAAAGGATGAAAAACCCAAAGGATCGGAGAAGCATCTTAATATATGGGAAGATGGAACCCGGTATAGGGTTGAAAGAATTTGGGTACTAAAATTTGGAGATATGAGAGAAATGGTACTTAGAGAAGCTCATAAAACCAGATACTCAATATACCCTGGAACGTGGAAGATGTACAAGGATCTCAAGAAACATTTTTGGTGGCCGGGTATGAAAGCTGATGTTGCTAAATACGTAGGAGAATGTTTGACGTGTTCTAAGGTCAAAGTGGAACATCAGAAACCATCAGGTCTACTTCAACAACCCGAAATCCCGGAATGGAAATGGGAAAACATTACCATGGATTTCATCACTAAATTGCCAAGGACTGCAAGTGGTTTTGATACTATTTGGGTAATAGTTGATCATCTCACTAAATCTGCACACTTCCTGCCAATAAGAGAAGATGACAAGATGGAGAAGTTAGCACGACTGTATTTCAAGGAAGTCGTCTCCAGACATGGAATATCAATCTCTATTATCTCTGATAGGGATGGCAGATTTATTTCAAGATTCTGGCAGACATTACAGCACGCATTAGGAACTCGTCTAGACATGAGTACTGCCTATCATCCACAAACTAATGGACAGAGCGAAAGGACGATACAAACACTTGAAGACATGCTACAAGCATGTGTTATAGATTTCGGAAACAGTTGGGATCGACATCTACCGTTAGCAGAATTTTCCTACAACAACAGCTACCATTCAAGCAATAAGATGGCGTCGTTTGAAGCACTTTATGGTAGAAAGTGCAGGTCTCCGATTTGTTGGAGTGAAGTGGGGGATAGACAGATTACGGGTCCGGAGATAATACAAGAAACTACTAAGAAGATCATCCAAATTTAACAACGGTTGAAAACCGCCCAAAGTCGAAAAAAGAGCTACGCCGACATTACAAGAAAAGATATAGAATTTGAAATTGGAGAGATGGTCATGCTTAAGGTTGCACCTTGGAAAGGCGTTGTTCGATTTGGTAAATGAGGGAAATTAAATCCAAGGTATATAGGACCATTCAAGATTATTGATCGTGTCGGACCAGTAGCTTACCGACTTGAGTTACCTCAACAACTCGCGGCTGTACATAACACTTCCCACGTCTTGAATTTAAAGAAATATTTTGCTAAAGAAGATCTCACTATTCCATTAGACAAAATCCAAATCAATGAAAAACTTCAGTTCATCGAAGAACCCGTCGAAATAATGGATCGTGAGGTTAAAAGACTTAAACAAAACAAGATACCAATTGTTAAGGTTCAATGGAATGCTCATAGAGGACCTGAGTTCACCTGGGAACGAGAAGATCAGATGAAGAAGAAATACTCGCACTTATTTCCAGAAGATACGTCAACACCTCCAACTGCTTAAAATTTCGGGACGAAATTTATTTAACGGGTAGGTACTGTAGTGACCCGAACTTTTCCATGTTTATATATATTAAATGAAATTGTTATTTACATGATTAAGTGTTTCTAACATGTTAAGCAATCAAACTTGTTAAGACTTGATTAATTGAAATAGGTTTCATATAGACAATTGACCACCCAATTTGACCGGTGATTCACGAACGTTAAAACTTGTAAAAACTATATGATGACATATATATGATTATATATATAGTTAACATAATATTATGATAAGTAAGTATCTCATTAGGTATTTTAACAATGAGTTATATACATAAAATTGAGTTTATTGAATTAAGAAACTCGAAACGATATATATAACGATTATCGTTATAACAACGTCTTACTAAATACATATGAATCATATTAAGATATTGATAAAATATGTTTAATCATGATAAATGATAATTAAACATGTCATTAAGTGTATTAACAATGAACTACATATGTAAAAACAAGACTACTAACTTAATGATTTCGAAACGAGACATATATGTAACGATTATCGTTGTAACAACATTTAACTGTATATATATCATACTAAGATATATTAATATATCATAATATTATGATAATTTAATAATTTAACATCTATTTAGATATAATAAATAATGGGTTAACAACATTTAACAAGATCGTTAACCTAAAGGTTTCAAAACAACATTTACATGTAACGACTAACGATGACTTAACAACTCAGTTAAAATGTATATACATGTAGTGTTTTAATATGTATTCTTAAAATTTTTGAAAGACTTCATGACAATTATCAAAATACTTCTACTTAACAAAAATGCTTACAATTACATCCTCGTTCAGTTTCATCAGCAATTCTACTCGTATGCACCCGTATTCGTACTCGTACAATACACAGCTTTTAGATGTATGTACTATTGGTATATACACTCCAATGATCAGCTCTTAGCAGCCCATGTGAGTCACCTAACACATGTGGGAACCATCATTTGGCAACTAGCATGAAATATCTCATAAAATTACAAAAATATGAGTAATCATTCATGACTTATTTACAAGTAAACAAAATTACACATCCTTTATATCTAATCCATATACCAACGACCAAAAACACCTACAAACACTTTCATTCTTCAATTTTCTTCATCTAATTGATCTCTCTCAAGTTCTATCTTCAAGTTCTAAGTGTTCTTCATAAATTCTATAAGTTCTAGTTTCATAAAATCAAGAATACTTCCAAGTTTGCTAGCTTACTTTCATTAGTTTTACCTACTAAAATTAAGGTAGTTTTACCTACTTCCATTAGTTTTACACATCCTATATGTTTCGTGTATACATGTATTCGTGTCTACGACGGCGTATGTTCGGTTTTACGGTGTTTTTCGTGTTTCCAGGTTTTAAATCATTAAGTTAGCATATCATATAGATATAGAACATATGTTTAGTTGATTTTAAAAGTCAATTTAGAAGGATTAACTTTATTTGCGAACAAGTTTAGAATTAACTAAACTATGTTCTATTGATTACAAGTTTAAATCTTTGAATAAGATAGTTTTATATGTATGAATCGAATGATGTTATGAACATCATTACTACCTTAATTTTAGTAGGTAAAACTAATGGAAATAAGACAAATGGATCTAGCTTCAAAGGATCCTTGGATGGCTTGAAAGTTCTTGAAGCAGAATCATGACACGAAAACAAGTTCAAGTAAGATTTCCACTCGAATTAAGATTGTTATAGTTATAGAAATTGAATCAAAGTTTGAATATGAGTATTACCTTGTATTAGAAAGATATCTTACTGTAAATAAGAAAGATTTCTTGAGGTTGGATCATCACTTTACAAGATTGGAAGTAAGCTAGCAAACTTGGAAGTATTCTTGATTTTATGAAACTAGAACTTATAGAATTTATGAAGAACACTTAGAACTTGAAGATGGAACTTGAGAGAGATCAATTAGATGAAGAAAATTGAAGAATGAAAGTGTTTGTAGGTGTTTTTGGTCGTTGGTATATGGATTAGATATAAAGGATATGTAATTTTGTTTTCATGTAAATAAGTCATGAATGATTACTAATATTTTTGTAATTTTATGAGATATTTCATGCTAGTTGCCAAATGATGGTTTCCACATGTGTTAGGTGACTCACATGGGCTGCTAAGAGCTGATCATTGGAGTGTATATACCAATAGTACATACATCTAAAAGCTGTGTATTGTACGAGTACGAATACGGGTGCATACGAGTAGAATTGTTGATGAAACTGAACGAGGATGTAATTGTAAGCATTTTTGTTTAGTAGAAGTACTTTGATATGTGTCTTGAAGTCTTTCAAAAGTGTAAGAATACATATCAAAACACAACATGTATATACATTCTAATGGAGTCGTTAAATCTTCGTTAGTCGTTACATGTAAGTGTTGTTTTGAAACCTTTAAGTTAACGATCTCAATTAATGTTGTTAACCCAATGTTTATTATATCAAATGAGATGTTAAATTTTTATTTTATCATGATATTATGATGTATGAATATATCTTAATATGATATATACATTAAAATATCGTTACAACGATAATCGTTACATATAAGTCTCGTTTCGTAATTCTTGAGTTAGTAGTCTTGTTTTTACATATGTAGTTCATTGTTAACACATTTAATGATATATTTAAATATCATTTTATCGTGTTAAATATAGTGTATCACTATCTTAATATGATACATATGTATTTAGTAGACGTTATCATAACGATAATCGTTATATATATCATTTCGAGTTTCTTAACTTAGTAATCTCATTTCTTATGTATATCACACATTATTAATATACTTAGTGAGATACTTACTCATCATAATCTCATGTCAACCATATATATATGTCTATATATACCACAACATATAGTTTTTACAAATTTGTAACGTTCGTGAATCGCCGGTCAACTTGGGTGATCAATTGTCTATATGAAACGTATTTCATTTAATCAACTCTTAACAAGTTTGATTGCTTAACACGTTGTAAACATTTAGTCATGTAAATATCAATCTCAATTAATATATATAAACATGGAAAAGTTCGGGTCACTACAGTACCTACCCGTTAAATAAATTTCGTCCCGAAATTTTAAGCTGTTGAAGGTGTTGACGAATCTTCTGGAAATAGATACGGGTATTTCTTCTTCATCTGATCTTCATGCTCCCAGGTGAACTCGAGTCCTCTACGAGCATTCCATCGAACCTTAACAATCGGTATCTTGTTTTGCTTAAGTCTCTTAACCTCACGATCCATTATTTCGACGGGTTCTTCAATGAATTGAAGTTTTTCATTGATTTGGATTTCGTCCAATGGAATAGTGAGATCTTATTTAGCAAAATATTTCTTCAAATTCGAGACGTGGAAAATGTTATGTACAGCTATGAGTTGTTGAGGTAGCTCCAGTTGGTAAGCTACTGGTCCGACACGATCTATAATCTTGAATGGTCCAATGTACCTTGGATTTAGTTTCCCCCGTTTACCAAATCGAACAACGCCTTTCCAAGGTGAAACCTTAAGCATGACCATTTCTCCAATTTCAAACTCTATATCTTTTCTTTTACTGTCCACGTAGCTCTTTTGTCGACTCTGGGCAGTTTTTAATCGTTGTTGAATATGGATGATTTTCTCGGTAGTTTCTTGTATTATCACCGGACCCGTAATCTGTCTATCCCCCACTTCATTCCAACAAATCGGAGACCTGCACTTTCTACCATAAAGTGCCTCAAACGGCGTCATCTCAATACTAGAATGATAACTGTTGTTGTAGGAAAATTCTGCTAACGGAAGGTGTCGATCCCAACTGTTTCCGAAATCAATAACACATGCTCGTAGAATGTCTTCAAGCATTTGTATCGTCCTTTCGCTCTGCCCATCAGTTTGTGGATGATAGGCAGTACTGATGTCTAGACGAGTCCCCAATGCTTGTTGCAACGTCTGCCAGAACCTTGAAACAAATCTACCATCCCTATCAGAGATAATAGAGATGGGTATTCCATGTCTGGAGACAACCTCCTTCAAATACAATCGCGCCAACTTCTCCATTTTGTCATCTTCTCTCATTGGCAGGAAGTGTGCTGACTTGGTGAGATGATCAACTATTACCCAAATAGTATCATAACCACTTGCAGTCCTTGGCAATTTAGTAATGAAATCCATGGTAATGTTTTCCCATTTCCATTCCGGGATTTCAGGTTGTTGTAATAGACCTGATGGTTTCTGATGTTCAGCTTTAACCTTAGAATACGTCAAACATTCTCCTACATATTTAGCAATATCAACTTTCATACCCGGCCACCAAAAGTGTTTCTTGAGATCTTTATACATCTTCCCCGCTCCGGGATGTATTGAATATCTGGTTTTATGTGCTTCCTTAAGTACCATTTCTCTCACATCTCCAAACCTTGGTACCCAAATTCTATCAGCCCTATATCGAGTTTCATCTTCCCGAATATTAAGATGTTTCTCTGATTCTTTGGGTATCTCATTCTTCAACTTTCCTTCTTTTACAACCCCCTGTTGCGCCTCCTTTATTTGAGTAGTAAGGTTAGTACGAATAATTATATTCATAGCTTTTACCCGTATAGGTTCTCTGTTCTTTCTACTCAAAGCGTCAGCTACCACATTCGCCTTCCCCGGGTGGTATCGGATCTCAAAATCATAATCATTCAACAGTTCAATCCACCTGCGTTGTCTCATATTCAGTTGCTTCTGATTAAATATATGTTGGAGACTTTTGTGGTCGGTATATATAATACTTTTGACCCCATATAAATAATGCCTCCAAGTCTTTAATGCAAAAACAATAGCACCCAATTCTAAATCGTGAGTCGTATAATTTTGCTCGTGAATCTTCAATTGTCTAAGAAATTACCTTCGTTCGTTGCATTAATACACAACCGAGACCTTGCTTTGATGCGTTACAATAAATCACAAAATCATCATTCCCTTAAGGCAATGACAATATAGGTGCCGTAGTTAGCTTTTTATTCAATAACTGAAACGCCTTCTCTTGTTCATCCTTCCATTCAAATTTCTTCCCTTTATGCGTTAATGCAGTCAAGGGTTTTGCTATTTTGGAGAAATCTTAGATGAATCTTCTGTAGTAACCAGCCAATCCTAAAAATTGACGTATATGGTTCAGAGTTTTTGGGGTTTCCTACTTTTCAACGGTTTCGATCTTTGCCGGGTCCACCTGGATACCTTCTTTGTTCACTATGTGACCGAGGAATTGAACTTCTTCCAACCAAAATGCACACTTTGAAAACTTAGCGTACAGTTTTTCTTTCCTCAATACTTCTAGCACTTTTCTCAAATATTTTTCATACTCTTGATCATTCTTTGAGTAAATAAGTATGTCATTGATGAAAACAATGACAAACTTGTCAAGATATGGCCCACACACTCGGTTCATAAGGTCCATGAACATAGTTGGTGCGTTAGTCAATACAAACGGCATAACCATAAACTCGTAATGACCATAACGCGTCCTAAAAGCAATTTTTGGAATATCATCCTCCTTTACTCGCATTTGATGATATCCAAAACGTAAATCGAATTTCGAATAAACCGACGAGCCTTGTAGTTGATCAAATAAGTCGTCAATTCTCGGTAGTGGATAACGGTTTTTGATGGTAAGTTTATTCAACTCTCTGTAGTTAATACACGACCTAAATGTACCATCCTTCTTCTTGACAAACAAAACAGGAGCTCCCCATGGTGATGTACTTGGTCGAATGAAACCACGTTCTAATAGTTCTTGCAATTGGCTTTGCAGTTCTTTCATCTCACTGGGTGCGAGTCTGTAAGGAGCACGAGCTATTGGTGCAGCTCCTGGTACAAGATCTATTTGAAATTCAACAAATCGATGTGGAGGTAGTCCCGGTAATTCTTTCGAAAATACATCGGGAAATTCTTTTGCGACGGGAAAATCATTGATGCTCTTTTCTTCAGTTTGTACTTTCTCGACGTGTGCTAGAACAGCATAGCAACCTTTTCTTATTAGTTTTTGTGCCTTCAAATTACTAATAAGATGTAGCTTCATGTTGCCCTTTTCTCCGTACACCATTAAGGGTTCTCCTTCTTCTCGTACAATGCGAATTGCATTTTTGTAACATACGATCTCTGCTTTCATCTCCTTCAGCCAGTCCATGCCAACTATTACATCAAAACTCCCTAACTCTACTGGTATCAAATCAATCTTAAATATTTCGCTACCCAGTTTAATTTCTCGATTACGGCATATATAATCTGCTGAAATTAATTTACCGTTTGCTAATTCGAGTAAAAATTTACTATCCAACGGCGTCAATGGACAACTTAATTTAGCATAAAAATCTCTACTCATATAGCTTCTATCCGCACCAGAATCAAATAAAACGTAAGCAGATTTATTGTCAATAAGAAACGTACCTGTAACAAGTTCCGGGTCTTCCTGTGCCTCTGCCGCATTAATATTGAAAACTCTTCCGCGGCCTTGTCCATTCGTGTTCTCCTGGTTCGGGCAATTTCTAATAATGTGGCCCGGGTTTCCACATTTATAACAAACTACATTGGCATAACTTGCTCTGACACTACTTGCTCCGCCATTACTCGTTCCGACACCATTTGTTCCTTTCGTTCTGTTAACCCCTGGTCCGTAGACCTCACACTTCGCCGCGCTATGACCATTTCTTTTAAACTTGTTGCAAAATTTGGTGCAGAACCCTGAGTGATACTTTTCACACCTTTGGCATAGCTGCTTCTGATTGTTGTTGTTGTTGCGGTTGTTATTGTTGTTGGGATGATTGTTGTAGTTGTTGTTGTTGTTGTTGTGCCGTTTGTTGTAGTTGCGATTGATGTTGCAATTGTTGGGATAGTTGTTGTTGTATTGGTGACTCTTATCACCGTTTTCCTCCCACTTTCTTTTGACTAGCTTCACGTTGGCCTCTTCGGCCACTTGTTCTTTAATTCTTCCCTCAATCTGGTTCACTAGTTTGTGAGCCATTCTACATGCCTTTTGTATGGAGGCAGGCTTGTGTGAACTTATATCTTCTTGGATTCTCTCTGGTAACCCTTTCACAAACGCGTCGATCTTCTCTTCCTCATCTTCGAACGCTCTCGGACACAATAGGCACAATTCTATGAATCGTCTTTCGTACGAAGTAATATCGAATCCCTGTGTTCGTAACCCTCTAAGTTCTGACTTGAGCTTATTGACCTCGGTTCTGGGACGGTACTTCTCGTTCATCAAGTGCTTGAATGCTGACCACGGTAGCACGTAAGCAGCATCTTGTCCCACTTGCTCTAGATAGGTATTCCACCATGTTAACGTAATACCTGTGAAGATATGCGTAGCGTACTTCACTTTGTCTCCTTCAGCACACTTACTTATGGCAAACACCGATTCAATCCGATTGCTCCTTCAGTCCACCGTTTCAATCCGATTGGTCCTTCGGTCCCATCAAATTTTGAAGGTTTGCAGGCAGTGAATTCCTTGTAGGAGCATCCTACACGATTTCTTGCGCCGTTAGCTGTATTGCTAGATTCAGAGTTATTGTTGGTATGTAGCGCGGCCTGTACTGCTGTAGTGACCCTAACTTTTCCATGTTTAAATATATTAAATGAAATTGATATTTACATGATTAAGTGTTTCCAACATGTTAAGCAATCAAACTTGTTAAGACTTGATTAATTGAAATAGGTTTCATATAGACAATTGACCACCCAAGTTGACCGGTGATTCACGAACGTTAAAACTTGTAAAAACTATATGATGACATATATATGATTATATATATAGTTAACATGATATTATGATAAGTAAGTATCTCATTAGGTATTTTAACAATGAGTTACATAGATAAAATTGTGTTTATTGAATTAAGAAACTCGAAATGATATATATAACGATTATCGTTATAACAACGTCTTACTAATTACATATGAATCATATTAAGATATTGTTACACTATGTTTAATCATGATAAATGATAAGTAAACATGTCATTATGTATATTAACAATGAACTACATATGTAAAAACAAGACTACTAACTTAAGGATTTCGAAACGAGACATATATGTAACGATTATCGTTGTAACGACATTTAAATGTATATATATCATATTAATATATATTAACATATCATAATATCATGATAATATAATAATTTAACATCTCATTAGATATAATAAACATTGGGTTAACAACATTTAACAAGATCGTTAACTTAAAGGTTTCAAATCAACATTTACATGTAACGACTAACGATGACTTAACAACTCAGTTAAAATGTATATACATGTAGTGTTTTAATATGTATTCATACACTTTTGAAAGACTTCAAGACACTTATAAAAATACTTCTACTTAACAAAAATGCTTACAATTACATCCTCGTTCAGTTTCATCAACAATTCTACTCGTATGCACCCGTATTCGTACTCGTACAATACACAGCTTTTAGATGTATGTACTATTGGTATATTGTAACGACCCTGTCCTAATCCTCCTGGACGAAGTCATCAACATTTGGTCCCATTGCGATGATCGACTCCAAGTAATGTCCTTAAAATGAGCAAATGCACAGCGGGAGACTTAATTCTTACCTGAGAAATAACATGCTTAAAAGTGTCAACCAAAAGGTTGGTGAGTTCATAGGTTTATCATAATAATCATTTCAATATGTTAATAGACCACAAGATTTCCGTTTATAAATATATGTACACTCGCAAGTGTATAAATGTATTCTATAAGTTGTAGGCACCCGGTAACAAGCCTTAACGTTCATGTTTTACCCTCTGAAGTACACCAGATCAGGTGTGTTTAAAATAACCTCGAAGTACTAAAGCATCCCATAGTCAGGATGGGGTTTGTCAGGCCCAATAGATCTATCTTTAGGATTCGCGCCTACCGTACATAGACAAGTAGTTTAATGTTACCAAGCTAAGGGTATATTTCTGGTTTAAACCCACGTAGAATTAGTTTTAGTACTTGTGCCTATTTCGTAAAAAATTTATAAAAAACAGCGCATGTATTCTCAGTCCCAAAAATATATATAAAAGGGAGCAAATGAAACTCACCATACTGTATTTTGTAGTAAAAATACATAGGACAACTTTGAACAAATATAGGATTGGCCTCGGATTCACGAACCTATATCATTTGTATAAATATATTAAATCATGTAATCGTAATTAAACAAATTTGTATATATATATATATATATAATTATGTATTACTGATAATGCTAAAAATGAACATATATTTCATAGCATTATTCCTCAAGAAAGACAAGCTTTTAGTTGCAATTGTTCTATTTACAAGTGATATTCGTTTAAATAATAAAAGGTGAAGACAAAAGACAGATTCGACGAATTGAAGACGCAAACGACCAAAAAGCTCAAAAGAACAAAAGACAATCAAAGAGGTTCCAATTATTGATAAGAAACGTCTCGAAATTACAAGAGTACAAGATTTAAAACGCAAAGTACAAAATATAAAATTGTACGCAAGGACGTTCGAAAATCCGGAACCGGGACCAGAATCAACTCTCAACGCTCGACGCAACGGACTAAAAATTACAAGTTAACTATGTATATAAATATAATATAATATATAATTAATTATATTAATTATATATATATTATATTTATAAATAAAAACCGTCGGCAGAGAAAGACTCCAAAGATGTGAGCTGTAATTTCATTCTCCGCGACTCGCGGAGTTTGAAGGCCAAAATGGCCGCGAGTCGCGGAGCCCCCAGTTTTGAAACTCCCTATAAAGCAAACCAAATTCTGATCATTTTCATCATCTTTTTTCTCCTCATTCATACGATATATTTATATTTATAATTTATATTTTAATTTTAATTTTAATTATAATTCTAATAATAAGGGTATGTTAGCGAATATTGTAAGGGTGTAAGTCGAAATTCTGTCCGTGTAACGCTACGCTATTTTTAATCATTGTAAGTTATGTTCAACATTTTTACATTAATGTCTCGTAGCTAAGTTATTATTATGCTTATTTAATCCGAAGTAATCATGATGTTGGGCTAATTACTAAAATTGGGTAATTGGGCTTTGTACCATAATTGGGGTTTGGACAAAAGAACGACAATTGTGGAAATTAGACTATGGGCTATTAATGGGCTTTATATTTGTTTAACTAAATGATAGTTTGTTAATGTTAATATAAAGATTTACAATTGGGAGTCCCTATAAATTACCATATATACTCAATCGGGCACGATGGGCGGGGTATTTATATGTACGAATAATCGTTCATTTAACCGGACACGGGAATGGATTAATAGCCACTAGAATAATTAAAACAAGGGTGAAATTATGTACAAAGGACACTTGGTATAATTGATAACAAAATATTAAAACCTTGGGTTACACTCAGTCGACATCCTGGTGTAATTATTAAACAAAGTATTAAAATCTTGTTACAGTTTAAATCCCCAATTAGTTGGAATATTTAACTTCGGGTATAAGGATAATTTGACGAGGGCACTCGCACTTTATATTTATGACTGATGGACTGTTATGGACAAAAACCAGACGGACATATTAAATAATCCAGGACAAAGGACAATTAACCCATGGGCATAAAACTAAAATCAACACGTCAAACATCATGATTACGGAAGTTTAAATAAGCATAATTCTTTTATTTCATATTTAATTTCCTTTATTTTATATTTAATTGCACTTCTAATTATCGCATTTTTATTGTTATTGTATTTAATTGCACTTTTAATTATCGTACTTTTTAATTATCGCAAGTTTATTTTATCGCACTTTTATTATTCGCAATTTCATTATCGTTAATTACTTTATGCTTTAATTTAAATCTTGTATTTATTTTACATTTAGTTTTAACTGCGACTAAAGTTTTAAAATCGACAAACCGGTCATTAAACGGTAAAAACCCCCCTTTATAATAATAATTTTACTTATATATATATATTTGTATTTTTATAAAAGTAAACTAATATAGCGTTAAGCTTTGTTTAAAAAGATTCCCTGTGGAACGAACCGGACTTACTAAAAACTACACTACTGTACGATTAGGTACACTGCCTATAAGTGTTGTAGCAAGGTTTAAGTATATCCATTCTATAAATAAATAAATATCTTGTGTAAAATTGTATCGTATTTAATAGTATTTCCTAGTAAAATTAATAAATATTTCGTATCCCTTAGCTTTGACATCAAGTATTTTTGGCGCCGCTGCCGGGGAACTTTCTAAACGCCGGAAACGCAACGCTAATAAAAAAAAAGGATTTTTAGTTTACTTCTATTAAAAGTCGCTTTTATAAAAATACGTTTTTAAATATTCGAAAATATAAAAAGAAAAACAAAAATATAAGTATTTTTAAGATTTTGTTAAATATTTAAGTTTTATAAAGTTTCTTTATTTTTATTTTATAAAAACATAAGTTTTATTTAAGTATTTTGTTTTTATTTAAAAACATAAAAAAATATATATAAATCTAGTTTTAAGTATTTTATTTATTAAAATTATAAAGTAGTTCTATTTTATTTAAGTTTTTAAAATATAAGTTTTTATACACATATTTTTTTTAACAGAAAAATTAAAAACAGAAAAAAAAAATAAATAAATAAATAAATAAATAAAGAAAAACGCGTCAAATTTGAAACCTGTCAGCTGAAATTTGAAACCCCGCGAGTCGCGGGGTTTGAAGCTTTGAATACCGCAAGTCGCGGAGCTGCTCTGACACGCTGACAGAACCCTAATTTCACATTAATTACGGATTATATTATAATTATTAATATAAAACCCTAATTAGGTTTTAATTAATTATTAATTTTAGTTTTTATTATTATTTTGTTTAATTAGTTTAATTAAAATATTAAATTAATAATTTTAATAAATAAATAATATAAAAATAATATTTTTATAAAAATTGTAATTTTTACAACTTTTTGTATATTTTTATATTTTGTCCCTTTTTAATCGCTTTAGCGTAACTTTTGTATTTTTAGCTCATATTTAGTTTTAAACTTAGTTTTTGCCATAGTTATTTTTACTTCTAGATTTTAAGGCTTTGCCGTAGAATTCCTTAAGTGCTTTTTCTTTAGACTAAGATTTAGGTGCTTTAGAATTTTGCGACGCCTTTTTAAGTTTTAGTTTCTTTTTAAGTTATTTCCATTTGGGATTTAGTTTTTCTTGTAAGCTTTAATATTTTTAGACGACTTTTTACCTATGTATCAATTATCATTCCAATTAGTAATTTCAATTTGCGATTATAATTTTAAGTTAGTTGTAGTAATAAGGTTAGGTTAGTCAAGTATTTTTAAGTTTTATAAGTTTCTTTTATTTTTCCGTCACCTTTTATTTTTCAACCATTTTTCTTTTTCGACGAACTCTTTTTCTTTCTTATTTCTCGCTATTCTAGTTTTAGGACATAGATTTTTATTCTACTTCTTATCTAAATTTCTTAAAATTACGAAAATTTATTTTAAGTGGTTAAATTAATAGACATCAAAATTTTCTGGTTCGTAGTAATAGTTGGATTTGTACGTGGACCGGGTTATTGGAGCCAAACAGTCCTCAATTATATTGAGACCAAACGAATCCTGCCCCTCTGCTGCATCTTTTGGCTATTCGAAACGTGGGCAAAATCAGAAAAGTCTATTGATTGGATAACTTATTATAATTTTTCTTTCCTTTTAAAAACTAATAGGATATTCAGTGAATGCACCGAGCAAGACGTTCACCACCTTTTGTACGTTCA
Source organism: Rutidosis leptorrhynchoides (assembly GCF_046630445.1). NCBI lineage: Eukaryota > Viridiplantae > Streptophyta > Magnoliopsida > Asterales > Asteraceae > Rutidosis > Rutidosis leptorrhynchoides. Next base: position 439,291,527 of record NC_092336.1, read on the forward strand.
CCACCTGTAACTAGATCAAGACATTTAGCAAATATAACCGCCGTTGATTTTTATTTAGAATCGTCATCCAGTCAACCAAGTACTTCAGTTCAAATTTCCGATAATACATTTTTTGAACCCAACCTCACAATTGAGAATCCGGAGAATATTCAGGAACGGTTCGTAGATCCTGAACCATTAAACTTTCCTTCGGAAACACCAATCATTCAAACAGAGATTGTTGAGGAACGAACCATTAAATCATAATCATCTAGTGATACCGATTCAACAAATTCAATTATGGAGAATCTGGAACCTTTAAGTATGGAAGACCGAATGAGAGCTAAACGCACTGGCCAAGGACACGCAATTACTCATCCAGACATTAATGCGCCAGATTATGAAATCAAAGGACAAATTCTACACATGGTGACTAATCAATGCCAATTTAGTGGTGCGCCGAAGGAAGATCCAAATGAACATCTACGTACCTTTAATAGGATCTGCACACTATTTAAAATCCGAGAAGTGGAGGATGAACAGATATATCTCATGTTATTTCCCTGGACTTTAAAGGGAGAAGCCAAAGATTGGTTGGAATCGTTACCTGAAGGGGCGATTGATACATGGGATGTTATAGTTGACAAATTTCTTAAACAATTCTTTCCTGCATCTAAAGCCGTAAGACTTCAAGCAGAAATTGTTACGTTTACACAGAAGCCAAATGAAACTCTATATGAGGCATGGACAAGATATGGAAAGTTGTTAAGAGGATGTCCGCAACATGGTTTAGACACCTGTCAAATAGTACAAATATTCTACCAAGGATGCGACATCACTACAAGAAAAGACATAGATATAGCAGCTGGTGGTTCTATTATGAAGAAAACCGAAACTGATGCTTACAAAATTATTGATAACACTGCTTCCCACTCACATGAGTGGCACCAAGAAAAAGATATCATTAGATCATCTAAAGCAGCTAGAGCCGATTCTAGCCATGACTTAGATTCCATTTCCGCAAAGATAGATGCTGTGGAGAGACGAATGGAAAAGATGACTAAGGATATTCACTCAATACGAATTAGTTGTGAGCAGTGTGGAGGACCACATTTGACAAAAGATTGTCTCAGTATTGAATTAACAATGGAACAAAGAGAGAATATTTCATACATAAACCAAAGGCCTGGAAATAATTATCAGAATAATTATCAACCGCCAAGACCGATTTACAATCAAAACCAGAATTATAACCGAAATATTCCATACAACAACCAACAAAGTCCTAGCAATCAACAAGTATCCAATAATACTTACAATCTGCAAAGACCGAATTTTCAAAACAAACCACCACAACAAACCGATGATAAAAAGCCGAATTTAGAAGATATGATGACAAAGCTAGTTGAAACTCAAACACAGTTTTTCACATCTCAGAAACAAACCAATGAACAAAATGCTCAAGCATTTAGAAATCAACAAGCTTCTATTCAAAATCTGGAACAAGAAGTAAGTAACCTAGGAAGGTTAATAGGTGAAAGAAAACCGGGAAGTCTACCTAGTGATACAAACGCTAACCCCCGGAATGAAACAGCTAAAGCTATTACCACAAGAAGTGGTACAACACTTAAACCACCTGAAATAACTGTAACTTCTGATGAAGCTATTCCTACTCCACGAGAACCACAACCTGATCAAGATAAGGAAAAAGAACCGGTAGTTGAAAAGGTTAATGAAGATAACACAGCTAAGGCTAAACCTTATGTTAAACCATATCAACCACCACTTCCTTATCCGAGTAAAATGAAGAAAGAAAAACTTGAAGCCGAGCAATCCAAATTCTTGGATATGTTTAAACAGATAAATGTAAATCTTCCTTTCATTGATGTGATTTCAGGAATGCCTAGATATGCTAAATTCTTGAAAGATCTAATCTCGAATAAAAAGAAAATGGAAGAACTCTCGGCTGTTACTATGAATGCTAATTGTTCAGCAGTACTGTTGAATAAGATACCAGAAAAACTATCTGATCCAGGAAGTTTCACAATTCCATGTTTTCTGGGTAGTCTTAGTTCAATAGAAGCATTGGCAGACTTAGGTGCTAGTATAAATCTAATGCCGTATTCACTATACGCTAAACTAGACCTTGGAGAATTGAAACCAACCAGAATAAGCATACAACTAGCCGATAGATCAATAAAATATCCTAGAGGGATAATGGAGAACATGCTAGTTAAAGTTGGTACTTTAGTATTTCCAGTAGATTTTGTTGTTTTGGACATGGAAAAAGATTCTCAAGTTCCTCTCATATTAGGAAGACCATTCTTAAACACGGCTAAAGCAATGATAGACGTGTTCGGTAAGAAACTGACCCTAAGTATAGAGGATGAGAGTGTTACCTTTTCAGTTGATAGAGCAATGCAACAACCACAATCTGCAGATGATACATGTTATTATATTCAAACTATAGATGCACACGCAGAATTATTAGAAGAATTTCCAGAATTACAAGGAACAGGAGAATATTCTTTAGGAGAAGGTAATGAACCAATTGATGAAGCTGAAATGTTAGCTACACTTATAGCTAATGGATATGAACCAACAACAGAAGAAATCCAAATGCTAAAAGAAGAAGACAGATATCGATATAAATCATCGATAGAAGAACCTCCGAAATTAGAGTTAAAGCCACTTCCAAACCATTTGGAATACGCTTATTTACATGGTGAATCTGAATTACCTGTAATAATATCGTCTTCTCTTACTGAAAATGAGAAATCACAACTCATTTCTGTGTTGAAAGCTCATAAACCAGCCATTGCATGGAAGATTCATGATATTAAAGGAATAAGTCCTTCGTATTGCACACATAAAATCCTTATGGAAGAAGGTCATAAAACGTATGTGCAACGCCAACGAAGACTAAATCCTCATATGCAAGATGTAGTTAAGAAAGAGATTATTAAACTGCTAGATGCAGGTTTAATTTATCCAATCTCTGATAGTCCATGGGTAAGCCCAGTTCAATGCGTGCCAAAGAAGGGTGGCATGACTGTCATTACAAATGAGAAAAATGAGCTTATTCCTACTAGAACTGTAACAGGATGGCGTGTGTGTATTGATTATAGAAAATTAAATGACGCCACTAGAAAAGATCACTTTCCCTTACCTTTCATAGATCAAATGTTGGAAAGATTAGCCGGAAATAGTTACTATTGTTTTCTAGATGGATTTTCCGGATATTTTCAAATTCCAATAGCACCCGAGGACCAAGAGAAAACCACATTCACGTGCCCTTATGGTACTTTCGCTTACAAACGCATGCCATTTGGACTTTGCAACGCCCCTGCAACCTTTCAAAGGTGCATGATGGCGATTTTTCACGACATGATAGAAGAATGCATGGAAGTTTTCATGGATGACTTTTCAGTCTTCGGTGATACATTTGAATCATGTCTAGCTAATCTTGAACGAATGCTTCTTAGATGCGAACAATCAAATCTAGTACTTAATTGAGAGAAATGCCATTTCATGGTTAAAGAAGGCATCGTTCTTGGACATAAAATTTCAAAAGAAGGAATTGAAGTGGATAGAGCTAAAGTAGATGTAATTGCTAAACTTCCACATCCCACCAATGTTAGAGGAGTTAGGAGTTTTCTAGGGCATGCCGGTTTTTACCGACGTTTCATAAAAGATTTTTCTAAGATTGCCACTCCTATGAATAAACTCCTAGAAAAGGATGCGCCATTCATCTTTTCAGATGAGTGTATCAAATCTTTTAATATTCTTAAAGAGAAACTCACTAATGCACCGATCATGATAACACCAAATTGGAATCTACCATTTGAACTAATGTGCGATGCAAGTGATTTTGCAATGGGAGCCGTTTTAGGACAAAGGATTGAAAAACGATTTCAACCTATATATTATGCTAGTAAGACGTTACAAGGAGCACAAACGAACTATACAACTACTGAAAAAGAACTCCTTGCTATTGTCTTTGCTTTTGACAAATTTCGATCATATCTCGTTCTAGCAAAAACGGTGGTCTATACCGACCATTCTGCTCTTAGATACCTATTTTCAAAACAAGATGCTAAACCAAGATTAATCCGTTGGATCTTACTCTTACAAGAGTTTGATATTGAAATCCGAGATAAAAGAGGAGCAGAAAATCTCGCCGCTGATCATCTTTCTCGTCTTGAAAATCCTGAGTTAAAAGTTCTAAATGAATCAGCCATACAAGACAACTTTCCTGATGAATATCTATTAAAGATAGATTATAAAGAAATCCCATGGTTTGCAGACTATGTAAATTATTTAGTATGTGGATTCCTTGAAAAAGGATTATCGTACCAAAGACGAAAAAAATTCTTCAGTGATATAAAACACTATTTTTGGGAAGATCCACATCTGTTTAAAAGTTGTCCCGATGGAATAATACGCCGATGTGTATTTGGAGATGAAGCTAGTAAAATATTAAACCATTGTCACACAGGACCAACATGAGGGCATTATGGACCTCAACTAACAGCAAGAAAAGTTTATGAAGCTGGATTCTATTGGCCTACAATTTACAAAGACGCACACCTTCTTTGCAAATCCTGTGATGCTTGTCAAAGGGCCGGAAAAATAAGTCAACGTGATGAAATGCCACAAAATGTCATCCAAGTATGTGAAGTATTTGACATTTGGGGTATTGACTTTATGGGTCCATTTCCAAAATCTCATAATAATCTATATATACTCGTAGCCATTGATTATGTATCTAAATGGGCGGAAGCACAAGCTCTCCCAACTAACGATGCACGAGTTGTAGTCAACTTTTTAAAACATCTTTTTGCAAGGTTTGGAACACCGAAAGCTTTAATAAGTGATCGGGGTACTCATTTCTGTAATAATCAACTTGAGAAAGTTCTTAAAAGATATGGAGTAACTCATAAAATCTCCACCGCATATCATCCACAAACAAGTGGACAAGTTGAAAACACCAACCGAGCTTTAAAACGTATTCTAGAGAAAACCGTAGGATCAAATCCGAAGGAATGGTCCATTAAATTGGAGGATGCACTCTGGGCTTTTAGAACAGCCTACAAAACTCCAATTGGAACCACACCTTTTAGACTTGTTTATGGAAAAGCATGTCATCTTCCAGTAGAAATTGAACACAAAGCATTTTGGGCTTTGAAAACATGTAATCTTGATTTACATGAAGCCGGACGTCTACGATTAAGTCAACTAAATGAATTAGAAGAATTAAGACATGAAGCATACGAAAATTCGTTAATCTATAAAGAAAGAAAGAAGAAATGGCATGATAAAAGAATCAGAAGTTCAAAAGAATTTAAAGAAGGAGACAGAGTTCTTCTTTTCAATTCACGATTCAAGCTATTTCCTGGAAAATTGAAATCAAGATGGTCTGGACCATTCATAGTAAAAAGAGTTTTCCCATACGGAACGATAGAATTAATAAATTCAAATGGGATTGAATTTAAAGTTAATGGTCACAGAGTTAAACATTACATACATGGTCCGATGGAAGTCGACAACGAAGTTAATCATAATTTCGACACCACAGCTAACTAAGTGTGGGGAGAATCAAGTTTTTAAAAGATAATATGTATTTCTGTTAGAGTTAGATTGTCTGTTTTCGTGTAGTTCTCGAAAATGGAACTCGAATGGTCTTTCCCTAGCAGACCCTAAAGAACTAGTCTTCTCCTCCCATTCTGAATTTTTATTTTTTTTAGGTTTTTACGAAATGAAGACTGCCTGTGAACTAAACCATGGTCTAATGCTACACGCTTTGATCACTAAACGTAATAATGACATACTACCAAGTGAATTAGTATCAGTAATCAGAGAAAGAATGGACGGAGTTAGAAAAGAATCCAGATGCGAAGATAATAAATTACAATTTGGTAAAGGAAAATCAAAATCCGCAGCGAAAAGAAGAGCACGACACCTAGAAAGATGTCACAAATGCGGAAAATGGTCACATGGAGGTAAATGTTCAAATAATCAAACCTATTCAAATACCGAATTTGTTACTTTATGCAGAGACGGACCGTTCATATGTTTAGAAGAAAAGACACTGAATGCTCGAGGTTACGCCTATGTAGCCATGGAAAACCAATTAAACCGACTATCTTATGAATGGGATAGATCATATAACTAAGAAATGTATTTCACAGGTATGTCTGTACAGTTTTTATTTTTATTTTTATATAATAAACGCTAATTTGTTCGCTAAAAAGTATTAAATTGGTATTGAATAAAATTAGGTTTGGCGACCGAAATTATTGATATCATTCAAAAATTTATTACATCACTGCGAAATTTAACGTTTATTCTTAAGGTATAAATATCTTTAATCAATCAACACAAAATATTTCAAAAATTCGTCATGAGTTAAATTAGGTCTTGGAACCGAAATTACTTTACCGAAAAGAGGGGCGCATATTTTTGATAATATTTGATTGATTAAAGTGGGATAAAAAGACAAAAAGATTTTTAATTTTATTTTTACCATGTTTTTAAAATTAATATATAAATCTTAAATTAATATTATAAACTTTGTAAAAACAATATTTTTAAAATTGTAAATATTTGAAAAATTAATATAAGTTTGGTGTGAATTTATAATATGAATTTTTAAATTAAGTTTGGTGTGAATTTATAATATGAATTTTTAAATTAAGTTTGGTGTGAATTTTTAATTATTATAATATGAATTTTTAATTTTATGCATTTCAAATTTTAAGTTTGGTGTGAATTTTTAATATTAATTTTGAATTTTATATTTAAATTTTGTGAATTTAAAAACAAAAATTTACTTTATCTCATTAAGTTAAAATATGATTTTTAAAATTCGTCGTAAGTTAAAGACTAGGTCTTTGAACCGAAATTGCTTTACCCGAGGGAGGGACGAGAACTTTTATTATCATTATTTTTAATCTTATTGAATTAAAGTATGCCAAAAACATTGAAAAAACCCAAAAATCTTAGCTTTTAAAACAATCGCTACAAAAAGACAAATTTTAAAATTTTGTTGAGGGACGGACTAGGACATCGATCCGAAACGACCTCGTCCTAAATAACAAGGGAAACAAAATTTTAAAATTAAATACTTAATTGTTTTATAAGTTAATGATTATATAAAAAAAATATATATATATATATCAAACTCCGCGACTCGCGGAGTTTGAAGGGTTATTCACCGCGAGTCGCGGAGGGGTCGAAAAATCAGAAAAAAATATAAACACCCGAACTGATCAGTCCCAACACAGAAAAAAAAAGAAAACACTGCGAAAACCTGCGCGAAAAACCCGAAAAATACACCCCAAAATCACAATTTTTAACCGTTAATCATCAAATCTTTTGCTAAAATCATGTTGAGAAGGATGCTATCTAGGAATTACTCAAGAAAAACGGTAAATTTCTACACCTAAACACCATTTAATCCGAAATTTGGTGTTCTTGAGTCAATTTTTTTCCAATTTGATTTTGATGCTTTTTAGTGTAATTATGCTTAAATTGTTTATGTATTATGCTTGTATAACCTAGATTGATGCTATTTAACATGATTAGAAGCCTTAAACTTCAAATTTTGAGTAATCTAGGGTTTGTGTTCTTGGGCAATTTGGGGCTTTTTGATATAAACAGGTTATGGCCGATTTTTGTCATGAATTGTTGCTAAATTGAGTAGTGTAACATGTCTAGGTAGTTAAATGATCCAAACTTTGAGCCTAAACATGATTTTGAGAATTAAAGTGGACTTTTTCAAGTCTAAAATTCATGAACTTGATTTTTGAAAGATAATGCCATTTGAGACGTGTTTAATTGCTAGTAATGATTATTTTGACATGTTATTTGAGTTGAATGCTTATGAACTTGGCGAACATTTTCGTATATGCTTATTTGAAAAATTGTAGATTTGATAAAAATGTGAAAATGAGCTTAAGTTTGATATAAATTGATATTGTCATTGTAATTATTTTGATTGATGATTTTGCTGACACTAATGCATATTTGGATGCACAAAAATTGTGTTTGATGTGTTTTGCAGACTGAAAGGGGTGAATCTTCATCACAAACCCGCAATGCTCCTGCTGAGAATATGGAACAACAGGAGGTGGATAACTACTACAAGCAGGATATACCTCATCCAGTCATGACCTTTTCTGATATGCACTTGGAAGAGTTGCACCCGAACCTGAGATTTTACAGACTTTGGATAGATTATCCAAAATATCAAAGGGGTTTGCATACTCTTCATTCTAAGGTTGTTGAGGTACCGAGGGTCATAGAATGGGGACCCTTAGAAGCTGTAGAATTGGCCGGGCCAATTAGGGAATTACTTGTACAGAGGTATGGTAATTCTACTTTTAATGATTGGGTACGTTTATTCACCATGCGTAGACCTGTATATAAAGTATGGTGTGAAGAATTGTTATGTAGTATAGAGTTGAATGATCGGGTAGCTAGTTTAACCGATCGTTCTTTTATTAGATTTTTGTTAGGCGGTTCGATGCACCACATGTCTTTACTAGACATGGCTCAGGCTTTACGTATATATACGCCTGAGGAGTTAGCATCTGCCGATTGTAGAGGGTTGATACTAAACGGTAGAAAGATAGATGAAAATTTTGATACACACGGTGTGTGGAGTCAAATGACAAGCCATCACCGTTTCAAAGGGGGAAATTACTCTTATTTGGATATAGATAGAGCCGAATTAAGAGTGATACATAGGTTTTTAGCTAATTCGATTACACAAAGAGGTAAGAACAAGGAAAAAGTAAATGAACAAGATTTGTTTTACCATATGTGTATTCGAGACCCACAAAGCGCTGTAAGTATACCGTATTGTGTGGGTTATTATTTATCAGCTATGGTTCGGGGGATGCGACCGCATAGCATAATAGGAGGGGGTATTTTTATTACTTTGATTGGTGAATATCTTGGTGTGGATATAAGTCGGGGGGATTATTAGTAGAAGAACCAGAACCCCGCGATACTATAGGTTTAAATGTATACCATGGTGCGAAAGTTTTGAAGAGGCGAAATAACGCTGCAGTACGATACCAAGGTAGACATCCACAGGTGGAGAGAAACCAACAGCAAGGTAATGTAGGAGGGGGGAATGAGATGCAAGAAATGCAAAGGTTTATAGCTTCTCAGGAATACGAAAATGCTAGACAGAGAGCATTTGAAGATTGGCAAGTTCATCAGAACCAAATCATAGCTCATTGCCAACATATAGGTAGAAACTATATTCCTACACCGAAACCCATCTTCCCTCCCTGGTCTATAGAGATGCAGCCACCATATCCTACGTATAACCCTGCCGAAGCATTCTATAGCACCTATGGTTATGCCTGGAACCCCTATTGGTACCAATATCATCCCTAGTATACTTAGTTTTTTTTTTTTTTTTTTTTTTTTGTAATTTGTAATTATTGATACGTTTAATGCTTTTGTTAATATTGTAATCATTTTTATAATTATCTAACTTTTATTCTTAGATTTTAATAATTTTTGAATGTGGGGTAATATACCAAACTTCAAAAATATGTATATATGTTTGCAGTTTATCTTATGTACACAACAGGGTAAAACAATGCATTTTCAAAGACTGGCATTAAGTTCAACAAAAGCAACTAATTTTGACGACAAGATGCAAAATATATGTGAAATAACAACAAGACGGAATGAACAAATGATGTGCACCATTTATCATTCAGCAAACAAACGCCAATATATTTGGAAACTTTGGTAAAAATTTAATCATTTTCACACAAATCACCCTCAATAATTTAAATTGTTACTGATTTCTTGCAAATGAGGGCATTGCAAGATCTTAAGTGTGGGAAGGGGTTAAATTCTTTCGGATTTTAAAATTTTTTACTTTATACACTTGGTTACCATTAAAAATACTAGTAAAGCAGTAGTTGTATTAGAATCTAGTGCTCTCTGATAATAAAGAACAGCCCTAGTCTTATATACTGACTACCCAATTCTAGTAAAATTTTTCAAAATTTTCAATTAAATGAACTCAAAATCATGTTTATACATATTTATGAACGATAAAACTAGGTTTTAACACCGAAATTGTTGTTACCTCGGAAAGGACATAAATTGAGAAACAAACCAAAATGTTAAAATTCATTTAAAATGGAATAGAGGACGATAAAAAGGAAAATAAAAGCCAAGTGTGGGAAAATTTATCAAGTTATCTTAAACATATGTCACATATATCTGTAACAAATAACTGAAAATACTTTTGCTTTGGACTAAACTAAACTGTTTTACCCGATGAAAGAAAAGAAAAGATGGATCTACACGATGAATCAATTCCATCATTAAAAGGAAGTAAAGTCTTCCGAAAAAGAAACGCGCTTCTTGATTTAGGTCATGAAGTTGTCGTCCAGACCAGCTGTAGGTTGACGAAAAATCTAGAAAAGTCATCACTAAAATCAGCAGGAAATCCACGGACCTCAGCATTAAACAGGGTCGCCAAGTGGTCAGATTTATCCTAACCATGAGAAGGATTTATCTCGTACAATGGGGGGGCGCCATGCAAATTAGCTGGATAAGACTAATGAATCAGATCCCCAGAAAGGATAATCTCCTTAAAGATTAAAAATCAGCTTTTAAGACTGATATTATTCAATCCTAGAGATTGACCTTAAAGATTGAGAATTACAAACTCATGGAATTCAATGATATCTAAACTCGAGCTTGAACGAGAAAATATTTTGATCAAAATTACAAACCGATTTGTTTTCTGAAAACCCTATTTTCAATGCGTTCATTACCATTGAACATAAAATCCTAGGAATTCACCTGGAATTCATTAGGTCACCTGAACTAAATCGGGTGTCAACCGTAAGAACGGTGGTTGCATAGTGGTCAAAGACAGGACCTTGTGCCATACCGAAAAATCATAAGGGTGAACTTTACTATTGCTCCTACCAAGGATAGTAATTGCGTCCGACACGTTATAGACCATAATTAAAAGAATGTCAGGGGACATTGTCTTAACAGTCGCTTGTTCAACGCTTTCCTTTACAACCGGACGGTAGTTTACCGAAAGGTAATATACGGGACAAGTAAACTGGACGTGTTGCTTTCCAAATACAAGGTTAGCAAGTGGGTGACACAAAACCATAAGTTTTGAGCTAAAATTTTCAAATCTGAAACCCACCAAACCCACAAAAATATTTTGCAAACACCGGTAAAGGGTTATTCCGGAAAACTTATCTAGGGTAAAAACTAGATTTAATTTTCAAAAGATCAAATGTTTTCATAAAGATCCAATTTCCTTAATGGATCTAAATTTTTATAGTCATGTGGGACTGTAAACCATATCGTTACTACCATTGTTTATACCGCCGTATAGAAATCACTGATGTACAAAGTGTGAAGAATAAAGAAGTGATTCTAGTATTTCAAGACGATATTGCTTGAGGACAAGCAACGCTCAAGTGTGGGAATATTTGATAATGCTAAAAACGAACATATATTTCATAGCATTATTCCTCAAGAAAGACAAGCTTTTAGTTGCAATTGTTCTATTTACAAGTGATATTCGTTTAAATAATAAAAGGTGAAGACAAAAGACAGATTCGACGAATTGAAGACGCAAACGACCAAAAAGCTCAAAAGAACAAAAGACAATCAAAGAGGTTCCAATTATTGATAAGAAACGTCTCGAAATTACAAGAGTACAAGATTTAAAACGCAAAGTACAAAATATAAAATTGTACGCAAGGACGTTCGAAAATCCGGAACCGGGACCAGAATCAACTCTCAACGCTCGACGCAACGGACTAAAAATTACAAGTTAACTATGTATATAAATATAATATAATATATAATTAATTATATTAATTATATATATATTATATTTATAAATAAAAACCGTCGGCAGAGAAAGACTCCAAAGATGTGAGCTGTAATTTCATTCTTCGCGACTCGCGGAGTTTGAAGGCCAAAATGGCCGCGAGTCGCGGAGCCCCCAGTTTTGAAACTCCCTATAAAGCAAACCGAATTCTGATCATTTTCATCATCTTTTTTCTCCTCATTCATACGATATATTTATATTTATAATTTATATTTTAATTTTAATTTTAATTATAATTCTAATAATAAGGGTATGTTAGCGAATATTGTAAGGGTGTAAGTCGAAATTCTGTCCGTGTAACGCTACGCTATTTTTAATCATTGTAAGTTATGTTCAACATTTTTACATTAATGTCTCGTAGCTAAGTTATTATTATGCTTATTTAATCCGAAGTAATCATGATGTTGGGCTAATTACTAAAATTGGATAATTGGGCTTTGTACCATAATTGGGGTTTGGACAAAAGAACGACAATTGTGGAAATTAGACTATGGGCTATTAATGGGCTTTATATTTGTTTAACTAAATGATAGTTTGTTAATGTTAATATAAAGATTTACAATTGGGCGTCCCTATAAATTACCATATACACTCAATCGGACACGATGGGCGGGGTATTTATATGTACGAATAATCGTTCATTTAACCGGACAAGGGAATGGATTAATAGCCACTAGAATAATTAAAACAAGGGTGAAATTATGTACAAAGGACACTTGGTATAATTGATAACAAAATATTAAAACCTTGGGTTACACTCAGTCGACATCCTGGTGTAATTATTAAACAAAGTATTAAAATCTTGTTACAGTTTAAATCCCCAATTAGTTGGAATATTTAACTTCGGGTATAAGGATAATTTGACGAGGACACTCGCACTTTATATTTATGACTGATGGACTGTTATGGACAAAAACCAGACAGACATATTAAATAATCCAAGACAAAGGACAATTAACCCATGGGCATAAAACTAAAATCAACACGTCAAACATCATGATTACGGAAGTTTAAATAAGCATAATTCTTTTATTTCATATTTAATTTCCTTTATTTTATATTTAATTGCACTTCTAATTATCGCATTTTTATTGTTATTGTATTTAATTGCACTTTTAATTATCGTACTTTTTAATTATCGCAAGTTTATTTTATCGCACTTTTATTATTCGCAATTTCATTATCGTTAATTACTTTATGCTTTAATTTAAATCTTGTATTTATTTTACATTTAGTTTTAACTGCGACTAAAGTTTTAAAATCGACAAACCGGTCATTAAACGGTAAAAACCCCCCTTTATAATAATAATTTTACTTATATATATATATTTGTATTTTTATAAAAGTAAACTAATATAGCGTTAAGCTTTGTTTAAAAAGATTCCCTGTGGAACGAACCGGACTTACTAAAAACTACACTACTGTACGATTAGGTACACTGCCTATAAGTGTTGTAGCAAGGTTTAAGTATATCCATTCTATAAATAAATAAATATCTTGTGTAAAATTGTATCGTATTTAATAATATTTCCTAGTCAAATTAATAACTATTTCGTATCCCTTAGCTTTGACATCAATTACGATTAATTTTATATATGATTTTTTTTTATTAATACTTATAATGTATTATAATGCTTCTTTGATATATATAATAAAACATATTATTATGAAATTGTGATATACTTATAAATATCTTTTGTTTGCAAAAAAAAAAATAATAAGATAATAATTGTAATATTTTTGATTTAAGGATAATAATACTTGTAATAATCTAATATCATTATTAATACTTTTAAAAAAATATACTTATGATAATAATATTTTTAGTACATTTTATTCTAAACATGATAATAATAACAAGTGATAAATAATAACATTAATAGTTATAATACTAATTATAATAACAATACTAATATTAATAATAACTTTGGTAATGAGGTATACCTTTAAATGTACTTATAAAAAAAAATGCACCGAGCGAGGCTCGAACTCACGACCTCCCGAAACCCGTCTCTTTATTTTACCAACTGGGCTGTGCCCATTTATCCGAAAGTTTACAGAAACTTTTTATATTTAACCCGTATAACTGATTCTACTTCTTCTTCATCACGAGTTTTAATTCGATCAAGGTTCAAATCAGATTCATAACGTTTTATTTATTTAGTTTAAGGATTATTTATCAAACAGAAAATGATTAAAGTTTAATTCAATTAATAAAAACATCAAAAACGAAAATTAAGAAAGCTGTAAAACCTGTTTTAGTTCTTCATGAACTCGAAATCAAAATCGAAGATTTTGAACGTTTTAGCTCAAAGTTTCTACACGAAGAATGTTTGAAAACTTTTCTGTAATCTTTATCAAATCTCAATTTCACTTAATTCGTAACACAAAGATCGAATTTAAATGAAGAACCCGTTTGACTTTATGAGTTTAAAAGTATGACTTCCAAAAATTATGAACCGATATGAAAACTTGAAATCTGAAACTTTACAGGAAGTTTAGGTGCAAGATTTCTAACCAAACTGTATTTAAAGATTTTGAAATAACATTCAAATTCGAATTTTTGAACAAATGGAGTAAGAACAGAGGTTACGAGCCTCTTTATATATTTTTCTATTTAATTCAGCAGAATAAAAGCTGTTATCGACTTATTTGATATTGGATGTGAATAAATGAATGATTTTTCTTCCTAATGTCAATCTACTTCATTTGTTTTATAGTCGAATATGGGTGACAGACATTTTTGAGGCAGACAGATAGAAGGGAAAAAAAAAATGTAAAACAAAATTGTACAGACGTTGATTGTTAACAAATTTTAACATCTTCTGTGTTTTAATAATCGTGATTGGTACTTGGAATTGAGACAGGATCAATTTATCTACAGCTTGAAAGATTTATACAGAATACGTATTTATAAAAATATACATGTGCTTACCCGTATTTAAATATCTATATATATCTGCACAGATACGTATATATATAATTATATGTATTTTGTACATATATATATATATATATATATATATATATATATATATATATATATATATATATATATATATATATATATGGTTTATATTAAACTATATTATATATATACCCATTTTTATTTGTATAATTATTTTATATCTACTTAAATAGATATGTATATACTATATTAAATTTTATAATATTAGTTGATAATAAAAGTCTATTAATGAGTTTTAAGAATGTTTTTAATTTTTACTAAGAATACTAATTCTAATAATAATAATAATAGTGATAATAATATTAATAAAATTTTTAGTAGAATGATACTAAGAGAAATTATAAAAATAATAATAGTAATGTTACTGATGGTACAGTTAATGATATTAATCACAGTAGTACACAATAATTTATTTATATCCTATATATTTTCATACCAATATAGATTTAAAATAAATAACAATAATATTATTTTAGCAGATATATTTTTTACAATTATGCTTATTATATTAAATTTTATTGTTACATATTATTATTAATGATATATATATATATATATATATATATATATATATATATATATATATATATATATATATATATATATATATATATTGGATACTTTTTATTCAAATGTGGAATTCATATACTCATTTATAATAACTTAATATTCAATATATTAATTTGCATTTTCTAATTCGAATTGATTAAAGAGTATTATTTATTTTTTTTTATTTTTTTATATGTACACCCATATCTATTTACAATTAATTGTTCGTGAATCGTCGGAAAATAGTCAGAGGCCAAATCAATTCATGGAATAGTTCAAAAATTCAGAGACTCAATATTACAAACTTTTCTTATTGTGTCAAAAATACTAAATCGTATTGAGAGTTTGATTTAAAATTAGTCGAAATTTTTCGGGTCATGACAGTACCTACCCGTTAAAGAAATTTCGTCCTCGAAATTTGATAGAGATCGCCATAGTTGACAATAAGTATCTTTTCATAACGAATATGAGTTGATAAATAGAGTTTCATCATTATTGAATAATATTGATAAAAATAATTCGATTACTCGAAGCGTACGAGTGAAGCTATCACAAAAGAGTGAAATTAAGTAAATAGAGGTTCGTCTTAACTTTTGACATAGTCACTGTTGAATTCCGGAATTCAAGGGACTTTAAGGAAATCTTCTAATTAGAAAGAAAATGTATTTGCACGAATTATTAGCAACTGTTGGAATTACGGAAGAACAGAAATATCAAGGGAATATTTCCGTGATATGTTTAGAGATTAAGTAGAATGAAAGAGTCGTGTGACATGGCACATGATGACAGTATGATCTGTGAACCATCATCACGTTCCCTTAGAAATTCAGCATGACTTACTGTAATATAATCACGTTGTCCAAGCGCCATTATATTATACTAACTCATATTTCAATTCCCAACACTTCTCCACAATTCATTCATAATTTATTCTTAGATTTCACAGAAGTTTCCAATATAATGAAATACAGAAAATACGAAGAGGTAGATAATTTCGGGCAAGAATATTTATGAAAATATCCTCAAAATATCGAAGATATTTATGATGATATTTTGGAATTTCTAAGTTCGAAGGTGAATGAAGAAAGATTTTTCGCAAGATTTTAACATGACTTTGGAGCAAGATATTCTCAAAAGATTTCATCGGATCCAGAATTTCCTGGATTCTTTGAATATAGGGTTTGGTACTTGTATTTGTTCTTTGTTTCCTTCATGGTGTGCTCAATCCGATTTTCAGTACCAAATTTTCTATCGAGCGTTCCTAACACTTCCTTCTTTATCATCAACTATTGGCCATTAAGACCATCTACAACATGCTACTTCGTCAGCATTTTCAAAGTTAACGGATCTGGGTCATCGGTTATCAAAC
This sequence comes from Rutidosis leptorrhynchoides, assembly GCF_046630445.1. Taxonomy (NCBI): domain Eukaryota; kingdom Viridiplantae; phylum Streptophyta; class Magnoliopsida; order Asterales; family Asteraceae; genus Rutidosis; species Rutidosis leptorrhynchoides. The sequence goes on from NC_092336.1 coordinate 439,308,297, forward strand.
TGAGGTGGTTTCAGGAGAATTGTATTTTTAGATGATTAAACGCTGATGGTAATATGGTGGAATATGAAAGGTTCCCCGGTAACCATAAAAGAACACGCATATATAACAAGGTTATAATAAGGTTGTTTCGAACGAAAAGTTGGAGTTGTCTTGCTGGAACTGTGACAAAATTGGCTATCTTGAAAAGGGATTGTAAAGTTATTTTGGGTAACAACAATGCTAAAGGAATTAGAACAGCTACGTGTTAAACGTTTACTCAGTTTCTGAGGGTTTTTCAGGTGTATAACTATATGCATCAATCTTTTCTTCCGTAGATGAAGTGCGGCTGGTGCATCCTCTCGATCAAGGTGTTTTCAAGAATCGTGAAAGGTTTGAACGCAGATTGTAATCGTCAAGATACGAATGGGGTTTAAGATGAAATCAAGTGGCAAACTTGAAGAATTGTTTAGTTTCATATGTTATAATTAATATTTTAATTCATTTTTTTTTAATTGTCCAATGTTGATAGTTTCCAATCGATAGTCCACAGTTAACAGTCCAATAATTCATATATAATTTAATTTATAATATTCAAATTAATTAATACGTATCGTGACCCGTGTACATGTTTCAGACTCGATCACAACTCAAAGTATATATATTATTTGAGAATCAACCTCAACCCTGTATAGCTAACTCCCGCATTACTGCATATAGAGTGTCTATGGTTATTCCAAATAATATATATAGATGCGTCGATATGATATGTCAAAACCTTGTATACGTGTCCCGATATTTAAAGTGCGTAACATAAATAACAGAAATTAAATGACGATAAATTAAATGCGTAAAGTAAGTAACAGAAATTAAATGACGATAAATAAAATTGCGATAATTAAATAGCGATAAATAAAATGTAATCAGTTAGCTAAGAACAGTTAGCTGGAATAGTTAGCGTGGATTCTTAACAAAATTTCAATTAGTTAATTCGTTTGTTTCTAACAAAATTTATTTTGTCCAATGTTTTCTTCATTATGCCACTTGTTGGACTCTGATAGGTAAAAATCCAAATATGAAATTTAAATGGAAATGGTTATTCTGTGGTGAACGGATACGTATATCGGTGGTTGTACATAGGATAGTAAATGACCGTTGAATCATATTTGAAGAATGTACAGTGTAACTTATTAATGTGAAACCCAAATATTCCTCGGGTATTACCTACCCGTTAAAATATTCTCATCATCATTAACAGTTTGTACAAAAGAATTTTTTTTTTTTTTTTGATCTTTATGAAAATATACATACATATATATTTTCTTCAGATGTAATCATGGATTTAATGAGTCAATATGATATTAGACTCATTTGATTTACTGTTAGAATAAGAATATATAATCTCTAAAACATTAGAGATTACATAATCGTCATGTAGAACAAAGGTAATTGGTATAGAACGATATGTAGAACAAGGATAGTCAGTGTAGAACGATACGTAGAACGAAAATTATGCTCGAGGTACAGAATGAGATGTTGAGGCTTGTGTTGTTGATGGTACAGCTGTTGATACTGGTGGTACTGTTGGTGCCGGTGATGCTGCTGAAGCTGGTAAGTTTTGCACCATATTCTCCAAAGCTAATATTCGAGCGCGAAGTTCGTTGACTTCTTCTATTACTCCGGGATGATTGGCGGTCGAAACGAGCGGATGAATAAGGTTTAGAATTAAAAAAAAATATAATCGTGTTGAGATATTCGGGAAATGAGGGTGAAAATGGTGTTTCGGATTGATTCGTCGGTAAATGATTCAGGTTCTTCGCCAAAAGGTGAATTCGGTTGGTGGAAGGGATCGCCTTCTTCTTGTCTCCATTGGTTAAGTCGACTACGAACCCATCAGATAAATTGAGGATGGCTGATTGATTGATTCATTCTGGTAACGCTGCTTTCGGAGCTGGAGTGGGACTCCATATCGAAATCCGAGAGACTTGATCTAATGGTGAGTTCCATTGCGTACGATTGAATAAAGGATTTTTCGATATGAAATGATTTTCGGATATCGGATGGTATTCTAATTATATAGAATACCTATACATAGTACAGAAGATCCCGTAGATTACGAAGGGATTTAAGTAAACGTGTCAGATAAAGTCTACAGTAACAGATACGCTAAGATATGAATTTATCTATACACTATCTATCAAATAAGTGCAGGAAGTCGTGTCTAGACTTAGGAATGATAAGCAGGTAGTTTTCCACTAGAAATGATAAACAATACTTATAATATGCAGCTAAGGTCGAAGTCCAGACTCGCTAATGCATCCTAATAACTATCAGTTAGACACACTAATGTAAGACCTGGTTCGCTAGGACCAACGCTCTGATACCAACTGTAACGACCCTGTCCTAATCCTCCTGGACGAAGTCATCAACATTTGGTCCCATTGCGATGATCGACTCCAAGTAATGTCCTTAAAATGAGCAAATGCACAGCGGAAGACTTAATTCGTACCTGAGAAATAACATGCTTAAAAGTGTCAACCAAAAGGTTGGTGAGTTCATAGGTTTATCATAATAATCATTTCAATATGTTAATAGACCACAAGATTTCCGTTTATAAATATATGTACACTCGCAAGTGTATAAATGTATTCTATAAGTTGTAGGCACCCGGTAACAAGCCTTAACGTTCATGTTTTACCCTCTGAAGTACACCAGATCAGGTGTGTTTAAAATAACCTCGAAGTACTAAAGCATCCCATAGTCAGGATGGGGTTTGTCAGGCCCAATAGATCTATCTTTAGGATTCGCGCCTACCGTACATAGACAAGTAGTTTAATGTTACCAAGCTAAGGGTATATTTCTGGTTTAAACCCACGTAGAATTAGTTTTAGTACTTGTGCCTATTTCGTAAAACATTTATAAAAAACAGCGCATGTATTCTCAGTCCCAAAAATATATATAAAAGGGAGCAAATGAAACTCACCATACTGTATTTTGTAGTAAAAATACATAGGACAACTTTGAACAAATATAGGATTGGCCTCGAATTCACGAACCTATATCATTTGTATAAATATATTAAATCATGTAATCGTAATTAAACAAATTTGTATATATATATATATAATTATGTATTACGATTAATATTTATATATGATTTTTTTTTATTAATACTTATAATGTATTATAATGCTTCTTTGATATATATAATAAAACATATTATTATGAAATTGTGATATACTTATAAATATCTTTTGTTTGCAAAAAAAATAAAATAAGATAATAATTGTAATATTTTTGATTTAAGGATAATAATACTTGTAATAATCTAATATCATTATTAATACTTTTAAAAAAATATACTTATGATAATAATATTTTTAGTACATTTTATTCTAAACATGATAATAATAACAAGTGATAAATAATAACATTAATAGTTATAATACTAATTATAATAACAATACTAATATTAATAATAACTTTGGTAATGAGGTATACCTTTAAATGTACTTATAAAAAAAATGCACCGAGCGAGGCTCGAACTCACGACCTCCCGAAACCCGTCTCTTTATTTTACCAACTGGGCTGTGCCCATTTATCCAAAAGTTTACAGAAACTTTTTATATTTAACCCGTATAACTGATTCTACTTCTTCTTCATCACGAGTTTTAATTCGATCAAGGTTCAAATCAGATTCATAACGTTTTATTTATTTAGTTTAAGGATTATTTATCAAATAGAAAATGATTAAAGTTTAATTCAATTAATAAAAACATCAAAAACAAAAATTAAGAAAGCTGTAAAACCTGTTTTAGTTCTTCATGAACTCGAAATCAAAATCGAAGATTTTGAACGTTTTAGCTCAAAGTTTCTACACGAAGAATGTTTGAAAACTTTTCTGTAATCTTTATCAAATCTCAATTTCACTTAATTCGTAACACAAAGATCGAATTTAAATGAAGAACCCGTTTGACTTTATGAGTTTAAAAGTATGACTTCTAAAAATTATGAACCGATATGAAAACTTGAAATCTGAAACTTTACAGGAAGTTTAGGTGCAAGATTTCTAACCAAACTGTATTTAAAGATTTTGAAATAACATTCAAATTCGAATTTTTGAACAAATGGAGTAAGAACAGAGGTTACGAGCCTCTTTATATATTTTTCTATTTAATTCAGCAGAATAAAAGCTGTTATCGACTTATTTGATATTGGATGTGAATAAATGAATGATTTTTCTTCCTAATGTCAATCTACTTCATTTGTTTTATATTCGAATATGGGTGACAGACATTTTTGAGGCAGACAGATAGAAGGGAAAAAAAAAATGTAAAACAAAATTGTACAGACGTTGATTGTTAACAGATTTTAACATCTTCTGTGTTTTAATAATCGTGATTGGTACTTGGAATTGAGACAGGATCAATTTATCTACAGCTTGAAAGATTTATACAGAATACGTATTTATAAAAATATACATGTGCTTACCCGTATTTAACTATCTATATATATCTGCACATATACGTATATATATAATTATATGTATTTTGTACACACACATATATATATATATATATATATATATATATATATATATATATATATATATATATATATATATATATATATATGGTTTATATTAAACTATATTATATATATACCCATTTTTATTTGTATAATTGTTTTATATCTACTTAAATAGATATGTATATACTATATTAAATTTTATAATATTAGTTGATAATAAAAGTCTATTAATGAGTTTTAAGAATGTTTTTAATTTTTACTAAGAATACTAATTCTAATAATAATAATAATAATAGTGATAATAATATTAATAAAATTTTTAGTAGAATGATACTAAGAGAAATTATAAAAATAATAATAGTAATGTTACTGATGGTACAGTTAATGATATTAATCACAGTAGTACACAATAATTTATTTATATCCTATATATTTTCATACCAATATAGATTTAAAAAAAATAACAATAATATTATTTTAGCGGATATATTTTTTACAATTATGCTTATTATATTAAATTTTATTGTTACATATTATTATTAATGATATATATATATATATATATATATATATATATATATATATATATATATATATATATATATATATATATATATATATATATATATATATATATATATATATATATATATATATATATATATATATATATATATATATTGGATACTTTTTATTCAAATGTGGAATTCATATACTCATTTATAATAACTTAATATTCAATATATTAATTTGCATTTTCTAATTCGAATTGATTAAAGTGTATTATTTATTTATTTTTATTTTTTTATATGTACACCCATATCTATTTACAATTAATTGTTCGTGAATCGTCGGAAAATAGTCAGAGGCCAAATCAATTCATGGAATAGTTCAAAAATTTAGAGACTCAATATTACAAACTTTTCTTATTGTGTCAAAAATACTAAATCGTATTGAGAGTTTGATTTAAAATTAGTCGAAATTTTTCGGGTCATGACATATATACACTCCAATGATCAGTTCTTAGCATCCCATGTGAGTCACCTAACACATGTGGGAACCATCATTTGGCAACTAGCATGAAATATCTCATAAAATTACAAAAATATGAGTAATCATTCATGACTTATTTACATGAAAACAAAATTACACATCCTTTATATCTAATCCATATACTAATGACCAAAAATACCTACAAACACTTTCATTCTTCAATTTTCTTCATCTAAGTGATCTCTCTCAAGTTCTATCTTCAAGTTCTAAGTGTTCTTCATAAATTCTATAAGTTCTAGTTTCATAAAATCAAGAATACTTCCAAGTTTGCTAGCTTACTTGCAATCTTGTAAAGTGATCATCCAACTTCAAGAAATCTTTCTTATTTACAGTAAGATATCTTTCTAATACAAGGTAATACTCATATTCAAACTTTGATTCAATTTCTATAACTATAACAATCTTATTTCGAGTGAAAATCTTACTTGAACTTGTTTTCGTGTCATGATTCTGCTTCAAGAACTTTCAAGCCATCCAAGGATCCTTTGAAACTAGATCTATTTTTCTCATTTCCAGTAGGTTTATCCACAAAACCTGAGGTAGTAATGATGTTCATAAGATCATTCGATTCATATATATAAAACTACCTTATTCGAAGGTTTAAACTTGAAATCACTAGAACATAGTTTAGTTAATTCTAAACTTGTTTGCAAACAAAAGTTAATCCTTCTAACTTGACTTTTAAAATCAACTAAACACATGTTCTATATCTATATGATATGCTAACTTAATGATTTAAAATCGTAAAACACGAAAAACACCGTAAAACTGGATATACGCCGTTGTAGTGACACTGCGGGCTGTTTTGGGTTAGTTAATTAAAAACTACGATAAATTTTGATTTAAAAGTTGTTCTTCTGGGAAAATGATTTTTCTTATGAACATGAAACTATATCCAAAAATCATGGTTAAACTCAAAGTGGAAGTATGTTTTCCGAAATGGTCATCTAGACGTCGTTCTTTCGACTGAAATGAGTACCATTACAAAAATGACTTGTAACCTATAATTCTGACTATAAACTTATACTTTTTCTGTATAGATTATATCAATTGGATTCACTCAAAACGGATTTAAAACGAAGAAGTTATGGGTAAAACAAGATTGGTTATTTTTGCTTGTTGTAGCTACGTGAAAATTGGTAACAAATCTATATTAATCATATCCTAGCTAACTTATATTGTATTATACATGTATTCTAATATATTATGTAATCTTGGGATACCATAGACACGTATGCAAATGTTTTGACATATCATATCGACCCATCTATATATATTATTTGGAACAACCATAGACACTCTATATGCAGTAATGTTGGAGTTAGCTATACAGGGTTGAGGTTGATTCCAAAAATATATATAGTTTGAGTTGTGATCTAGCCTGAGACGTGTATACACTGGGTCGTGGATTGATTCAAGATAATATATATATCGATTTATTTCTGTACATCTAACTGTGGACAACTAGTTGTAGGTTACTAACGAGGACAGCTGACTTAATAAATTTAAAACAGTAAAACGTACTAAAAATATTGTAAATATATTTTGAACATACTTTGATATATATGTACATATTTGTTATAGGTTCGTGAATCGACCAATGGCCAAGTCTTACTTCCCGACGAAGTAAAAATCTGTGAAAGTGAGTTATAGTCCCACTTTTAAAATCTAATATTTTGGGATGAGAATACATGCAGTTTTATAAATGTTTTACGAAATAGACACAAGTAAATGAAACTACATTATATGGGTGAATGATCGAAGCCGAATATGCCCCTTTTGCTTGGTAACCTAAGAATTAGTAAACTGATCTACTAATTGACGCGAATCCTAAAGATAGATCTATTGGGCCTAACGAACCCCATCCAAAGTACCGAATGCTTTAGTACTTCGAATTCGTTTTTATCATGTCCGAAGGATTTTTCGGAATGATAGGGGATATTCTTATATGCATCTTGTTAATGTCGATTACCAGGTGTTTACCATATGAATGATTTTTATCTCTATGTATGGGATGTATATTGAAATATAAAATCTTTGTGGTCTATTATTATGATTTGATAATATATAGGTTAAACCTATAACTCACCAACATTTTTGTTGACGTTTTAAGCATGTTTATTCTCAGGTGATTATTAAGAGCTTCCGCTATTGCATACTAAAATAAGGACAAGATTTGGAGTTCATGCTTGTATGATATTATGTTAAAACTGCATTCAAGAAACTTATTTTTGATGTAATATATTCTTATTGTAAACCATTATGTAATGGTCGTGTGTAAACGGTATATTTTAGATTATCATTACTTGATAATCTACGTAATGCTTTTTAAACCTTTATCGATAAAATAAAGGTTATGGTTGTTTTAAAAATGAATGCAGTCTTTGAAAAACGTCTCATATAGAGGTCAAAACCTCGCGAAGAAATCAATTAATATGGAACGTTTATAATCAATATGAACGGGACATTTCAGTTGGTATCCGAGCATTGGTCTTAGAGAACCAGAAAATTGCATTAGTGTGTCTTACCGAGTTTGTTAGGATGCATTAGTGAGTCTGGACTTCGACCGTGTTTTTCTTCAAAAACGATTGCTTAACATTTTTTTGTTGGAAACTATATATTACTAACATGTAAATATTATGTGATATATTAATCTCTTAACGTGTTTGATATTGTGTGATAGATGTCTACCTCTAGTACAAATCACATTGATTCACCAAATAATGTCTATCTCGTAGCATAATATGAACTCATTTATAAAAGCTTTTTCTTCATATTAGCATTTTATAAGTTTAAATTCAGGTACTACCTACCCGTTAAGTTCATACTTAGTAGCTAATATACAATTCAACTACTACAATTCCATATGAAAAACTGATTATAATAATATATCACATACAAATATTCTTCATACTTACAACTTCGCTATATTACATATAACATGAAATATAGTACACTATGATACAGGACAGTTTTGAAGATAAATCTTGTTAATACGCAAGTTGTTCAGCAAAGGAAATAAAGACACGTAATTCATAAGTCCAGAAACAAGTCATGCATTCTGGTTTTACTAAGACGACTTCCCATCCTTGGTCTTGTGGAAAATAATCGTTATGACCATTGACTAGGCAGCATGTTGTAATGTTGTCAAAAGGACGAGGGTTTCGTAATGTCCAACAGCCCCGTAATAATCTAAAAACCTTGTTTCTCACCCCAACTACTGAATCCGTCACTTGTGGGAAAGTTTTATTTCAAAGCTGCAATCCGATGTTCTTTTTCTCACTTTGGTAAGAAGCGAACATCACTAACCCGTAAGCATAACATGCTTCTTTATGTTGCATGTTAGAAGCTCTTTCTAATTCACGAAATCTTATGTTGGGATATGTTGAGTCAAAATAGGTTCTTAACCCGTAGCGTAAAATTGCATTTGGGTTCCCCGCATTTAACGCTTTAAAGAAAACACGGCGTAACTTAAAGTCTCCACAATGTGATATACCCCACCTATCAAAGGAAAGCCTTTTATAAACTAAGGCATTTCTGAAAAGTCTTTCAAATGTTTGACAAGTTTATTTCGCCATAACTAAATGTGCTGATGAATTCTGACCGACTCTAGACAAGATTTCCTCAATCATATCCTCTGGTAGGTCTTCTAAAATATTTGGTTGTCTACCCTTAACGTCCATTTTGTTTTTATACTGTAAAATAGACAAGGATTATATTCATAATAACAAACAATACAAGCAATTTTTACATAGAACATAAAAGTACAAGCACACTACAATACATTTATTACACAACATGCTCACACCCCTCTAATCTGAATCACTGGTTTCTTATTCTTCGGACTTGGTTCTTTTTCCTAATTTTCTAGGGATATATGATGTTCCTCTAATACAAGCCGTCGTTTTCCACATTGGTTTAGAAAAACCTGGTGGTTTAGAGGTTTCCGGGTTATTGTCACGATATTGAAAATACGGGTGTTGACGGTACATATAAAGTTCATCGGGGTCGGAATTAGATTTCTCTATTTTGATGCCTTTTCCCTTATTATTTTCTTTTGCCTCATTAAATTGGGTTGGGGTAATTTCTATAACATCATCGGAATCCTCATCAGGATCCGATTCATCAGAAAATTGGTAATTTTCCCAATATTTTGGTTCCTTAGCGGAAACACCATTGACCATTATTAACTTTGGTCCATTGGTTGAGGATTTTCTTTTATTTGACCGGTTTTCTGTGGTTCCTACTATTCCCCCTCCAGAACCTCTTCTTCTTCCGGTTCCTCTTCTTCTAGTTCCTCTTCTTCCGGTTCCTCTTCTTCCGGTTCCGTTTCCTCTTCTTCCGGTTCTTCGGGAACTTGTGAATCTTGCCAATATATATTCGACTCTTCATTATTATTATGTGAGTCAATGGGATTTGTGCTAGAGGTAGACATCTATCACACAATATCAAACATGTTAAGAGATTAATATATCACATAATATTTACATGTTAATAATATATAGTTTCCACCAAAAATGTTAAGCAATCATTTTTAAAGAAAACACGGTCGAAGTCCAGACTCACTAATGCATCCTAACAAACTCGAAAAGACACACTAATGCAAATTTTATGGTTCTCTAAGACCAACGCTCGGATACCAACTGAAATGTCCCGTTCATATTGATTATAAACGTTCCATATTAATTGATTTCGTTGCGAGGTTTTGACCTCTATATGAGACGTTTTTCAAAGACTGCATTCATTTTTAAAACAACCATAACCTTTATTTTATCAATAAAGGTTTTAAAAGCATTACGTAGATTATCAAATAATGATAATCTAAAATATACTGTTTACACATGACCATTACATAATGGTTTACAACAGAAATATATTACATCGACATATATTTCTTGAATGCATTTTTTACACAATGTCATACAAACATGGACTCCAAATCTTGTCCTTATTTTAGTATGCAACAGCGGAAGCTCTTAGTATTCACCTGAGAATAAACATGCTTTAAACGTCAACAAAAATGTTGGTGAGTTATAGGTTTAACCTATATATATCAAATCGTAACAATAGACCACAAGATTTCATATTTCAATACACATCCCATACATAGAGATAAAAATCATTCATATGGTGAACACCTGGTAACCGACATTAACAAGATGCATATATAAGAATATCCCCATCATTTCGGGACACCCTTTGGATATGATATAAACTTCGAAGTACTAAAGCATCCGGTACTTTGGATGGGGTTTGTTAGGTCCAATAGATCTATCTTTAGGATTCGCGTCAATTAGGGTGTATGTTCCCTAATTCTTAGATTACCAGACTTAATAAAAAGGGGCATATTCGATTTCGATAATTCAACCATAGAATGTAGTTTCACGTACGTGTGTCTATTTTGTAAATCATTTATAAAACCTGCATGTATTCTCATCCCAAAAATATTAGATTTTAAAAGTGGGACTATAACTCACTTTCACAGATATTTCCTTCCTCGGAAATAAGACTTGGCCACGGATCGATTCATGAACCTATAAAAATATGTACATATATATTAAAGTATGATCAAAATATAATTACAACCATTTTTATTATGTTTTAAAGATTTGAGTGTATTAAGTCAGATATCCTCGTTAATAACCTACAACTAGTTGTTCACGGTTAGATGTACAGAAATAAATCAATATATATTATCTGAAATCAATCCACGACCCAGTGTATACACATCTCAGGCTAGATCACAACTCAAAGTATATATATTTTTGAAATCAACCTCAACCCTGTATAGCTAACTCCAACATTACTGCATTTAGAGTGTCTATGGTTGTTCCAAATAATATATATACATGGGTCGATATGATATGTTAAAACATTTGCATACGTGTCTATGGTATCCCAAGATTACATAATATATTAGAATACATGTATAATACAATATAAGTTAGCTAGGATATGATTTGTATACAATATAAGGATTAACTTTTGTTTGCGAACAAGTTTAGAATTAACTAAACTATGTTCTAGTGATTACAAGTTTAAACCTTCGAATAAGATAGCTTTATATGTATGAATCGAATGATGTTATGAACATCATTACTACCTCAAGTTTTCTGGATAAAACTACTGGAAATGATAAAAATGGATCTAGCTTCAAAGGATCCTTGGATGGCTTGAAAGTTCTTGAAGCAGAATCATGACACGAAAACAGTTCAAGTAAGATTTTCACTCGAAATAAGATTGTTATAGTTGTAGAAATTGAATCAAAGTTTGGATATGAATATTACCTTGAATTGGAAAGATAACCTACTGTAAATAACAAAGGTTCCTTGATCATAGATGATTACTTGGAATGGATTAGAAAGCTTGGAAGTAGACTTGCAAACTTGGAAGTATTCTTGATTTTTATGAAACTATACTTATGGAATTTATGAAGAACACTTAGAACATGAAGATGGAACTTGAGAGAGATCAATTAGATAAAGAAAATTGAAGAATGAAAGTGTTTGTAGGTGTTTTTGGTCATTGGTATATGGATTAGATATAAAGGATATGTAATTTTGTTTTCATGTAAATAAGTCATGAATGATTACTAATATTTTTGTAATTTTATGAGATATTTCATGCTAGTTGCCAAATGATGGTTCTCACATGTGTTAGGTGACTCACATGGGCTACTAAGAGCTAATCATTGGAGTGTATATACCAATAGTACATACATCTAAAAGCTGTGTATTGTACGAGTACGAATACGGGTGCATACGAGTAGAATTGTTGATGAAACTGAACGAGGATGTAATTGTAAGAATTTTTGTTAAGTAGAAGTACTTTGATATGTGTCTTGAAGTCTTTCAAAAGTGTAAGAATACATATCAAAACACAACATGTATATACATTCTAATGGAGTCGTTAAGTCTTCGTTAGTCGTTACATGTAAGTGTTGTTTTGAAACCTTTAAGTTAACGATCTCAATTAATGTTGTTAACCCAATGTTTATTATATCAAATGAGATGTTAAATTATTATGATATTATGATGTATGAATATCTCTTAATATGATATATACATTAAAATATCGTTACAACGACAATCGTTACATATAAGTCTCGTTTCGTAATTCTTGAGTTAGTAGTCTTGTTTTTACATATGTAGTTCATTGTTAACACACTTAATGATATATTTAAATATCATTTTATCATATTAAATATAGTGTATCAATATCTTAATATGATACATATGTATTTAGTAGACGTTATCATAACGATAATCGTTATATATATCATTCCGAGTTTCTTAACTTAGTAATCTCATTTCTTATGTATATCACACATTGTTAATATACTTAGTGAGATACTTACTCATCATAATCTCATGTCAACCATATATATATGTCTATATATACCACAACATGTAGTTTTTATAAATTTGTAACGTTTGTGAATCGCCGGTCAACTTGGGTGATCAATTGTCTATATGAAACTTATTTTATTTAATCAAGTCTTAACAAGTTTGATTGCTTAACACGTTAGAAATATTTAGTCATGTAAATATCAATCTCAATTAATATATATAAACATGAAAAAGTTCGGGTCACTACAAATGGGACCAAGGGTAATTGTGACTTTTTAATATCACAACACAAGCATAATAAGAGAACGACTCTATATTAGACGTTTTATAAAAAAATTAATTGTAGCAGCCGAAATAAATAAGGTTTTACATCATAAATCTAATGTAAATGACAAGTGTTTAATAAATGATAAAATAATATGCGAGACTCCAATGCAAGACAGCACACATATAGCACTCACCATCAATACATAAGCTAATCGTCACCTAAGACAAACATGCTTAAAAGTCAATACAATGGTTGAGTGAACAACATAGGTTTAATAATCATAATAAATTTTTATACCACAAGATTTAGTTCAAAATATCAAAAATAATCAATATGCCATGAGTTATAATATCGAGCTAAACATTTAAAACCCCTGACATTGCGTGTGTGTCGGTAATCATTATTATGTACCCCCTTGACGATCGGTCAATGGGTAGAGACGTCGCTCTCAATAGGCCTATTTATAATAATTAAGCTTGCCACATTCTAATTTCAACAATTAACAATATTATGGTGGGGATTTGCATGTAAGAATACAAGTCAACAAAAGTCTCTTGAAGTTGCATATCAAAATGGTTAGGCACTTGTGTCTAAAGTGTAAATCATTTAAAATCAAGCATGTGTCTCACCCTGAGATTTATAAATTTCAATAAAGTATGTAAAAGCGGGGCTATGAAGTTCACCTTAAGAGCAGTTGAAGAGTTATTCCATAAATGAAAGAATTGAGCGAAAGTGTGTGATCGAGATCTCAACCTAGAGATAGAACGTTTGGTCAGTTACTGTCTAAGAGCGAAAGTTTGTTTATTAATATAATGAATTATATTAACAGTGATGGTTCATGAAAAGAGTTTCTATTTTCGGAAGGTTACTATTTATGAAAAGTTTCCATTTATAGTAAGTTTCCAATTTTAGAAAGTTCGGGTTATAATCCTTTACCAAGACGTTGTACAACTTTACTCAAACTTCGTTGCTATCAAGTAAGTCGGGAATGACCAGATGTAACCAGGGGCCCAGGACTCTTGATCAGAATCTAAGTCATGTAATTCGAGATCCACAAGCTTATCCCATAAATGGCAACCATAGACATTATCCCCTTATGACCGTAAGTAGCGGTGAAGTTCGTATAAATTGTATGTTTTGATTATAACCCTCACGTATTATGAGCGTATAGAAAAATGTCACATTAAGTTTTTTTTATAATACAAGTTGTTATTATATTATATAAGTTATAATATAATTATTTATTAATAATGTATTATCATTGTTAATTTATTATTATAAGTATTATTATTATCTATTATTAGCTTTTAATTATTATATAGTACACTAAGGTACTTTAGGAAATGAATTAGTTAAATATATAATTATAAAATTTTTGATTTATTATTATTGATTATACGATATATATATATATATATATATATATATATATATATATATATATATATATATATATATATATATATATATATATATATATATATATATAGCTCATTTATATAATTAAATATTAATTCATTTTTATATTCATTAATTATATAAAATTTATATTCCTAATTTTTATAAACTTATCTAATCATATAAATCAGTAGGAAAGTTTATAGAAATTATTTTATTAATTTTTGTATTTATTTCTCATTGTTCTTTATTTATATTTTTAGGTTTATATTAAATCAAAGATAATTATGTAATAAATACCTAATCGACCTAATTAAGTGGGTTTATATTTTTTTATAAGTTCTATATACTGTTAGGATAATATAAAAATTTATAGATCAAATTTTATACCGAAGATATTATTTATTTCGAATTTTAAACTTAAATAACAGTTTTCGGATTATTAATTGAAGAATAAATATATAGAATAGAAAATAAATTATACTTTTGATTCTAATATTTGTTGTAAGTCATTTGAAATCTGTAAAAATTATTTTTCCAGTTCCTAAGTATTTACATAAATTTTATCTATTTTATGCATGTTTAAATAGCGACCGAAATAGAAAATAATACATTATAATTCGTAAATAATTATAATAGCATTCCAAAAATTATTGTAATTATTTTTAGATGTTCTTGAACTGATCTAAACTATTTTTAAGTGTTTATTACAGTATTTGTGATTTTATAGTATTTTAATTTGATTTATGTATTTAATAATGGTTCAGCATATATTTAAATAACAAATAAATATATAGTATGATATGAAATTTTGATTTTCGATTTTAATAAGTTTTATATACATATTGGGACCTGTAAATATTATCCCTAGTATTTTTAAGTATTTATAGAAATTAATTTACAATTTTGTATATAATATATATGTATACCAAAACAAATAAATAGTCAATAAATAATTTAATAGTTACAAAAATACATAAATTGTGTTTCAACATAATAATAATAATAATATGCTTTTTGATCAGATCCTAGTATCAAAAATATATTTTATTCAAATATTTAGAATTTATTGTTTAATAAACAATTCTGAATATAAATAAATAGGATTTAATTATGTAGAATATCATATAAATTCAAGTTTCAATTTTCCTAATCTATATATGTATAATAGAACATGTGAAAATTATTTTTACAATTTTTACTGATATATAATAATTATTTTAATTTTTACCTATATATACTCTATTCGGTACATATAAATACAGTAGATACTTGTAAATTCGTTTTAACCTTTATTAATTCTATGAAAATTATTTCTAATCAGTATTATATCATATTAATGTTAAGAAACATGTAAAAATATTTTCCTTGAATTCTATGTAATTATTTCATATATACATCGAATATACATTTATATATATTAAAAATTCGTTTAAACATAATAATTAAAAATCCGACAATAAAATCTACAAAAATAATTTTATAATATTTTTTAATACTTAATACTAATTGTAGTATAATCATATTAGTTTTTAACATTGTGTTTAAATTTAATAATAAATAAAAAAGTTATCGGCTGAAATAAAAAATAAAAAAATAATAATAACCGAAAATAAAAAAATATGGAAGTGAAGGATAAAAAAAAGTACCTCAAAAGTTCTGGAATTTTTCTTTGAGAAAAATCTCAAGTGTTTGTGAAGAAAACAATTTAGGAGACTTGTATTTATAGGTGAAGTTTATTGGTTTTATAATAATATATATATATATATATATATATATATATATATATATATATATATATATATATATATATATATATATATATATATATATATATATATATAATGATAAGGCCGATCGGTTTTTAAAGAAAAATGATAAGATTGTTTTTTTTATTCTTATGAATCTAGTCCATATACTATTCAAATACATTTACTTCCTTTCAAAGTATTTTTAAAATTTAAACAAAAGAATTATCTCTTCTTTTTTCTTTTTTTTTTCTTCGGCCGAATAACATAATTAATAAAAAAAATTAAAAAAAATGCAGATAATTATATTAGATCTTTCTAGAAATTTTTACCATTTTATTTTTATTTTTAATTAATTAATTAATCTGAATTTAATATAATATTATTTATAATTTCGATATTTTATTATTATTTATACGTATTAAAATTTTATAATTTCATTTAACACCTTAGTTTATCATTTTCTTAATTTAATTACTTCAAGTTTTATTATTTATAGTTTGTCACATTTTGTTTATAAAGTTAGTTGTATAACTTTATATAGTTTCGTACATAGTTATATATATAATTATATTATATATATACATAATATTAATAGTTCATATAATTTAATTAATATTAGGGTTAGGGTTTATGGTTATTAACTACGAGCATTTAATATATCTGGACATTTATTATATCCGGATAACAACCCTAATAATAACAAGACAACGAAACCCTAAGGGCAATTTGGTCAATTCGGAAAGGAAAAATGAGGGTTGTTATTATAAGGTGCGATCATATATTGATATGGGGATATCCAAGTCACGAAGGTGTGGAATGGGTGATTATGGTTTTTGCTTTGTTCGCTAGGGATTCCCCGAAGGTAACAATCAAGTGATTATTTTACGCCACCGAGATAAGTAATGTAACATGTGATGTTAGAATGAGAGTGAATCTTGAATGTGGAGTGTATCCTGCATTCTATTCTATTTATATGCGAATTGGAGCGGCATCCCATACCGGCTCGCTAGTTCCCAATGCTTTTGGAATACTAGTTGACCTTTCCTTATTCGTATGCCTGCAGAGGAAAGCAACCTTGTCCCTTTCCTTTGCTGTACGAGCATGCAGCCGAGCTAGGAATAGTTCAGGTAGCTTGATTTTATTATTGACCGAGGTTTTTGGGCTCCAAGATCACTATTCTTGTCACACCCCCAAAATGAACCAGGGGTAATTGTGACCAATCATATCATAACACAGTTGTATAAGCGAGAATGACTCTAAATGAGACGTTTTATTTATTAAATAAACAGCGGAAGCATTATTCAAAGTTTTACATCATAAGAGTACAGTAAATGGAAAATGTCTTAAACAAAATGATAAATATGAATGATGGACTCCATGCAAGCATCAAAGCATACATCAATCATCTAGTAGCAAGTAGCAGCTAGCTCAATCATCACCTGAGACAAAACACGCTTAAAGTGTCAACCAAAAAGGTTGAGTGAAATTCATAGGTTTATAAATAATATCCAAAGTTTTAGACCACAAGATTTAGTTTAAAGTTGATTGATATAGAAATATCAATCTAAAAGTGTTGCTGCATTTTGTAATATCGCTACTAAACAATTTACCTTATGACACCTTGTACTGTCAGTGTCGTGGAATCATTATTATGTAACCAAAGACCAACGGTCGAATGATTAGAGACGTTACTCTCAATAGGCCTACTCACAATAATTAAGTTTGCATTTAAACGTAGCAATTGACGATATTACGGTAGGGATTTAGTATGAATCAAAACATGACAGCATAGTTAACAATTTAGTACTTGTGTCTAAGCGTAAAACAGTTATAAAGCAAGCATGTGTCTCACCCCAAAAGTTATAAAACAGTTATGAAACAGTAAAAAGTGGGGCTATGAAGTTCACCTTAGTAGTACACGAAAGAATTGAACGGAAGGACGTGATCGAGATCTCAACCTAGAGATAGAACGTATGATCAGACATTGCCTAACAGACAATAGTATATAGTACTATATTGATAGTAATGGTTCACTAAAGAATTTCCATTTTCAGAAGGTTACTATTTATGGAAAGTTTCCACTTATAGTAATTTTCCAATTTTAGAAAGTTCGGGTTAATCTTTAGTAAGACGTTGTATAACTTTACTCAAACTTCGTTGCTATCAAATAAGTCAGGAATGACCAGATGTAACCGGGGGCCCAGAATTCTTGACCAGAATCTAAGTCATGGCATTCGAGATCCACAAGCTTACCCATAAATGGCAACCTATACATCATTCACTTACGACAGTGAGTAGCGATGAAGTTCACATGAATTATACATTATCTTTGATTAACCTTCACTTTAGGTGTATACACACAACGAATTATTAATGTACTTAATAATTATATATGTGATAATATAACCTAAGTTTTATTTAATATTTAGTTATTATACCTTAGTATGTCCCATATATATTAAATATAATTACCTTTAAATAAATACCTAAATTACTTCAAAAATAATAGTGTTTTATTAATCGAACATTATTCAAAAATGTCTAAATAATAAATTAAATATCTAAAAATTACATACATAATTTTTATAGTCTTAGTTAATCATATAGATTAGTAGAAAAATTTAAGAAAACATTTTTATTATATTTTTGTATTTATTTTTGTTTTTACCCTTAATGTATTCACAAAACAATTTTAATTCTACATAATTACTAAATAAACCCAAATAATTATTTTTATAATTTTTATAAGTTTCTATCAGTCTAATAACCTGTAAAAAAATATTTAAAAAAATATTTTTTATTATTTTATATTTATTCTTAATTTACCTTCGAATTACATAATAATAGAGTTTAATTATATAATAAATACCAATTCAACCCAAGTAATTATTTTTATAATTTTTTCAGATCTATATAAGTTTTAAAAACTCAGAAAAAAATTATATATTTTTTATTTTTGGTTAAAAGTATTTATTATGAATTTTACATTATTTTTACATTTAAACACTACATAATTTGTATTTAATTATAAATAATATTCCATAAATTATCAAAATTATTTTTATGCATCATAACACTTATAATACTAATTTTAACATATAAACATAATTAATTTCGAATTTTACAAAGAATATACAATAAATATAAATATAAATGACAATATTGAAAAAAATTAATAAAAATAGAAAGTACCTCAAATTTTCTTCATGGTTTTGAGAGAATAACTTAAGTTTTTGTGTTTGGCAAGAAAAATGAATGAGGATCCATGTATTTATAGGTAAAAAATGGTTGGTGAAAAGAAAAAAATAATAAAATAAAGGTGCCAATTTTGACAAAATAATAAAAACATGTTAAAAATGTTTTTAATAAGTTTTTGTTTTTGAAAATATTTAGTCAAAATTCATGGGCTCATTATTTAATTTAGTAAAAAAAACTTATTTCTTTTTATTTTTATTTTTTTTATAAGCTAAAAATATATATAATGATTAAAATAACTTATCATTTAATTAATAATTATGTTACATATAGTTTTAAATATAATACGCATTAATATTAACTAAAGTTATTTTATATAATTAGTGTAAACTTTAGTTAACAGAACGTGTCAACTAAAAATAAATATTTGATCAACGTCGAATTTAATTATATATTACGTATGGATAACAACCCTATAGTCAAATTAGTCAATTCATGTATGGAAATATGAGGGTTGTTATAGTACCTACCCGTTAAAAGAAATTTCATCCCGAAATTTAGCTGTTGCCATTAATCAGTGTTGTTCGTACATAGACGAGGATATTTACGTTTTATTTGATTTTCACGTTCCCAGGTATGCTCGGGGCCTTGCGTGAATTCTACATACCATAATTTCTACAAGTTCTTCTGCGAAGTGCATTTTATTATTAATGCGGAGATCATTCAAAATGATGATGTTATACAAGTCATTTCAGTAAATTGGATATATAAAATGTGTTAAGAATAATATCGAGCTCATTTAAACCTTGACCGTTTATGCCACAATGTTAGGGTAGACAAAACAGAGAGTAGTTCATGAAAATTATAGTCATGAAGTTTGATAGAGATCATCATTGTTTACAACAAGAATATTGTAATGATGAATATAAGTTGAAGAATAAAGTTTTATCACTATTGAATAATATGGATAGAACGATTCGATTATAGAAAGAGTATAAACGAAGCTATCGTAAAAGAGTGAATGAGTAAATTAAATGTTCGCCTTAACTTTTGACGTAGTCACGATTGATTTCCGGAATTCAAGGGATTAAAGGAAATCTGCGTAATCTATAAGATTTGATTATCCGGTATTTACGGAATTTTGGGATTTCTTTGATTAAATGCGATGAATTGCCTCGATTGCTGTGTTTGGAAATTTTGCTATAAATTAGCTTCTTCCGTTTCATTATCTTCACCACTTCTATACTTTCTTCCTAGATTCATACTTCCAAAAGATTTGTTAATTTGCTCAATCCCGTATTGATATTTGTTATTATATTGACCATATATGCAGTCATGCTTCTTTTTCTTTTACCACCAGAGGAATCTGTTTACTTCTACTACGCTCTTGGGGTTATAGTGTTTTTAATTCTCACGTGTCTTTATGTTGCTATACGCATTGATATACACGATTTGTAATTTCGGTGTTGTTATCGGGCTTTGTATTTTCCCTTGTATGTCGGAGCTCTTTACCTTTTTATTCTGCTCTCGACTCTAAGTTAAGTGAGTAATGGTCCAGAATTTGTAGGTATGAAGTTTCGAATGAACCTAATGTTCTAAGCGTAATATCACGATTTGATTTGGTAAATTACCAGAATTACTGAGGATAGAACTATCAAGAATATATGTTCTTGATATGTTCAGAGATTAAGTAGAATGTAAGAGTCATGTAACATGGCAAATAATGATTATAAAGTCTATGAATCATCATCTTCCATTAAAAATTTAGCATGACTTACTGTAATATAATCACGTTGGCCTGACGTCATTATATTATACTAACTCATGCTTCAATTTCCAACATTTCTTCAAAACATTTATAATTTAAACTTGAATTTTACTGAATATAGAAACTAAAATAGTTTCCTTTATAAAGATATCGCAAAGAGATACTTAATTGTGGACAAGAATCGTTATGAAAATATCTTCAGAAATATAGAGGATATTTATAACGACATTTTGGAATTTCTAAGTTCGAAGGTTAATGAAGAAAAATTTTCCGCAAGCTTTTAACATAACTTCGGAGCAAGATATTCTCTAAAGATTTCATCGAATCCAGAATTACCTGGATTCTTTGAATATAGGGTTTGGTCCTTGTATTTGTCCTTGGTCTCCTCCATGGTTAGCTCAATCCATTTTTCAGTTCCAAATTTTCTTTTGAGCTTTTCCAATGTACCATTCTTTATTATCAAACTTTTGGCCATTGAGACCATCTACAATTTTGCTGTTTCCTCTGCATTTAATGCAGCCATATTTGATTCATCGGTTATCAATTCGAGATGGTTTCAAGAAATTTCATTTTTAGATGATTAAACGCTGATTGTAATCGTCAACGGTTCTAATGGTTGATGAATAGGCGTTGTTGATTTCAAAAGTAATGAACGATAATTTCGGTGGTTTGATGTGATAATTCATCATAGAATACGAATGAATATAATTCATGAATGTAGTGATCTTTAGGAAGATTACACTTGCTAAAGCTTTACTTGGATTCCGATATGTCCAAATCAGAATAGGTAATTAAATTTGTATGAAAATGGTTGTTCTTTAGTGAACGGATACATATGTGGATGTAAGTAGTATAGTTACTAATTATTGAATCAGAATTTGAAGAATGTATAATGTAAGATATTGATGTGAGATATAAATATTTCTCGGGTTTAGCTACCCGTTAAAATATTTTCACAATTAACAGTTTGTACAAAAGGATTTTTAATTACAATCTTTATGAAGATATACGTTCATATATGTATTCTTCACGTATAATATAGATTTAATGAGTTAATATACTATTAAAATCATTTGATTTGCGGTTGAAGCGAGAATAAATAATCTTCAAAACTTGAGAGATTACATAATCATCGCAGAATCTTTCTTTAATGAAGTTATGAATCAATACTCCATCGTTCATTGTTATTGATATACCTCGGTATATGATGTTGATGCTCGTAGAATTCTTGTGAAATTCACAAGGCAGGAATGATGTTTTCTAAAGAGTTTTGAGTACATTGAAAATGAAAGTGTAAAACCAAACATGTATTTGAATAATACACTTAGTTTATTATGAAATGGAGTTTATTGTGATAAAGCAGTGATTAACAAGGAATGTATATCATAGCATATTAGTGATATGAATTAACCAAGTAGTACATACTATTTAAGATTCACAAGTAATAGCTTAATACGAAAAGATTTATTATTGTTCCAAATCATATATATATATATATATATATATATATATATATATATATATATATATATATATATATATATATATATATATAAAGTATACATATATAATTTTCAGGAAGAATGAGTCAATACATCTTAACTCATTATTACTAATATTCCTTAGTATCTATGGGGCGTATGATGTTGATATCCGAGGTACAGATTATGGTGTTTGTTATTGGTGAAGCTGATGTTGTTGGTGGTGATGCTGTTGGTACTGGTGGTGATGCTGGTTATGCTACTGGTGCTACTGCTGGTGCTCGTAGGGTTCGCACCATATTCTCCAGAGCCACCACTCGAGCACGAAGCTCATTGACTTCTTCTATTATTCCGGGGTGATTGGCGGTTCGGACAAGTGGATGAATAAGATCTAGAATTTTAGATATTATATATTCGTGACTGGATACCCTGGAAATGAGGGTGAAAATAGTGTTCCGAACGGGTTCGCCGGTAAGTGCTTCAGGTTCTTCACCAAGAGGTGAATTCGGTTGGTGGAAGGGATCACCTTCTTCTTGTCTCCATTGATTAAGTTTACTACGAACCCATCCCCAATTCATCCAAAATAGATGATGACTAATTGGTTGGTTCATTCCGGTTACGCTGCCATTGGAGCTCGAGGAGTTCGAGGAATCATGTGAGAAATCCATATTATCTGATCGGAATAAGGGTTTTTGTTATGAGATGAATGTTGAATATTGAATGATATATTTGTCTTCTTGATATACGTATATATAGCAAAAAGATTTCCATAATTTACGGAGGAAATTTAGGAAAAGTGTTAGACAAAGTTTATTAAGATAGATATGATAAGATATAATAAGATATGATGTGTCTATAATCCAATAATAGCAGTATGACGTGTCGAGATCATAAAATGATAAGTATGTAATCTGATAATCTTTTGATTAAAGACTTTCAATTCGTAATGGCCTATTCAGGTCTAGGGGCTTGAGCTATAGGATCCTTTAAATCGGTAATCCAAACCCTTCCATTCTAGAGTTTCGTAGACGCCATCCGTCAAGAAAATTCAATAACGAGAAATAAAAGGTATAAAAGTAATGAATATGAGTAGTGATGACATTATAATGTCTTTGAGATTCTCGATAACTCAATGACATTTTTTGGTTCGCAAACTGATGCATAAAGGCATAAAGCATATAGGTACGTGATATAACAGGGAGTTATATACGTTTGAGTATAAATAGTAACAAATATAGGAGTTTCAAAAATTCATGGATAATATTTCATGTAATACATATGTAATACACAAAACCATGATAAATGACATAGGAATTTCGAGAACTGTGTCGCATTTAAATGTGGTGGCGGAATTGAATAGTACTTAGGAGAATGAGCAGAGTTCTTAGATTGGCTCGGCATTCTAAGATAAGTAAAGTTTCTAAAGTATAGTGTAGCATTTAATAGTTAAAGGCAACAATTAAAGGCACTATAGTCAAAGGAAGTTGTAGTCCTACATTGCTAAGGTACCTAATTATATAAGGCACACATAAGATGCAATCCTGGTTCTCTACAACAACCTGCTCTGATACCAATCTGTCACACCCCCAAAATGGACCAGGGGTAATTGTGACCAATCATATCATAACACAGTTGTATAAGCGAGAACGACTCTAAATGAGACGTTTTATTTATTAAATAAACAGCGGAAGCATTATTCAAAGTTTTACATCATAAGAGTACAGTAAATGGAAAATGTCTTAAACAAAATGATAAATATGAATGATGGACTCCATGCAAGCAGCAAAGCATACATCAATCATCTAGTAGCAAGTAGCAGCTAGCTCAATCATCACCTGAGACAAAACACGCTTAAAGTGTCAACCAAAAAGGTTGAGTGAAATTCATAGGTTTATAAATAATATCCAAAGTTTTAGACCACAAGATTTAGTTTAAAGTTGATTGATATAGAAATATCAATCTAAAAGTGTTGCTGCATTTTGTAATATCGCTACTAAACAATTTACCCTATGACACCTTGTACTGTCAGTGTCGTGGAATCATTATTATGTAACCAAAGACCAACGGTCGAATGGTTAGAGATGTTACTCTCAATAGGCCTACTCACAATAATTAAGTTTGCATTTAAACGTAGCAATTGACGATATTACGGTAGGGATTTAGCATGAATCAAAACATGACAGCATAGTTAACAATTTAGTACTTGTGTCTAAGCGTAAAACATTTATAAAGCAAGCATGTGTCTCACCCCAAAAGTTATAAAACAGTTATGAAACAGTAAAAAGTGGGGCTATGAAGTTCACCTTAGTAGCACACGAAAGAATTGAACGGTAAGGACGTGATCGAGATCTCAACCTAGAGATAGAACGTATGATCAGACATTGCCTAACAGACAATAGTATATAGTACTATATTGATAGTAATGGTTCACTAAAGAATTTCCATTTTCAGAAGGTTACTATTTATGGAAAGTTTCCACTTATAGTAATTTTCCAATTTTAGAAAGTTCGGGTTAATCTTTAGTAAGACGTTGTATAACTTTACTCAAACTTCGTTGCTATCAAATAAGTCAGGAATGACCAGTTGTAACCGGGGGCCCAGAATTCTTGACCAGAATCTAAGTCATGGCATTCGAGATCCACAAGCTTACCCATAAATGGCAACCTAGACATCATTCACTTACGACCGTGAGTAGCGATGAAGTTCACATGAATTATACATTATCTTTGATTAACCTTCACTTTAGGTGTATACACACAACGAATTATTAATGTACTTAATAATTATATATGTGATAATATAACCTAAGTTTTATTTAATATTTAGTTATTATACCTTAGTATGTCTTATATATATTAAATATAATTACCTTTAAATAAATACCTAAATTACTTCAAAAATAATAGTGTTTTATTAATCGAACATTATTCAAAAATGTCTAAATAAGAAAATTAAATATCTAAAAATTACATACATAATTTTTATAGTCTTAGTTAATCATATAGATTAGTAAAAAAATTTAAGAAAACGTTTTTATTATATTTTTGTATTTATTTTTGTTTTTACCCTTAATGTATTCACAAAACAATTTTAATTCTACATAATTACTAAATAAACCCAAATAATTATTTTTATAATTTTTATAAGTTTCTATCAGTCTAATAACCTGTAGAAAAATATTTAAAAAAATATTTTTTTATTATTTTATATTAATTCTTAATTTACCTTTGAATTACATAATAATAGAGTTTAATTATATAATAAATACCAATTCGACCCAAGTAATTTTTTTTATAATTTTTTCAGATCTATATAAGTTTTAAAAACTCAGAAAAAAATTATATATATTTTATTTTTGATTAAAAGTATTTATTACGAATTTTACATTATTTTTACGTTTAAACACTACATAATTCGTATTTAATTATAAATAATATTCCATAAATTATCAAAATTATTTTTATGCATCATAACACTTATAATACTAATTTTAACATATAAACATAATTAATTTCGAATTTTACAAAGAATATACAATAAATATAAATATAAATGACAATATTGAAAAAAATTAATAAAAATAGAAAGTACCTCAAATTTTCTTCAAAGTTTTGAGAGAATAACTTAAGTTTTTGTGTTTGGCAAGAAAAATGAATGAGGAGCCATGTATTTATAGGTAAAAAATGGTTGGTGAAAAGAAAAAAAATAATAAAATAAAGGTGCCAATTTTGACAAAATAATAAAAACATGTTAAAAATGTTTTTAATAAGTTTTTGTTTTTGAAAATATTTAGTCAAAATTCATGGGCTCATTATTTAATTTATAAAAAAATCTTATTTCTTTTTATTTTTATTTTTTTATAAGCTAAAAATATATATAATGATTAAAATAACTTATCATTTAATTAATAATTATGTTACATATAGTTTTAAATATAATACGCATTAATATTAACTAAAGTTATTTTATATAATTAGTGTAAACTTTAGTTAACAGAACGTGTCAACTAAAAATAAATATTTGATCAACGTCGAATTTAATTATATATTACGTATGGATAACAACCCTATAGTCAAATTAGTCAATTCAGGTATGAAAATATGAGGGTTGTTATAATTCTTGCTCTGGTTTCTGAACCTCGTTAACTGTAGCTGATGTTTCCTTCGTACTATATATTGTGGCAAATTCTAGCGAAGTAAACTGTGAAGCTATTGTATACGAACCGAAGGTGGGGTACACTATCAATGTCCAAGACTAATATGTATTTCCTATTAAATAAGTCGATGGCCCAACATTTAATCTCTAAAAATAATCAAGATCTCAACATTGGCCCACGTTATTTTCTCATACAAATTCACCAAATAACTGCAACCCAACAGTCCGTCCATTTTTAGTCTAGGTACAAGAGCAGCTCTTTCTGTCTGACTCGAACCGGGGCCAATATAATCGACTTGTAAGCTCCAAAATACATATAAACCACCAAAATGAACCCAACTAACACATTATCATAAAAAGGCGCTAAATCTCCATAATAATCGTAAAATCGAGGGAAAAACGTTTGTTATCGCGATAAAATATATATCCGATTTGAGTGATATCATGGAGCAAAAGGTTATCTGCAAGTTTTTCCGAGACATAAAGTCAAACCACATGCCTCTCAAATGTCATTCATTTTCTCATGCTTCGAACATTTCAAGAAAGATAAAGATTCGACAAATACTACAGTAGTACAGTGTACCAACGTCAAAAAAAACGTCTCAACATATCTTATACACTCCTCGGAATTAGAGCTTCAAAGAAGTTTCGAGTTGAAGATTTATCAAGATCTCCAGCAAAGACGAACTTTTCAAGATTTGTCAAAAGTTGAAGATCATTAATCACATCATATATCTAATGGGGAGATTGTTAGGAATATAACTTCCTAATAGTTAATAGATATATTATATATGATTAAGTAGGTTAGATTTATGGTTAAGCTTTATTGTAAAGGTTAGTAGTATGAGGTATATATACTACCACTTCATGTAGAAACCATAAGCCTTCTTCCCTAGGTCACAATTACATACATCTTCAAGGTGTTTTTCCCTAAAACTCTCTCACACATTGTTGGAGACTTGATCTTACCGTGTGACTTCAATTTGATCCATATAAAATTGAATGTTGAGGAAAGCCGTAGATCAAACAATCATGATTGTTTAACCATTGGCTACGAATTGTACAAAAAAATATTCATATAACAAGTTTATATATTTCAGATCCTGTTTTGTTCATAT
This sequence comes from Rutidosis leptorrhynchoides, assembly GCF_046630445.1. Taxonomy (NCBI): domain Eukaryota; kingdom Viridiplantae; phylum Streptophyta; class Magnoliopsida; order Asterales; family Asteraceae; genus Rutidosis; species Rutidosis leptorrhynchoides. The sequence goes on from NC_092336.1 coordinate 439,336,339, forward strand.
TCATCTTCATATCACATTCATTACCATAATTTAACGACCTGTTCATATCGATTACAAACGTTTCATATTCATTTGTTTCATTGCGAGGTACTGACCTCTATATGATACGTTTTACAAACATTGCATTCATTTAAAAGAAAAACTCATTTCAAAATAAACAAATGATATATGTTTTCCGATAATATGAATGACTAATATGTCATTGGATTAATAACAGTCTTTTTGAATTCTAACGACTTGAATGCAACGTCTTTTGATATATGCCATGAATGACTCCAAGTAATATCTTTAAGTGAGCAAATGCACAGCTGAAGATTTCTTTCATACCTGAGAATAAACATGCTTAAAAGTGTCAACCAAAAGGTTGGTGAGTTCGTTAATATATCGTAATCAATCATTCCATAATTTTAATAGACCAAAAGATTTCATTTTCATAGTTAACTACAGGAACACTCATCTGCAAAAATCATCATACAGGAACACTCATCTGTATAAAATTCATTCATATGGTGAACACCTGGTAACCGACATTAACAAATGCATCTAGAATATCCCCAAATATACAGGTACACTCATCTGTATATAAAATTGAAGTACTAAAGCATCCGTAACCCGGATGGGGTTTGTTAGGCCCAATAGATCTATCTTTAGGATTCGCGTCAATTAGGGGGTTTGTTCCCTAATTCTTAGGCTACCAAGCTAAAAGGGTGATCTCCGGTATAATGATCCAACCATAGAATGTAGTTTTAAGTACTTGTGTCTATTTCGTAAAACAATTGTAAAAACAGCGCATGTATTCTCAGTCCCAAAAATATATATTGCACAAGCATTTAAAAAGTGAGCAAATGAAACTCACGATACGATATTTTGTAGTAAAAATATGCATACAACGGAACTGAACAATGCAAGGTTGGCCTCGGATTCACGAACCTATATCAGGTATGTATATATTAATACATATAATTGTAATCGAACAAATTTATATATCATTAGGGATTTAAATGTTATCTTAATAAATTATATGTTTCATTAATAACTTAATATTTATTTTATATACTTTGTGTAAAGAAAATTTTTAATATAGTTTTATTAAGTATATTTTTATATGAATAACCCTTATTGTAATAATAATAATAATAATAATAATAATAATAATAATAATAATAATAATAATAATATTAATAGTAATATTGATAGTAATAATAATATAGTTATAATATAATAATAATAATAATAATAATAATAATAATAATAATAATAATAATTATAATAATAATAATAATAATTATAATAATAATAATAATAATAATAATAATAATAATAATAATAATAATAATAATAATAATAATAATAATAATAATAATAATAATAATAATAATAATAATAATAATAATAATAATAATTGTAGAGTACAACCTTTGAAGAAACAAGCCTTCAAAAACAAATGCCACTGCCCAGGCTCGAACCCGCGACCTCTTGTTCAAGAGACACACGCCCTAACCGTTCCTTTATTTCTATTTTTCTAATATCATCTACTTCACAACACAAATCGACTAGAGGATCATAACATCATGATCGAATATCATCATCCATTCTTATCATTATTACGCATCATCTAAATCATCATCACCATTTAAATATCCTAATCATCTTAACCCCATGTCATCATCTTTGTTTAATCATCACCCTCGTCTACCCTAATTATTATCAATATTATAATGTTATTGTATCATCATCAAAATTTCATACGTGTATCATCATAATACTAACATCATTATTTATTCTAATCTTTCTATAATCACCGTCATTATCGTAATCATTATCAAAATCATGCATCAAACTATCATTTTCCTGTTTTCTTATCAAATCCATAATATGGCCCAATCAAAGTAACGGCCCAACAATAGTTCCCAAGCCCAACATGCAAGTCCAATATATAAAAGAATGATACGGCCCAAGAGACTAATAACCAAACCCAGCCCGTTTATTATATATTTGATCTGTTCCGTGATTTTAAAACAATAATAGGACGGCAGTTTTTTCGATAGGGTTTAAACGGAAACAGATAGAGCAGATGCAGCGATAAAAAAAATCTGTAGAAGCTAGGTGTAATTCGTGAGTTCATGGGTTGATGAAAAAAATAGGTTTTTGGTTTGTTGTAATCGAACATTAGTGGAAACAGAATTAATACGAAGATAGTAATTGTATCATCATCTTCATTCTTGTGATCAACATTATAATGTAATTATCATCATCATCATCATAACTTCCTCAACGAGTCATCATCTTCATCTGTGAATCACTGTATATCATTATCAATAAATCAACTTCGCTTCAACACTTTTACAGTATCATTTCGTGGGTGTTAGTGTTCAAAAAAAAAGACAGGAAATAGAAGAAAATAGATAGATTAATGATGATGGTTTGTTGGCGGTATGGTATTGGTTTTCATGGTGGTTCACGATGGTTGTGGAGATTTTAAGGTGATGAGCTGGGTTTCATGATTTCAACAAAGAAAGAAGAAGAAAAGTAGATAGGGAGAGAAGAGAGAGAGAGAGTGGTGGTGTTGCGGTGGTTTCTGGTGGTGAGTGGTTCATGGTGGGGTGGCGATATTGTTGTTGTAGTGGGGGTTCAAGGTGATCTTGGGTCGTTTTACAGCTGTTGGTGATTGAGAGGTGATGGTGTTTGAATGGTGATAACCGATGGTGTTTCTCGGTTTATAAGTGAAACAAGGTGATTGTAAAGACCCATCCTAATCCATAAGAACAAATACAATAACATATGATTACATCGCGAGGTAATTGACCTTTATATGATACATTTTATGTAAGACCCGAATATTTTATTGTACTTATGTATGTATAAGTTATTTCAAGTTGTGGGGTTTAGGTTGTATTTAATTAAAAGGCAAAAGAAGCTGAACTGGGCATTTGGCGTGCCGCGCGGCCTTATGGCGCGCCGCGCCATTACGGGCTGACAGCTCACTTTGTTTTTAATTAGATATTTTGAGGGCAATTGGGTAAATTCACTTGAGGGCCGACCTTAAGGACCTAGATCAGTTTTGGGGAGCCTCATAACTCCATTTTCATCTACTTCACTTCTTCCAATTTAGTTTCTAGAGAGAGAGAGATTCTTAGTGAGGGAAAGCTTGAATCAAGGAAGAAGGAGGCGATTTCGGATCAAAGTGCGGGTATTAAAGTTGTTCATCTTTCCTCTAGCTACGTTTTGATCATAGTGGTATGCTCTAATCTTGATTTCCTTGTTTAATTTGTGAAAGGGTTAGAGTTAGGGTTAATGATGAACTTAAAACCCATTTGTGGGTGAATGGGGTGTTTTTGGATGAATTTGGGTCAAGAAGACTCAAAGATGACTAACTAGGGTTTTCAAGTGTTAGATTGATGATTATGAACTTAATTGGTTAGTTAAAGTACTAGAACACTTTAATGATATGTAAATGGGTGTTATTGGATATGGATGACCCAAATGGGTGTGTTGACTTTGAAATGGGTCAAATGAGTCTTTAATGACCTAAACGGCCTAGCAAGTATGAAAACGAGTTAGCTTTGTGACCTAAGTGTGTTTTAAACCCATCTTGACGAATGATTAGGGTTTTGGTGTGTGTTGACCCAATTTAGGGTTAAGGGTGCAAATGGGTTGAAATTGCACCTTGGGTCAAAATGGCTTAGAATGGTGAAAGGGTTTGGTTGACTGACTTGAGTTTGCGTTTGATTATATGTATAATGTGATAGGTACGTTACTTTGAGGTTTCGCAAGCTCGGGTATCTTTTCACAAGACTTTGAGGTGAGTGGAATAATTATATGCGTATGTATATAAGGTATCTCTTTGTTGTAGCGTGGAATGTGTAGTGTCGAGGTGCTAAGACACCATGTTTCACGTGAAGAGTGTAGCATCGAGGTGTTAAAATGCCACTCGGGTGTAGCATCGAGGTGTTAAGATGCCACCTAGGAGTGTAGTGTCGAGGTGTTAAGACACCACTCCGTAAAATAATGAGTGATGCATCGAGGTGTTAAGATGCCACTCGGGGTGATGTGCCGAGGTGTTAAGGTGCCACCCTAGGGGTTAGTGGTGCGAGGTGTTAAGTGCCCTAACGGATGTTACGAACACCGATGGCATTTTCGCGAGCGCCGTTCCCTTGTACTATTGGTTAACCATGGTTATTTGTATTGTAAGCGTATTATATTATTCGAGTTATATTCATATGCGGTTGTTATGCTAGCTTGTGGTATTGGAGATTTATAGCTTGTTATTGTGACGATAAGCTAAATGTGTATGCTAGCGTGTTTGCGGTTTGGTGTGTAAGTGTATGCAAGTAAGTATAATTATATATGTATTCGTATAATTATTGCATTCACTAAGCTTTGCTTACCCTCTCGTTGTTTACTATTTTTATAGGTTCGGTTTTGGACAAGGGTAAGGGCAGCGTTTTGGACTAGAGATCCCGCTTGATGCTAGGGGACGCTTTTGGCTTTAGTAGCTCTTGGAGTTTGACCGATAGTTGGGTAGTTTAATCCCAAACGCCATGCTCATTGTGTAGTTTGGAACTTAAACTTTTTGGTGGTTGAAACTCGTAAATTGTATTAAACTCGTAAAACGGCCGATGTGGGCCCCGCTTGTAAAACATTGATTTTATATTTGAAACATGTTAGTTTTACATATTTGGATGTATGGTAAAAAGCGTTTCGTCTAAAAGTGTCGGGAACTAGTCAATCTTTTTCGCATTTTGAGACTTTCCGGACAGACCCGAATGGCGCGCCGCGCGGCCATCCTGGCGCGCCGCGCCAGTTCACTGTGCAGTAAATTAATTTTTTATTTTGTATTTTCACGTGGTTTGTTCGCGGGTTGGTTTGGGTTGTTACAAGTGGTATCAGAGCATGGTCTAAGGGATTTAGGCGACTTGAGATAGGTGCCTAGACTTAGACTTTAATGTGTATGCGCTTTTTGCGGGACTTATAGGAGACGGGTCGGACCGGGGATTTGGTTAGTGCTTAGGTCTATGTGAACTAACCTTGCACTAATCGTTTTGTGTTGTTTTAGCAATCATCCAGCGAGATAGACGTTGTACTAGCAAGTTAATGCGACGTGCTCGCGTAACAATGATTAGCTACCATTGTTACGGGTCCAAGACGTGTCAAACAAGCAATGTACGACGAGTATCAACCAAGATGGGGCGGTGTGGCATATGTATGTCGTTCCTTTTCGTTTCGTTGTTTAATCTATATGCATTCTTTAGAATGAAGACGGAAGATGGAACCGGAACGGACGCGCCTATTCATGAGGGGAAGGATGAGTTAACATTAAGGATTGAGGCGGAGTTCGAACGCTATATCTTGATTTTCGCCAACAAGGTTAAGCAAGTTCTCCAAGAGTCGTTCGAGGGAATAGCGAGATGGTTCGAGACCGAGTGCCTAAGGTCGTGAAGGAAGAGTTAGAAAAGAGGTTTCCTAAACCTCAAGGTGACGGTGACGAAGGAGCAACTATGGGGATTGAATCTCATGCTTCAAAATTTGCTGATCACTCTTTGGGTAAGAGAAAGTTAGAATCAAGATGTGCTCCTAGTAAAAGGGCGAGAAGTACGCCCGGAGGTGTTGAAAAAGTGAAGAAGAGGAGTAAGACAGGTTATGGGCCTACGTGCTTTCGGTGTGGAGGACGAGGTCATTTTGCACGGGATTGTACGAGTGTACCTTTAAGCACGATCAAGTGCTTTATTTGCCAAAAGAAGGGACACCGTAAGTCGGAATGTTCCGAATCGTTTGTAGATCGGGTTAGGAGGTTAGAGCGTGACTATCTGATGATCAGTGGAGCGCAAGGGTCCAACGATGATGTTTCAGGTATTTTCGTCTTTGGTACAAATATGCCTTATTATTGTTTATTTGTGCCGATGGATTCGTGTATGTATTAGGGACTTAAACTTTGCTTCGAGATCTATTTAGACTCAAGTGAACTCGGTGAAGATTCGGTTTGTTAATGGTTTTGATGATAGTGCACCAGGGTAGCGCCTGAGTCATTGACTCGTGGAAACGCGCCCTGGGGACGAATGCATAGTGGTAATACGTAGTATTGATGCGGGTGACATTCCTAATGGAAACACCCTATGATGACATTTGTATTGGCGGACGAGGGCGTAAGACTTGGTGCAATCAAGCATTTCTTAGTGATAGGGTAAATGAATCCACTAAGCCATGAGAACGAACTTTGGCGTTAGGTTGTGAGCGCGTGTTCGCATTTGTAGTGAAGTGGGTGAAACCCTTGAGAGCATGTGTGTATCGTTGACCGGATGCTTTCGTTGTGGTAACGGGTAGAAAGGATTTGATAGTTGGAAAAGTCTACCTTGCGGGTAGCGGTAATTTCATTCTAAAAGGATACGTGTTATGTTGACATTGTGTCATCACTTTAGTGGTGCAATCAGGTGACGGTAGACGTTAGTATTTATTATTATCGAATTGAGCTCTCGAGAATTCAGGAAGAGGGACCGACGCCAAGTATGGTCGTGTACGACGGTAAATGGCGAAATCGTTTGACTTTGTAATCTTGACGATTTGATTTAGGAATGCGGTTCTACGTTGGGAAGTTGGTAGTGTTACATCAAAGAAATTGTGTCGACTTTACTAGGATTTATATTCCTACCAGTGTAATGGGATTTGAGAAAGGGTACGATGCCTCATTGTCGTATACTTTGGGTAGTAGTTACAAAATAGCCATTTTGTGTACTACAAGGAAATTAGATATATGTGTTTATTTGGGGTCATCTCTCTGTTGACCGCGTTTGACTTGTGATAGGTAATGAGGGATATCCGGAAGGATTAACTCTTCGTTACCACCCTTGGTTGTAATGGATGGCAAGCGGCTCTCGGGAAGAACCGTTACTTGTATATTTACAATTTTAATTGCCCGTAGGAATTGTGCACATAGCCGTTTTGTGCACATGGTTGTGAGTAATAGTCGGTTTTACTCACACATTGGTATTAATAGTGCGGTAGCCGTGTTTCACACACATATCGTTGGTAGTGTTGCAATAGCCGTTTTTGCGCACTACGGATATATCACGATAGCCGTTTTTGTACACCTTGAGTTTTGTATTGAATAACCTTTTTATTGTTAGTATTGAAAACTACTGGTTGTATACGCCGGTGGTTCGGTCATGAGGACCATGTTGTGTGACTAGTGATACAATAGCCGTGTTCTAATCGAATACTTGTGGTAGATGCGTATTAGCCGTGTATGCGTACTAAGAGGGGTGTTAGGTGGAAGGTGTTATCCGTAAGGATTCATTTTTTTACTTGGCCTTCATCTTTTGGGTTGTTGACATTAGGTTGAGACTTGGTGGTTTTTAGCATTGTACTTGGTAAGGGTACGCTAGGGGAATGATATCTTGGCACGAGATCGGTTAAGTTCTTCCCGATATAAGGGATTGAGCAAACTTTGTACTCGGAATTATGGACTTTAGTAAATTGCGGGTGACAATTTGGTTATTAATGTTGACTCTTAGAGAATGATTGCCTAGAGAAGTTGGAAGAATACATGACGACTTCGCGTATTCTAAGTGATCAATATAGACTTTGGATGTTGTGTGTATTGCACGTTTCGGAATGCGTGCAAGTGTGTATTTAGTTATTGGAATAATCTTCGAATTAATGATTAATTGACGATTCGATTTCAATGGCGGTTTTGTGATTGTGTGGCGAGTGTTGTACGCTCTTGACGGCCACTCTTTTCTTTTATGATTTTGGGGGTGTACGCGGTGTGCCGTTCTAGAGGCATTTCCGTTAATCGCGTTCGTGTGCGAGTAGAGTCTTGGTGGTTAACTATCCTTATGTATGTAGGTAACTGGGTTAATGGTTAGGACCAAGTTGGAAAGGTGTAAGCCTTGGTGTTCCAAGCGCCTCCTTAGTGTTGAGATGGAATATAAGTAGACTAGCTATGCGGCCTAGATGGATAGTGACTAGCAGGTGCCGCTAGGAAGTCATGGGTGTCGAGCCGTAAGGTTCGTTAGATTTGTGTGACCGCGTGTAGTTAGGTGACGTGTGACATCAGGAGTAGACCCCGTAAGGGTCGAGTCTGGGAGACTCGGTGTTAGTAATCGGAGTTGGATAACACAACGTCAGGTGCCTCCTTATACCTACTAGTGTAACTTTTGACCCCGATGATGTGATTGCTTTGATTTTGAGTACCGGTGAGAAATTCGAATTTACAACGGTGGTATAGTGTGATGTTTAGCGAGCGTTGACACTCAAATGATTTGAAAGACCGAGGTTCGAATATCTTATAGCGAGTCCTTGGAAGGATTATTTAGTATGACCAACGCCGGAGAATGCGGAAAAGTTCCTATCTAGGAGACGTGATGAGCGAACGGGTGTCGCACATTTAGGAAAGGAAAGCTTCGATGGTCTTCGAAAAAGTCCCAAGTTGGACTTTGGAGTTAATTGCGAAGGTAGTTAGCGACATGAGACGGTATGGCGAAGTTCCCGATAGAGGGATACGAGAGATTTTCGAAAAGTGTCGGGATGATTCCCGAATATTCCACGATTGATAGACGTGACGACAATGATTGTCGGTGGATTGTACTACTTTTAGGACGATTGTGGAGTGTAGGGTACGAGTTTGGATACTTGGCGTAAGAGCAAACGGTTGTAGTTATTGAGTCTCGTGGGTTGATTACCCGATATCGTGAAATGATGGAGTGCTATGGCTTTTGGAAAGATATATTATGATGTTTTCACGGTGTATTTCCGAGTGAGTGGTGAGAATTTTGATCGAATGGAAGTGTGAAGTACGGTTGTTGTATTATGATGCGTTAGTGTACGAAGTGAGAACCCGGATGAGTGATTGCTACAAGTGTAATTCCGCATTGGAGACGGAAATGTTCAAGGTAGAGTGCTTAACTTCTAGTATTTGGTGCGGATCACGAGGATGTGATCCAATCTAAGTGGGGGAGAGTTGTAAGACCCGAATATTTTATTGTACTTATATATGTATAAGTTATTTCAAGTTGTGGGGTTTAGGTTGTATTTAATTAAAAGGTAAAAGAAGTTGAACTGGGCATTTGGCGCACTGCGCGGCCTTATGGCGCGCCGCGCCATTACGGGCTGACAGCTCACTTTGTTTTTAATTAGATATTTTGAGGGCAATTGGGTAAATTCACTTGAGGGCCGACCTTAAGGCCCTAGATCAGTTTTGGGGAGCCTCATAACTCCATTTTCATCTACTTCACTTCTTCCAATTTAGTTTCTAGAGAGAGAGAGATTCTTAGTGAGGGAAAGCTTGAATCAAGGAAGAAGGAGGCGATTTCGGATCAAAGTGCGGGTATTAAAGTTGTTCATCTTTCCTCTAGCTACATTTTGATCATAGTGGTATGCTCTAATCTTGATTTCCTTATTTAATTTGTGAAAGGGTTAGAGTTAGGGTTAATGATGAACTTAAAACCCATTTGTGGGTGAATGGGGTGTTTTTGGATGAATTTGGGTCATGAAGACTCAAAGATGACTAACTAGGGTTTTCAAGTGTTAGATTGATGATTATGAACTTAACTGGTTAGTTAAAGTACTAGAACACTTTAATGATATGTAAATGGGTGTTATTGGATATGGATGACCCAAATGGGTGTGTTGACTTTGAAATGGGTCAAATGAGTCTTTAATGACCTAAGCGGCCTAGCAAGTATGAAAATGATTTAGCTTTGTGACCTAAGTGTGTTTTAAACCCATCTTGACGAATGATTAGGGTTTTGGTGTGTGTTGACACAATTTAGGGTTAAGGGTGCAAATGGGATGAAATTGCACCTTGGGTCAAAATGGCTTAGAATGGTGAAAGGGTTTGGTTGACCGACTTGAGTTTACGTTTGATTATATGTATAATGTGATAGGTACGTTACTTTGAGGTTTCGCAAGCTCGGGTATCTTTTCACAAGACTTTGAGGTGAGTGGAATAATTATATGCGTATGTATATAATGTATCTATTTGTTGTAGCGTGGAATGTGTAGTGTCGAGGTGCTAAGACACCATGTTTCACGTGAAAAGTGTAGCATCGAGGTGTTAAGATGCCACTCGGGTGTAGCATCGAGGTGTTAAGATGCCACCTAGGAGTGTAGTGTCGAGGTGTTAAGATGCCACTCGGGGTGATGTGCCGAGGTGTTAAGGTGCCACCCTAGGGGTTAGTGGTGCGAGGTGTTAAGTGCCCTAACGGATGTTACGAACACCGATGGCGTTTTCGCGAGCGCTGTTCCCTTGTACTATTGGTTAACCATGGTTATTTGTGTTGTAAGCATATTAGATTATTCGAGTTATATTCATATGCGGTTGTTATGCTAGCTTGTGGTATTGGAGATTTATAGCTTGTTATTGTGACGATAAGCTAAATATGTATGCTAGCGTGTTTGCGGTTTGGTGTGTAAGTGTATGCAAGTAGGTATAATTATATATGTATTCGTATAATTATTGCATTCACTAAGCTTTGCTTACCCTCTCGTTGTTTACTATTTTTATAGGTTCGGTTTTGGACAAGGGTAAGGGCAGCGTTTTGGACTAGAGATCCCGCTTGATGCTAGGGGACGCTTTTGGCTTTAGTAGCTCTTGGAGTTTGACCGATAGTTGGGTAGTTTAATCCCAAGCGCCATGCTCATTTTGTAGTTTGGAACTTAAACTTTTTGGTGGTCGAAACTCGTAAATTGAATTAAACTCGTAAAACGGCCGATGTGGGCTCCACTTGTAAAACATTGATTTTATATTTGAAACATGTTAGTTTTACATATTTGGATGTATGGTAAAAAGCGTTTCGTCTAAAAATGTCGGGAACGAGTCAATCTTTAACGCATTTTGAGACTTTCCGGACAGACCCGAATGGCGCGCCGCGCGGCCATCCTGGCGCGCCGCGCCAGTTCACTGTGCAGCAAATTAATTTTTTATTTTGTATTTTCACGTGGTTTATTCGCGGGTTGGTTTGGGTTGTTACATTTTACAAACATTGCATTCGTTTTAAAAGACAAACTTTCATTACATCAAAAGTTGACAGGCATGCATACCATTTCGTAATATCCATCTATAAATGATCTAATCTGTCATTTACTTAATCATAATCTTTACTGAACTCAACGACTTGAATGCAACGTCTTTTGAAATATGCCATGAATGATTCCAAGTAATATCTTTAAAATGAGCTAATGCACAGCGGAAGATTTCTTTAATACCTGAGAATAAACATGCTTTAAAGTGTCAATCAAAAGGTTGGTGAGTTCATTAGTTTATCACAATCATTCATTTCCATCATTTTAATAGACCACAAGAATTTCATTTCCATTTCTCATAAATATACGTCCCATGCATAGAGACAAAAATCATTCATATGGATTGAACACCTGGCAACCGACATTAACAAGATGCATATAAGAATATCCCCTATCATTCCGGGACATTCATAGGACATGATAAAACAACATTGAAGTACTAAAGCATCCGCTACAACGGATGGGGTTTGTTGGGCCCAATAGATCTATCTTTAGGATTCGCGTCAATTTGTAGATCGGTTTACTTATTCTTAGGCTACCAAGCAAAAGGGGCATATTCGGCTTCGATCGTTCAACCATATAATGTAGTTTCGATTACTTGTGTCCATTTCGTAAAATATTTATAAAAGCGCATGTATTCTCAGTCCCAAAAATATATATATTACAAAAACATTTAAAAGGGGAGTAATGAAACTCACCATACTGTATTTCGTAGTAAAAATACATATAACGTCAATGAACAAGTGAATGGTTGGCCTCAGATTCACGAACCTAAATTAATTATATATATTTATGTATTGGTCAATATTTGTCTAATAAATTAGGTCAAGTCATAGTGTATCACAATCCTAATGCTCGAGACTAATATGCAAAGGTCAACAAAAGTCAATTTGACTCAAAATGATTTCCAAAATCTATACATAATTAATATATAGTTTAAATATCGTCGTTTTTATATTTTTAAATATTTTTAAAAGATCTATTAGAGTAAATAATATAATTCATTTATTAATAAATAAAATTTTATATAAAATATACTTTTATATATCTTAAGTAATAAAATTTATAAAGTTCATTTAACATCATAAAAATAATATGATAGGTAGTATTAATGTAATTATGTTACACGTAGTAAAACATCTTTGTATTATATATTTATTTGATAAAATAATATCGATAATAATAATAGTAAGTAAAAGTTATATTATTTTGTAATAATAATTATTATTATTATATTAATAATAATAACAATATTTATATTTGCTAAAATTATATTATGATAAAATGGTAATTCATATTAATAAAAATAATGAAATTTTATATTAACAATGATATTCCTATTAAAATAATAATTTTGTAAAAATGATAGTTTTAATATTAATAATCCTTAATAATAGTGATAAAAATAATGAAAAATGATAATTTTATCTAAATCAATATTTTACAATAATTTAAATTTCATCATGATACTCATACTCATTATTTCCTAATCGGTTTGTTTAATAGCTTTTAATCATCTTTTATATCGCATTCGTATTAATGATAATAATAGTAATCATAATAATTAGGTGTTACTAATATTAATTTTTAATTATAATAATGCTAATGATAATAGATATTATGATAATGATAATACTAATTATAACTTTAACGATAATAACGATAGTAATAATAACAATTTTTAATGATAATACTTTTTATTGATAATGATAATAATAATTAATAATAATAATAATAATAATAATAATAATAATAATAATAATAATAATAATAATAATAATAATAATAATAATAATAATAATAATAATAATAATAATAATAATAATAATAATAATAATTAGATAAAAACTATAACGAGGATAATAACGATGATAATAATAATCATTTTTAATAATAATACCAAATTTCAATTGACTATAACTTCAAATCTGTTCATCGAAACCATTCGATATCTAGATGAAAAGTTCTTAATTTTTCGCTAGCTTTCCAACGACATGCATATCTTATACCTTACCTCAACCGCATATATAACTAATTCAGGATTCAACATAACCTAACTAAAGGCAATATCAAAAGTACAAACATGCATAATCCTATATACTCGAGCACTAGTCAGGGATACACTATTAGTATGTAAAAGTTAAATTATGAGTACTCACGTTTCAATATTGAGATTCAATATTGCAGGAAAGGTACGTAGACGCAACGGAGATGATAAACACTAGATTGACCTTACGAGCATACCCATGAACCATACCCATCACCTCCATAGCTATAACCCATAATTTCCTTAGTCCTATCCCACTCGTAAAACTCACTTTTAAATTAATCAATCAACACTCCGTCGTAGTATTTTATGTATAAATACTAATAATATCACTCCTAATACTACTAATAATAATCATATGATTAATAATAATAATTAATATATATATATATATATATATATATATATATATATATATATATATATATATATATATATATATATATATGAGAGATCGAGAGAGTTAGATGAAAGATTGAATCAGAAAACGAGTACATTCGATATTTAAATGGACTTGGCCTCACCATCCTCCTCATGCGATCGTATGAGTATGTGAGGGTACCTTCATACGATCGCATGAGGCCCTTTACTAGCTCATGTTCGACTAAAAAGTCCTGCCGACACTCTTATTAAATTATATAATATATATATATATATATTAATATATATTTAATCTAGGTAATTATTTATATAATATATTATAATTATGAGCATGGTAAAAATGTAATTTTCGTTCCACTGACTCGTACGTTGTCACTCGACTCATGTCCCACTTTTGGTTTTTCGAACGCATATTCGTACGCTTAGATAACTAACACTTTTCATTACGCGACGTGTACCTTTTACAAAAATTAGACTTTAATGTCGGTGAATCATATTATAATAAATGTAAATTATATATTTGAGCGTTGTGGTCATTTGCTTCTATAAATCAGGGGCTCGCTGTTTATTAAAATCCGTTTAATAATATCGAGACGTTTTAAATTATACATTAACGCGTTTGTAAATTATATATATATTCTTAATTAAAAATATAATTTTGTATATCTTATATATAATTGAAATATCTATCTAATTATATTTCAAAGTTCAAAACATTTAAGTAATAGAAAATATCATTTCGTATCACGTTTTACGTTTTTGAAACAATATATATATATATATATATATATATATATATATATATATATATATATATATATATATATAATACAAGCTTTAATTAGTTCCTTAAAACTTATGAACAATTTATCTTATAAAACGTTTCACTAATAAAGTTCTTTAAAAATTATTTTTGTACGTTTGAAACAATATTAAATAAATATGAAAACTTTATTTTCCAAAACTAAGTATTTTTAAGAATCATTTTACTAAAAAGTTATATTAGTAGAGGTTGTAATATCGTAAAACATTTTAGAGAAATAAAATTAAATATACTTTTCATAGGTTTCAAGTTCTTAACGTTTGTTGGTGCAACGTGGTATAAAGTCTAAAGGTTAGATAAACGTACGAAATCACCTTAATGTAAAATGTCGATACCCATTGTCTAAGTTATTTACATTCCACATTTCAACTTTAAAATGATAATCATAATAGTTATCTTATTAATATCACGAGGAAAATGTTGTAAGGTATGAATTGAAAATTAAATAAGAATCTTCACTAACTCTTGTCTAGTTCTCGTTAGTTGACACTTTGTTCTTATTTGTAAAATCACTTTACCATTTTCCGAATATGGTTAAAAAGAAAAGGTTTCCTAAATCAAAGTGGACCTCCTAATAGGGACTCATAGCCATAATTCAATGTATCTAATAATTCAATCATTTGATATTATCTTTTAATTCCGTCGATAATTATTTTAAATATATTTTAGAACAAATACGTTCATGTAAAGTATTATACGTCTAATACTTTGTTAATATTTTTGATCATGCATATTTTTACCACAAGGTTAATATGTCTGTTCAATGCGTAAAAGGGGGGTTTAAGGATCTTAGAACAAGGATCTCCAGTCCGGCTACCGTGAATAACCCTGGTCGAGATGATGATGTTGGCGGGGTGGCCAAGTGATTAAGTCCACCTTCAATAGCGGTCGCTGATCAGAAGGCCCCCAAATAAGGTTGTAGGCGCTAGTTTAATAAAGAACTAACCTGTTAACCTTGAGAGATGATGTTGATTACGTAAGATGAGTAGCAGATAATGGTTACGTAACTTGGTGATCCTAGAATGATAATTAGGGTCAGTATATATAGGCAAACCCTAATTCTAGAACCGTCTAAGATAATGATAATCTCATCCATAACTAACTCCCCCGAATCACGAATATAATTATGGAAAAGATATTGACTTGATGACCAAGTTACTGTCGTACCGGGAACAAAGGCATTCGATACATAACCGCATACCGCATACAAGGTACACGCATTCGCATGCTATCGAGTGCCCGCATACGGATGGAATGCACATGCGGGTTGCGGTATCATTATGTTGAAATGTCCCGTTCTTATTGATTAAAAACGTTCCATATTAATTGATTTCGTTGCGAGGTTTTGACCTCTATATGAGACGTTTTTCAAAGACTGCATTCATTTTAAAACAAACCATAACTTTTATTTCATCAATAAAGGTTTAAAAAGCTTTACGTAGATTATCAAATAATGATAATCTAAAATATCCTGTTTACACGCGACCATTACATAATGGTTTACAATACAAATATGTTACAACGAAATAAGTTTCTTGAATGCAGTTTTTACACAATATCATACAAGCATGGACTCCAAATCTCGTCCTTATTTAAGTATGCGACAGTGGAAGCTCTTAATAATCACCTGAGAATAAACATGCTTAAAACGTCAACAAAAATGTTGGTGAGTTATAGGTTTAACCTATATATTATCAAATCATAATAATAGACCACAAGATTTCATATTTCAATACACATCCCATACATAGAGATAAAAATCATTCATATGGTGAACACCTGGTAACCGACATTAACAAGATGCATATATAAGAATATCCCCATCATTCCGGGACACCCTTCGGATATGATATAAATTTCGAAGTACTAAAGCATCCGGTACTTTGGATGGGGTTTGTTAGGCCCAATAGATCTATCTTTAGGATTCGCGTCAATTAGGGTGTCTGTTCCCTAATTCTTAGATTACCAGACTTAATAAAAAGGGGCATATTCGATTTCGATAATTCAACCATAGAATGTAGTTTCACGTACTTGTATCTATTTTTTAAATCATTTATAAAACCTGCATGTATTCTCATCTCAAAAATATTAGATTTTAAAAGTGGGACTATAACTCACTTTCACAGATTTTTACTTCGTCGGGAAGTAAGACTTGGCCACTGGTTGATTCACGAACCTATAACAATATATACATATATATCAAAGTATGTTCAAAATATATTTACAATACTTTTAATACATTTTGATGTTTTAAGTTTATTAAGTCAGCTGTCCTCGTTAGTAACCTACAACTAGTTGTCCACAGTTAGATGTACAGAAATAAATCGATAAATATTATCTTGAATCAATCCACGACGCATTATATACGTATCTCAGTATTGATCACAACTCAAACTATATATATATTTTGGAATCAACCTCAACCCTGTATAGCTAACTCCAACATTCACATATAGAGTGTCTATGGTTGTTCCGCAATATATATATAGATGGGTCGACATGATAGGTCGAAACATTGTATACATGTCTATGGTATCTCAAGATTACATAATATACAATATAAGTTGATTAGGTTATGGTTGGAATAGATTTATTACTAACTTTCACGTAGGTAAAATGAGTAGTTTTTATCAATCTTGTTTTACTCGCCATTTCTTCGTTTCTAATCCGTTTTGAGTGATTCCAGTGGCCACGATTTCGTATTGAACTTAACTTTATGAATATAAATAGAAAAAGTATAAGTTTATAGTCGGAAATACACGTTACAAGTCGTTTTTGAAAGAGGTAGTCATTTCCGTCGAAAGAACGACATCTTGATGACCATTTTGAAAAACATACTTTCACTTTGAGTTTAACCATGATTTTTAGATATAGTTTCATGTTCATAAGAAAAATCATTTTTCCATAAGTATAGCTTTTAAATCAAAGTTCTTCTTATCTTTTAATTATCCCAACCAAAACAGCCCCCGGTTTTACTACGACGGCGTATATCCGGTTTTATGGTGTTTATCGTGTTTCCGGGTTTTAAATCATTAAGTTAGCATATCATACAGATATAGAACATGTGTTTAGTTGATTTTAAAAGTCTAGTTAGAATGATTAACTTTATTTGCGAACAAGTTTAGAATTAACTAAACTATGTTCTAGTGATTACAAGTTTTAAACGTTGAATAAGACAGCTTTTTATGTATGAATCGAATGATGTTATGAACATCATTACTACCTCAAGTTCCTTGGATAAACCTACTGGAAATGAGAAAAATGGATCTAGCTTCAAACGATCCTTGGATGGCTTGAAAGTTCTTGAAGCAGAATCATGACACGAAAATAATTTCAAGTAAGATTTTCACTCGAAATAAGATTGTTATAGTTATAGAAATTGAATTAAAGTTTGAATATGATTATTACGTTGTATTAGAAAGATAACCTACTGTAAGTAACAAAGGTTTCTTGATCTTGGATGATTACTTAGAATGGATTTAGAAAACTTGGAAGTAAACTTGCAATCTTGGAAGTATTCTTGATTTTATGAAACTAGAACTTTTGGAATTTATGAAGAACACTTAGAACTTGAAGATAGAACTTGAGAGAGATCAATTAGATGAATAAAATTGAAGAATGAAAGTGTTTGTAGGTGTTTTTGGTCGTTGGTGTATGGATTAGATATAAAGGATATGTAATTTTGTTTTCATGTAAATAAGTCATGAATGATTACTCATATTTTTGTAATTTTATGAGATATTTCATGCTAGTTGCCAAATGATGGTTCCCACATGTGTTAGGTGACTCACATGGGCTGCTAAGAGCTGATCATTGGAGTGTATATACCAATAGTACATACATCTAAAAGCTGTGTATTGTACGAGTACTAATACGGGTGCATACGAATAGATTTGTTGATGAAACTGAACGAGGATGTAATTGTAAGAATTTTTGTTAAGTAGAAGTATTTTGATAAGTGTCTTGAGGTCTTTCAAAAGTGTATGAATACATATTAAAACACTACATTTATATACATTTTAACTGAGTCGTTAAGTCATCGTTAGTCGTTACATGTAAAAGTTGTTTTGAAACCTTTAGGTTAACGATCTTGTTAAATGTTGTTAACCCAATGTTTATAATATCAAATGAGATTTTAAATTATTATATTATCATGATATTATGATGTACGAATATCTCTTAATATGATCTATATACATTAAATGTCGTTACAAAAATAATCGTTACATATATGTCTCGTTTCAAAATCATTAAGTTAGTAGTCTTATTTTTACATATGTAGTTCATTGTTAATACACTTAATGATATATTTACTTATCATTTAACATAATTAACCAAGTGTATCAATATCTTAATATGATTCATATGTACCTAGTAAGACGTTATAACGATAATCGTTATATATATCGTTTTCGAGTTTCTTAATTTAATAGTCTCATTTTATGTATATAACTCCTTGTTAAAATACCTAGTGAGATACATACTTATAATAAAATCATTTTAACTATATATATAACCATATATATGTCATCGTATAGTTTTTACAAGTTTTAACGTTTCGTGAATCACCGGTCAACTTGGGCGGTCATTTGTCTATATGAAACCTATTCCAATTAATCAAGTCTTAATAAGTTTGATTGCTTAACATGTTGGAAACACTTAATCATGTAAATATCAATTTCATTTAATATATATAAACATGGAAAAGTTCGGGTCACTACAGTACCTACCCGTTAAATAAATTTCGTCCCGAAATTTTAAGCTGTTGAAAGTGTTGACGAATCTTCTAGAAATAGATGCGGGTATTTCTTATTCATCTGATCTTCACACTCCCAGGTGAACTCGGGTCCTCTACGAGCATTCCATCGAACCTTAACAATCGGTATCTTGTTTTGTTTAAGTCTCTTAACCTCACGATCCATTATTTCGACGGGTTCTTCAATGAATTGAAGTTTTTCATTGATTTAGATTTCGTCCAACGGAATAGTGAGATCTTCTTTAGCAAAACATTTCTTCAAATTTGAGACGTGGAAAGTGTTATGTTCAGCCGCGAGTTGTTGAGGTAGCTCCGGTTGATAAGCTACTGGTCCGACACGATCTATAATCTTGAATGGTCCAATGTACCTTGGATTTAGTTTCCCCCGTTTACCAAATCGAACAACGCCTTTCCAAGGTGAAACCTTAAGCATGACCATTTCTCCAATTTCAAACTCTATATCTTTTCTTTTACTGTCCGCATAGCTCTTTTGTCGACTATGGGCGGTTTTCAATCTTTGTTAAATTTGGATGATTTTCTAGTTAGTTTCTTGTGTTATCTCCGGACTCGTAATCTGTCTATCCCCCACTTCATTCCAACAAATCGGAGACCTGCACTTTCTACCATAAAGTACCTCAAACGGTGCCATCTCAATACTAGAATGAAAACTGTTGTTGTAGGAAAATTCTGCTAACGGTAGGTGTCGATCCCAACTGTTTCCGAAATCAATAACAAATGCTCGTAGCATGTCTTCAAGCGTTTGTATCGTCCTTTCGCTCTGCCCATCAGTTTGTGGATGATAGGCAGTACTCATGTCTAGACGAGTTCCTAATGCCTGCTGTAATGTCTGCCAGAATCTTGAAATAAATCTGCCATCCCTATCAGAGATAATAGAGATTGGTATTCCATGTCTGGAGACGACTTCCTTCAAATACAGTCGTGCTAACTTATCCATCTTGTCATCTTCTCTTATTGGTAGGAAGTGTGCTGATTTGGTGAGACGATCAACTATTACCCAAATAGTATCAAAACCACTTGCAGTCCTTGGCAATTTAGTAATGAAATCCATGGTAATGTTTTCCCATTTCCATTCCGGGATTTCGGGTTGTTGAAGTAGACCTGATGGTTTCTGAAGCTCAGCTTTGACCTTAGAACACGTCAAACATTCTCCTACGTATTTAGCAACATCGGCTTTCATACCCGGCCACTAAAAATGTTTCTTGAGATCCTTGTACATCTTCCCCGTTCCAGGATGTATTGAGTATCTGGTTTTATGAGCTTCTCTAAGTACCATTTCTCTCATATCTCCAAATTTTGGTACCCAAATCCTTTCAGCCCTATACCAGGTTCCGTCTTCCCGAATATTAAGATGCTTCTCCGATCCTTTGGGTATTTCATCCTTTAAATTTCCCTCTTTTAAAACTCCTTGTTGCGCCTCCTTTATTTGAGTAGTAAGGTTATTGTGAATCATTATATTCATAGATTTTACTCGAATGGGTTCTCTGTCCTTCCTGCTCAAGACATCGGCTACCACATTTGCCTTCCTCGGGTGGTAACGAATCTCAAAGTCGTAATCATTCAACAATTCAATCCACCTACGCTGCCTCATATTCAGTTGTTTCTGATTAAATATGTGTTGAAGACTTTTGTGGTCGGTATATATAATACTTTTGACCCCATATAAGTAGTGCCTCCAAGTCTTTAATGCAAAAACAACCGCGCCTAATTCTAAATCATGCGTCGTATAATTCTGTTCGTGAATCTTCAATTGTCTAGACGCATAAGCAATTACTTTCATTCGTTGCATTAATACACAACCGAGACCTTGCTTTGAGGCGTCACAATATATCACAAAATCATCATTCCCTTCAGGTAATGACAATATAGGTGCCGTAGTTAACTTTTTATTCAATAACTGAAACGCTTTCTCTTGTTCATCCTTCCATTCAAATTTCTTCCCTTTATGCGTTAATGCAGTCAAGGGTTTTGCTATTCTGGAAAAGTCTTGGATGAATCTTCTGTAGTAACCAGCTAGTCCTAAAAACTGGCATATGTGTTTCAGAGTTTTCGGGGTTTCCCACTTTTCAACGGTTTCGATCTTTGCTGGATCCACCTGAATACCTTCTTTGTTCACTATGTGACCGAGGAATTGAACTTCTTCCAACCAAAATACACACTTTGAAAACTTAGCGTACAGTTTTTCTTTTCTCAGCAACTCTAGCACTTTTCTCAAATGTTCTTCGTGCTCTTGATCATTCTTCGAGTAAATAAATATGTCTTCGCTGAAAACAATGACAAACTTGTCAAGATATGGCCTACACACTCGGTTCATGAGGTCCATGAACACAGCTAGTGCGTTAGTCAATCCAAACGGCATAACCATAAACTCGTAATGACTGTAACGCGTCCTAAAAGCAGTCTTTGGAATATCATCCTCCTTCACCCGCATTTGATAATATCCAGAACGTAAATTGATCTTCGAATAAACAGACGAGCCTTGTAGTTGATCAAATAAGTCGTCGATTCTCGGTAGTGGGTAGCGGTTCTTGATGGTAAGTTTGTTCAACTCTCGGTAGTCGATACACAACCTGAATGTACCATCTTTCTTCTTGACAAACAAAACAGGAACTCCCCACGGTGATGTGCTTGGTCGAATGAAACCACGCTCTAAAAGTTCTTGTAATTGGCTCTGAAGTTCCTTCATTTCGCTAGGTGCGAGTCTGTATGGAGCACGAGCTATTGGTACAGCTCCCGGTACAAGGTCTATTTGAAATTCAACGCATCGGTGTTGAAGTAGTCCCGGTAATTCTTTCGAAAATACATCGGGAAATTCTTTTACGACGGGAACATCATTGATGCTCTTTTCTTCAGTTTGTACTTTCTCGACGTGTACTAGAACAGCATAGCAACCTTTTCTTATTAGTTTTTGTGCCTTCAAATTACTAATAAGATGTAGCTTCGTGTTGCCCTTTTCTCCGTACACCATTAAGGGTTTTCCTTTTTCTCGTATAATGCGAATTGTATTTTTGTAACAAACGATCTCTACTTTCACTTCTTTCAACCAGTCCATACCAATTATCACATCAAAACTCCCTAACTCTACTGGTATCAAGTCAATCTTAAATGTTTCGCTAACCAGTTTAATTTCTCGATTCCGACATATATTATCTGCTGAAATTAATTTACCATTTGCTAATTCGAATAAAAATTTACTATCCAAAGGCGTCAATGGACAACTTAATTTAGCACAAAAATCTCTACTCATATAGCTTCTATCCGCACCCGAATCAAATAAAACGTAAGCAGATTTATTGTCAATAAGAAACGTACCCGTAACAAGCTCCGGGTCTTGCTGTGCCTCTGCTGCATTAATATTGAAAACTCTTCCGCTACCTTGTCCATTCGTGTTCTCCTGGTTCGGACAATTTCTAATAATGTGGCCCGGTTTTCCACATTTATAACAAACTACATTGGCATAACTTGCTCCGACACTACTTGCTCCGCCATTACTCGTTCCGACACCATTTGTTCCTTTCGTTCTGTTAACCCCTGGTTCGTAAACCTCACACTTCGCCGCGCTATGACCATTTCTTTTACACTTGTTGCAAAATTTGGTGCAGAACCCCGAGTGATACTTTTCACACCTTTGGCATAGCTGCTTCTGATTGTTGTTGTTGTTGCGGTTATTATTGTTGTTAAGATGATTGTTGTAGTTGCTGTTGTTTTTGTTGTTTTTGTTGTTGTTGTTGTTGTGGTTGTTGTTGTTGTTGTTGTTGTTGTTGTTGTTGTTGTTGTTGGGCCGTTTGTTATAGTTGCGATTGATGTTGCGATTGTTAGGATTGTTGTTGCGATTATTGTTGTAATTGCTGCTGTTGTTGTATTGGTGATTCTTATCACCGTTTTCCTCCCACTTTCTTTTGACTTGCTTCACATTGGCCTCTTCAGCAGTCTGTTCTTTAATTCTTTCTTCAATCTGGTTCACTAGTTTGTGAGCCATTCTACATGCCTGTTGTATGGAGGCGGGCTCGTGTGAACTTATATCTTCTTGGATTCTTTCCGGTAATCCTTTCACAAACGCGTCGATCTTCTCTTCCTCATCTTCGAACGCTCCCGGACACAATAGGCATAATTCTGTGAATCGTATTTCGTACGTGGTAATATCAAATCCTTGGGTTCGTAACCCTCTAAGTTCTGTCTTGAGCTTATTGACCTCGGTTATGGGACGGTACTTCTCGTTCATCAAGTGCTTGAATGCTGACCACGGTAGTGCGTAAGCATCATCTTGTCCGACTTGCTCTAGATAGGTATTCCACCATGTTAACGCAGAACTTGTGAAGGTATGTGTAGCGTACTTCACTTTGTCCTCTTCAGTATATTTACTTATGGCAAACACCGATTCGACCTTCTCGGTCCACCGTTTCAATCCGATCGCTCCTTCGGTTCCATCAAATTCCAAAAGTTTGCAGGCAGTGAATTCTTTGTAGGTGCATCCTACACGATTTTCTGTACTGCTAGATCCAAGGTTATTGTTGGTATGTAGCGCGGCCTGTACTGCGGCTATGTTTGAAGTAAGAAAGGCACGAAATTCCTCTTCACTCATATTCAAGGTGTGTCGAGTAGTCGGTGCCATTTCCTTCAAAATAGTCAAATGAAACGAGTTAATCATATAGAATATCAAGAGTAGTCAATAGTATTTTGTAGCGTAATATGAACTTATTTATAAAAGCTCTTTCTTCATATTAGCATTTTATACTCTTTAATTCGGGTAGTACCTACCCGTTAAGTTCATACTTAGTAGCTAACATACCATTTCAACTACTACAATTCTATATGAAAAACTAATCACAAAAAAATATATCATATTCGAACCTTTATACAATAACTTGCAAACTTACAATACCGTTATTTTACATATAGCATGAAATATGGCACATAAAACTTTGATACAAAGTAGTTGCGAAGATAATTCTAGTTAATAAATAAGGCGTTCAGCAAAGGCAACAAAGACACGTAATTCATACGTCCAGAAACAAGTCATGCATTCTGGTTTTACTAATACCACTTCCCATCCTTGGTCTTGTGGAACGTAACCGTTGTGACCGATAGTATGACAATGTGTTTTAACGTCGTCAAAAGGACGAAGGTTACGTAATGACCAACAGTCTCGTAATAACCTAAAAACCTCATTTCTTACCCCAATTACCGACTCTGTCACTTGTGGGAACGTTTTGTTTAATAGTTGTAGCCCGATGTTCTTTTTCTCACTTTGGTGAGAAGCGAACATTACTAACCCTTAAGCATAACATACTTCTTTATGTTGCATGTTAGTCGCTTTTTCTAAATCATGAAGTCCTATATTCGGATACACTGAGTCAAAATAATTTCTTAACCCGTTGCGTAAAATATCATTTGGGTTCCCCGCAATATATGCGTCAAAGTAAACACATCGTAACTTATGGGTTTCCCAATGTGATATCCCCCATCTTTCAAATGAAAGCCTTTTATAAACCAAGGCATTCTTGGAACGTTCTTCGAATGTCTTACAAACTGATTTTGCCATAAATAGTTGTGCCGAGGAATTCTGACCGACTCTAGACAAGATTTCATCAATCATGTCTCCGGGTAAGTCTTCTAAAATATTGGGTTGTCTATCCATTTTGTGTTTTTATACTGTAAAATAGACAAGAGTTAGATTCATAAAAGATACTTATTAATACAAGCAATTTTTACATATATCGTAAAGCATAAGCACACTATATTACATATATTACACCGCACAAATACAACTATCTTATTCCGACTCACTCGTTTCTTCTTTTTCGAACTTGGTTCTTTTTGCTAAGTTTTTAGGGATATATGATGTTCCCCTAATACGAGCTGTCGTTTTCCACATTGGTCTAGAAAAACCTGGTGGTTTAGAGGTTCCCGGGTTATTGTTACAACTTAAGAAATACGGGTGTTGACGATACATATAAAGTTCATCGGGGTTGGAATCAGATTTCTCTATTTTTATGCCCTTTCCCTTATTGTTCTCTTTTGCCTTTTTAAATTCAGTTGGGGTAATTTCTATAACATCATCGGAATCCTCGTCGGGATCCGATTCATCGGAGAGTTGGTAATCCTCCCAATATTTTGCTTCCTTGGCGGAAACACCGTTGACCATAATTAACTTTGGTCGGTTGGTTGAGGATTTTCTTCTACTTAACCGTTTTAATATTTCCCCCACTGGTTCTATTTCTTCTTCCGGTTCCGATTCTTCTTCCGGTTCCGATTTTTCTTCCGGTTCCGACTCTTCTTCCGGTTCCTCTTCGGGAACTTGTGAATCAGTCCACGAATCATTCCAATTTATATTTGACTCTTCATTATTATTAGGTGACTCAATGGGACTTGTTCTAGAGGTAGACATCTATCACATAATATCAAACACGTTAAGAGATTAATATATCACATAATATTCACATGTTAAAAATATATAGTTTCCAACAAAATTTTGTTAAGCAATCATTTTTCAAGTAAACACGGTCGAAGTCCAGACTCACTAATGCATCCTAACAAACTCGATAAGACACACTAATGCAAAATTCTAGTTCTCTAAGACCAACACTAGGATACCAACTGAAATTAGTGGGGACGCATCCCACTCAGTGCCTTCCCAGCTAACCGCCTGGTGACCATTGAGCGTACCTCATACACTGATTTTACGGCCCGCCTCTCGGCAACGTACAGCCAACCCTAATAGGGACCGCGAGGAGTAAGAGCCAATGCTTCTGTGACGACCCGGAAATTTCTGACCAAATTTAAACTTAACCTTTATATGTTTCCGACACGATAAGCAGAATTTGTAATGTTGAATCTCAAAAAGTTTGGAACTACATTCATGTAATCAATTACCCTTTGACCGTGTTCGACGATTCACGAACAATTATGAGTATATAGATATGTATATATAATATATAATATTAACTGAAAACATTAACAAAGTATTAGATATATGATACTTTACATGAACGTATTTGTTTCGATATATTTATCGAAAGAATTAAGAGATAATATCAAATGATTGAATTATCAGATACATTATGATATGATTACGGGCCTATGTTATGAGGTCCACTATGATTTGAGAAAATCTATTCCTCTTAACGATATTCAGAATAATTTGTAAAGCTATTTATAAATAAAAATAAAAAGTGTCATTTACGAAAGTTAGACAAAAGTTAGTGGAGAATTGGTTTCCATAATATTCTATTAATCTATTTCCAAACGTACAAAGACGTTTTCAGTTTAAAAAGAACTTTATTATTAAAACGTATATAACTTTTATAAATATCTAGAATCACTTTTGACAACTCATTACTTAACCATTATAATAAATATAACGATATTTATATTTTATTTCATTAAATATATATAACGATTTAAATTAATATTATATATATTTATACGCGTATTATACATACATAGTTTTTATACTTTAACTTTACCTTTACTTTACTTTTACTTTACTTTAACTTTAATAATTCACTTTAATAATTCATACTTTAATAATTCACTTTAATAATTCATACTTTAATAATTCAATTTAATAATTCATACTTTAATAATTCATACTTTAATAATTCACTTTAATAATTCATACTTTAATAATTCACTTTAATAATTCAAAAATCTATTATAAATAGAATTCAATAGGTTTCATTATTTCATAGAAACTTGAAAATATATTTCTCTAAACTCTCTCAATCGATTTATATATATATATATATATATATATATATATATATATATATATATATATATATATATATATATATATATATATATATATATATATATATATATATATATATTTGCTCTGTATTATTTCAAGATATTATTAGTATACATAAAATATTACGACGGAGTGCTGTCCGAGTGATTTCAAAATAGTTTTTTTTGAATGAGTCGAAGCTAAGGAAATTATGGGTTATAGCTATGGAGGTGATGGGTATGGTTCATGGGTATGTTCGTGAGGTCAATCTAGTGTTTATCATCTCCGTTGCGTCTACGTACTTTCCTGCAATATTGAATCTCAATATTGATACGTTCGTGAATCTGAGGCCAACCTTGCACTTGTTAAATGACGTTATATGTATTTTTACTACGAAATACAGTATTGTGAGTTTCATTTGCTCCCTTTTATATATATTTTTGGGACTGAGAATACATGCGCTGTTTTTATAAATGTTTTACGAAATAGGCACAAGTACTAAAACTAATTCTACGTGGGTTTAAACCAGAAATATACCCTTAGCTTGGTAACATTAAACTACTTGTCTATGTACGGTAGGCGCGAATCCTAAAGATAGATCTATTGGGCCTGACAAACCCCATCCTGACTATGGGATGCTTTAGTACTTCGAGGTTATTTTAAACACACCTGATCTGGTGTACTTCAGAGGGTAAAACATGAACGTTAAGGCTTGTTACCGGGTGCCTACAACTTATAGAATACTTTTATACACTTGCGAGTGTACATATATTTATAAACAGAAATCTTGTGGTCTATTAATATATTGAAATGATTGTTATGATAAACCTATGAACTCACCAACCTTTTGGTTGATACTTTAAAGCATGTTTATTCTCAGGTATTAAAGAAATCTCCCGCTGTGCATTAGCTCATTTTAAGGATATTACTTGGAGTCATTCATGGCATATTTTGAAATACGTTGCATTCGAGTCATTGAGCTCATCAAGATTATTATTAAGCCAATTATAGTTGGATGTATTATGAAATGGTGTGCATGCCGTCAACTTTCGTTGTAAAGAAAGTTTGTCTTTTAAAAACGAATGCAATGTTTGTAAAACGTATCATATAGAGGTCAAATACCTCGCGATGTAATCAACTATTGTGAATCGTTTATAATGTATATGAACGGGTCCTTTCATTTGGTATCAGAGCGGTGGTCTTAGCGAACCAGGTCTGCATTAGTGTGTCTAACTGATAGTCGTTAGGATGCAATAGTGAGTCTGGACTTCAACCGTGTCTGCATGTCAAAAGTTTTGCTCATCATTTTTGTCGGAAATTACCTGCTTATCATTCTTAGTCTAGACACATCTTATTGCATTGATTGCATGAATAGTGTATAGACAAAATTCATATCTTAGCGTATCTGCTAATTCATATCTTAGCGTATCTGTTACTGTAAACTTTGCCTGACATATTCCGTAAATTCCTCCGTAATCTACGAAACCTTTTGCTCTATATAATTAGAATACCACCCGATAGCCGGAAAATCATTTCATATCGAAAAATTCTTTATTCAATCATACGAAATGGAATTCGTCATTAGTTCAAGTCCCTCGAATTCCGAAATGAAATCCCACTCAAGTTCCGAAAGTAGTGTGACCGGAATGGATCAACCAATTAGTCATCATCTATTCTGGATGAATTGGGAATGGGTTCGTAGCCTCCTTAATCATTGGAGACAAGAAGAAGGTGATCCCTTCCATCCACCACATTGCCCTCTTGGCGAAGAACCTGAAGCACTTACCGGAGAACCTATCCGAAACACCATTTTCTCTCTTATTTTTAGAGTATCTCGTCACGATTACATACTACACCAAATTCTAGATTTTATTTATCCGCTCGTCCGAACCGACAATCACACCGGTGTAATAGAAGAAGTCAACGAGCTTCGCGCTCGGGTAGTGGCTATGGAGAATATGGTGCAAAGGTTACAAACACCAGCAGCAGCACCAGCAGCATAAACAGTACCACCATCAGCAACACCAACAGCACCATCACCACCACCACCAATAACATCCACATCCCACACCGCAACATCACAATCTGTATCTCAAACATCAACGTCATACGCCCTGTAAATATCCAGGAATATCAACAACAACAAACGATGAAGTATTAATTCATAAACTTCATTGAAGAGATATCTCTGCGGCAGTTATGTAATCTCCAAAATCTTAGAGATTATTTAATTCTGACCGTAAATCGGATGAGTGAACGGAGATGGTAGAGTAGAAACTTTGATCGAAAATGGTGTACGATTTACAAGCTAGAATTGTTTTACCAACAGCATCAACAGGACCGTAGCATCATCAACACAGTCAGTGCCGTCAGTATCGTCAGAATCAACAGCACCTGTAACATCACAAACTCTGTCAGTTCAAGAATCATTGTGGACATCATTACGAATCAATAACAAATATATTGTATCAACGAGTTATGAAGTATTAACTCATTTCCAATCGAAAGATTTATATGTATAATTTATATGTATAAATTTTTAAACCATAATAAATCTTCCCGTACTAAACTATTATGTGTGAATCTTAACTACTCAGTTAATTCATATTACAAATATGCAATGATGTACGTCCTTTATCCGCAACTTAACCATCATTAATTACAATCTCTGTCTCAATTCAATAAAAATCCAATTCATAATAAATCAAGTGTATTATTCGAATATATGTTTGATTTTACACTTTCATCATCGATGTACTCGAAACTTTTCAAATAACATCATTCGTACCTTGCGAAGTTCACAAGAATTTCACGAAAACCAACAAATAACAAAGTAATGATTCATAATTTCAATATTATTGAAGAAATACTTATGCAATTTATAAAGTTTTAGGGATTACTCAATTCTAGTTCCAACCATAAAACAAATGAGTTTAATTTAATATTAACTCATTAAATCTATATTACATCTAAAGAAAATATACACATATATTTTCATAAAGACTGTAATAAACTTCTTTTGTACAAAATATTAATTGTGAAATTTTTTTTAACGGGTAGGTAATACCCGAGAGATATATAAATTCACAATTAATATATTACATTTTTCGAAACTGATTCAGCAATCATCAACTATACTCTCTACTTTCACAACAATATCCATTCTTTCATATAAATCAAAACAATCATACTCATTTAAATTCAATTACATATTCTGATTTTGAAATCGCATAATTCAATTCGAAATATAACCAGTATCATCACTCTTAGATTCCTATATCTTTCAAAGCTATACTTTGACTTCAAAACTGTGTTAGAACATCATATGTATTAACGATTACAATATGTGCTCAAACCCTTCGAAATTCCTGAAGACACTTCAACTAAGGAACAATCGAGATGATGATCCAACCACATGTTACCCACAGTTATACACCTGGAAAAAAAAACTCTCAAAACCCAAGTCATAGTTCGACACGTATCCGTGTTAGACCCTTTGGCATTTACTAGCTAAAATAACTTTTCAATTCCGTTTCAAAATAGACAGTTTTGTCACAGCTCCAGCAATTCAACTTCGACTTCTCAATCAAAACAGTCTTATTATAACCTCGATAGATACGTTGCCCTTTCGCCAACGTTACCGGAGAATCGTTTATATTCACCACGTTAGCAATAAACTTATCAACAACTTCACCGATCTTTGACTTTCCAAAAAAAAATTATTATAATTATCGAAACCCTATCATATACTCATTCGTACCTTATAACAAGAATTGCCATACCAATTATTGAGAATCAGCAATCAGTATTTTGAAACCTCGCAGCATATCTATATCAACAATTACATATACACACAACGTCTACCTCCAAGACTTACATTCTTTGAATGAGAAATTTCTGAAAAACACCCTAAACTGCGAACCAGTTCTTGAAATTTTGAAAAATGCTGATGAAGCAGCAAAAACTGTAAACGACCTTAACAGTAAAAAGTTGGATGATAAAGGATAGTATATTGGCAAAGCTCAGAAAAAGAGAAGCTTTGGAACTGGAAAACGGATTGAGCAAAGTATGAAGGAGGCTGTGGACAAATCATAAAGGCTGAACCTGCCTTCAAAGAATCCAAATGATTCAGTACTTGCTGAAGTCATTAACGAATACCTTGCTCCTGATCTAAACCCCTACGGACAATATCCTTCATCATCCTCTGATATTAGACATTCTAAGATATCATCGTATCTTTCATTATAAATATCATCCATACTTCTGAAGATATTTTTATAATTATTCTTATCTGAAATCATTTACCTCTTCACGCTATCTGTATTATATCATAATAGAAACTATTTTAGTTTCTAAATTCTGAAACATTCGAGTTTAAAATAGGAATATTCTTGAAGAAGTGTTGGGAGCTGAAGCATGAGTTAGTATAATATAATGACACTTGATCAACGTGATTATATTACAGTAATTCATGCTGAGTTTCTAAATGGAACATGATGATTCACAGATCATAACGTCATCATGTGCTATGTTACACGACTCTTGTATTCTCTTTGATCTCTAAATATCAAGAAAATATTTCTTGATGATTCGGCCTTTTCCGAGGTATTCTGGTAATTTGACAAGTCAAGATCGTGCCATTACAATTTCCTTCCTAGAACATTAACAATGTTCATTCGAAATTTATATCTGCGAATTCTGGACCATTATAAGTGGTGCTTAATCGCAAGAAGAAGAAACGAAAGGACAAAGCTCCGAACTAGAAATGGGAGTATAAATCATAGCAAATAGAAGATAGCATTAAATGTGGATGACAATGAATATAGAAGAAGCAACGACTTTGAAATATAAGGGAAGATATAAAACTCAACAACAACCCAGAAATCACAA
This sequence comes from Rutidosis leptorrhynchoides, assembly GCF_046630445.1. NCBI lineage: Eukaryota > Viridiplantae > Streptophyta > Magnoliopsida > Asterales > Asteraceae > Rutidosis > Rutidosis leptorrhynchoides. Next base: position 439,368,005 of record NC_092336.1, read on the forward strand.
ACCGTATATATCAATGCATATAGCAATATAAAGACACGGAAGAACTAAAAACACTATAAAACCAAGAGTATAGTAGAAGTAAATAGATTCTTCTGGAGGTAGATGAAAAAGAAGAACGACAGATATGAAAGTGAGGAGTATATCGAGAATCAGCACTGGATGAAGCATATGACGAATAATTTTAAAGTAAGAATTGAGGGAGAAAGAATAGAAGGTGTGAATTAAAAGGAAACGAAGAAGGTGGATTTATAGTGAAATATCCGACAGAAAAATCGAGATGAATCATCGCATTAAATCGAAGAGGATCATAATTTCCTTAATCACCGAAGAATCAAATCCTATATAGATTACAAAGATTTTCATTAATCCGGAGATCAACCGTGATGACGTCAAAAGATAAGATGAATCCCTATTTTCTCATTTCACTTTTTTACGATAGCTTCACTCATACGTTTTGAGTAATCGAATTATTTTATCCATATTTCTCAATCATGATAAAACCCTATGAATCAACTTATATTTGTCATAATAACATTCTTATTGTTAGCCATGACGACCTCGATCAAATTTCGGGACGAAATTTCTTTAACGGGTAGGTACTGTGACGACCCGGAAATTTCTGACCAAATTTAAACTTAACCTTTATATGTTTCCGACACAATAAGCAGAATTTGTAATGTTGAATCTCAAAAAGTTTGGAACTACATTCATGTAATCAATTACCCTTTGACCGTGTTCGACGATTCACGAACAATTATGAGTATATAGATATGTATATATAATATATAATATTAACTGAAAACATTAACAAAGTATTAGATATATGATACTTTACATGAACGTATTTGTTTCGATATATTTATCGACAGAATTAAGAGATAATATCAAATGATTGAATTATCAGATACATTATGATATGATTACGGGCCTATGTTATGAGGTCCACTATGATTTGAGAAAATCTATTCCTCTTAACGATATTCAGAATAATTTGTAAAGCTATTTATAAATAAAAATAAAAAGTGTCATTTACGAAAGTTAGACAAAAATTAGTGGAGAATTGGTTTCCATAATATTCTATTAATCTATTTCCAAACGTACAAAGACGTTTTCAGTTTAAAAAGAACTTTATTATTAAAACGTATATAACTTTTATAAATATCTAGAATCACTTTTGACAACTCATTACTTAACCATTATAATAAATATAATGATATTTATATTTTATTTTATTAAATATATATAACGATTTAAATTAATATTATATATATTTATACGTGTATTATACATACATAGTTTTTATACTTTTACTATACTTTAACTTTACCTTTACTTTACTTTTACTTTACTTTAACTTTAATAATTCACTTTAATAATTCATACTTTAATAATTCACTTTAATAATTCATACTTTAATAATTCAATTTAATAATTCATACTTTAATAATTCATACTTTAATAATTCACTTTAATAATTCATACTTTAATAATTCACTTTAATAATTCAAAAATCTATTATAAATAGAAATCAATAGGTTTCATTATTTCATAGAAACTTGAAAATATATTTCTCTAAATTCTCTCAATCGATTTATATATATATATATTTGCTCTGTATTATTTCAAGATATTATTAGTATACATAAAATATTACGACGGAGTGCTGTCCGAGTGATTTCAAAATAGTTTTTTTTTTAATGAGTCGAAGCTAAGGAAATTATGGGTTATAGCTATGGAGGTGATGGGTATGGTTCATGGGTATGCTCGTGAGGTCAATCTAGTGTTTATCATCTCCGTTGCGTCTACGTACTTTCCTGCAATATTGAATATCAATATTGATACGTTCGTGAATCTGAGGCCAACCTTGCACTTGTTAAATGACATTATATGTATTTTTACTACGAAATACAGTATTGTGAGTTTCATTTGCTCCCTTTTATATATATTTTTGGGACTGAGAATACATGCGCTGTTTTTATAAATGTTTTACGAAATAGGCACAAGTACTAAAACTAATTCTACGTGGGTTTAAACCAGAAATATACCCTTAGCTTGATAACATTAAACTACTTGTCTATGTACGGTAGGCACGAATCCTAAAGATAGATCTATTGGGCCTGACAAACCCCATCCTGACTATGGGATGCTTTAGTACTTCGAGGTTATTTTAAACACACCTGATCTGGTGTACTTCAGAGGGTAAAACATGAACGTTAAGGCTTGTTACCGGGTGCCTACAACTTATAGAATACTTTTATACACTTGCGAGTGTACATATATTTATAAACAGAAATCTTGTGGTCTATTAATATATTGAAATGAGTGTTATGATAAACCTATGAACTCACCAACCTTTTGGTTGACACTTTAAAGCATGTTTATTCTCAGGTATTAAAGAAATCTCCCGCTGTGCATTAGCTCATTTTAAGGATATTACTTGGAGTCATTCATGGCATATTTTGAAAGACGTTGCATTCGAGTCATTGAGCTCATCAAGATTATTATTAAGCCAATTATAGTTGGATGTATTATGAAATGGTGTGCATGCCGTCAACTTTCGTTGTAAAGAAAGTTTGTCTTTTAAAAACGAATGCATTGTTTGTAAAACGTATCATATAGAGGTCAAATACCTCGCGATGTAATCAACTATTGTGAATCGTTTATAATGTATATGAACGGGTCCTTTCAGCTTCGTCACAGGTAACACTGTGAGGACCCCCTCTACGATTAACCCGCTCATAAACGATATTAAACCAGCTCTGATACCAACTGAAATGTCCCGTTCTTATTGATTAAAAACGTTCCATATTAATTGATTTCGTTGCGAGGTTTTGACCTCTATATGAGACGTTTTTCAAAGACTGCATTCATTTTAAAACAAACCATAACCTTTATTTCATCAATAAAGGTTTAAAAAGCTTTACGTAGATTATCAAATAATGATAATCTAAAATATCCTGTTTACACGCGACCATTACATAATGGTTTACAATACAAATATGTTACAACGAAATAAGTTTCTTGAATGCAGTTTTTACACAATATCATACAAGCATGGACTCCAAATCTCGTCCTTATTTAAGTATGCGACAGCGGAAGCTCTTAATAATCACCTGAGAATAAACATGCTTAAAACGTCAACAAAAATGTTGGTGAGTTATAGGTTTAACCTATATATTTTCAAATCATAATAATAGACCACAAGATTTCATATTTCAATACACATCCCATACATAGAGATAAAAATCATTCATATGGTGAACACCTGGTAACCGACATTAACAAGATGCATATATAAGAATATCCCCATCATTCCAGGACACCCTTCGGATATGATATAAATTTCGAAGTACTAAAGCATCCGGTACTTTGGATGGGGTTTGTTAGGCCCAATAGATCTATCTTTAGGATTCGCGTCAATTAGGGTGTCTGTTCCCTAATTCTTAGATTACCAGACTTAATAAAAAGGGGCATATTCGATTTCGATAATTCAACCATAGAATGTAGTTTCACGTACTTGTATCTATTTTGTAAATCATTTATAAAACCTGCATGTATTCTCATCCCAAAAATATTAGATTTTAAAAGTGGGACTATAACTCACTTTCACAGATTTTTACTTCGTCGGGAAGTATGACTTGGCCACTGGTTGATTCACGAACCTAAAACAATATATACATATATATCAAAGTATGTTCAAAATATATTTACAATACTTTTAATACATTTTGATGTTTTAAGTTTATTAAGTCAGCTGTCCTCGTTAGTAACCTACAACTAGTTGTCCACAGTTAGATGTACAGAAATAAATCGATAAATATTATCTTGAATCAATCCACGACCCATTGTATACGTATCTCAGTATTGATCACAACTCAAACTATATATATATTTTGGAATCAACCTCAACCCTGTATAGCTAACTCCAACATTCACATATAGAGTGTCTATGGTTGTTCCGCAATATATATATATAGATGGGTCGACATGATAGGTCGAAACATTGTATACGTGTCTATGGTATCTCAAGATTACATAATATATAATATAAGTTGATTAGGTTATGGTTGGAATAGATTTATTACTAACTTTCACGTAGGTAAAATGAGTAGTTTTTATCAATCTTGTTTTACTCGCCATTTCTTCGTTTCTAATCCGTTTTGAGTGATTCCAGTGGCCACGGTTTTGTATTGAACTTAACTTTATGAATCTAAATAGAAAAAGTATAAGTTTATAGTCAGAAATACAAGTTACAAGTCTTTTTTGAAAGAGGTAGTCATTTCCGTCGAAAGAACGACATCTTGATGACAATTTTGAAAAACATACTTTCACTTTGAGTTTAACCATGATTTTTGGATATAGTTTCATGTTCATAAGAAAAATCATTTTTCCAGAAGTATAGCTTTTAAATCAAATTTCTTCTTATCTTTTAATTATCCCAACCAAAACAGCCCCCGGTTTTACTACGACGGCGTATATCCAGTTTTATGGTGTTTATCGTGTTTCCGGGTTTATCGTGTTTCCGGGTTTTAAATCATTAAGTTAGCATATCATATAGATATAGAACATGTGTTTAGTTGATTTTAAAAGTCTATTTAAAAGGATTAACTTTATTTGCGAACAAGTTTAGAATTAACTAAACTATGTTCTAGTGATTACAAGTTTATAAGGTTGAATAAGACAGCTTTTTATGTATGAATCAAATGATGTTATGAACATCATTACCACCTCAAGTTCCTTGGATAAACCTACTGGAAATGAGAAAAATGGATCTAGCTTCAAAGGATCCTTGGATGGCTTGAAAGTTCTTGAAGCAGAATCATGACACGAAAACAATTTCAAGTAAGATTTCCACTCGAAATAAGATTGTTATAGTTATAGAAATTGAATTAAAGTTTGAATATGATTATTACGTTGTATTAGAAAGATAACCTACTGTAAGTTACAAAGGTTTCTTGATCTTGGATGATTACTTGGAATGGATTTAGAAAACTTGGAAGTAAACTTGCAATCTTGGAAGTATTCTTGATTTTATGAAACTAGAACTTTTGGAATTTACGAAGAACACTTAGAACTTGAAGATAGAACTTGAGAGAGATCAATTAGATGAAGAAAATTGAAGAATGAAAGTGTTTGTAGGTGTTTTTGGTCGTTGGTGTATGGATTAGATATAAAGGATATGTAATTTTGTTTTCATGTAAATAAGTCATGAATGATTACTCATATTTTTGTAATTTTATGAGATATTTCATGCTAGTTGCCAAATGATGGTGTATACTAATAGTACATACATCTAATAGCTATGTATTGTACGAGTACTAATACGGGTGCATACGAATAGATTTGTTGATGAAACTGAACGAGGATGTAATTGTAAGCATTTTTGTTAAGTAGAAGTATTTTGATAAGTGTCTTGAAGTCTTTCAAAAGTGTATGAATACATATTAAAACACTACATGTATACACATTTTAACTGAGTCGTTAAGTCATCGTTAGTCGTTACATGTAAATGTTGTTTTGAAACCTTTAGGTTAACGATCTTGTTAAATATTGTTAACCTAATGTTTATAATATCAAATGAGATTTTAAATTATTATATTATCATGATATTATGATGTACGAATATCTCTTAATATGATCTATATACATTAAATGTCGTTACAACGATAATCGTTACATATATGTCTCGTTTCAAAATCATTAAGTTAGTAGTCTTATTTTTACATATGTAGTTCATTGTTAATACACTTAATGATATATTTACTTATCATTTAACATAATTAACTAAGTGTATCAATATCTTAATATGATTCATATGTACCTAGTAAGACGTTATAACGATAATCGTTATATATATCGTTTTCGAGTTTCTTAATTTAATAGTCTCATTTTTATGTATATAACTCATTGTTAAAATACCTAATGAGATACATACTTATAATAAAATCATTTTAACTATATATATATAACCATATATATGTCATCGTATAGTTTTTACAAGTTTTAACGTTCGTGAATCACCGGTCAACTTGGGTGGTCATTTGTCTATATGAAACCTATTCCAATTAATCAAGTCTTAATAAGTTTGATTGCTTAACATGTTGGAAACACTTAATCATGTAAATATCAATTTCATTTAATATATATAAACATGGAAAAGTTCGGGTCACTATATATGTCCCCCCAGTTTGATGTTATATGACGCAAGACATATGATATTAAACTATTAAGCAAAAGAAAAAACAAGAAAACGGCTAGCATTAAATTTTTCGCGTGCGTTCGAGGTCATTAAATGCATGTCACTGTCGCAGAAGCCCATTCGGCTGTCAAGACGTAAAGTAGCAGTTGCCAGGCTCGTGTTAGCCACGCGCTCAACAATGGGCACATCAAACTGACATCCACGCGCGTGCAAAAAATGTCGAACGTTGATTGCGTTACATGTGTACAGCCACGAAAAAACCGTTTCACCCCATGACTTCCAATACACACTATAAATAGACGTCATTCACACACATTTCCACTTTTCTGCACCAAGCTTCCCTGATACGCTGCCAATTTCAATTCCGATCAAAACTTGAATATTCCGACCAACTTCTAAAGGTTAGTTATTCTCCGATCACTTTATAGAAAATGACTAAGGCTAACGAGACATATGTAGATAGTGTAGTGTCTATTATAGAGCAGAAGCATATTGATTCCTTAGTTAAACAATACCCACCGCTAGCACAGTACAATCCGGTGCCACCCCTGTCTAAACAACGTGCTCATTCACCACCGGAGAAGAAGGTAGCGATATACGAGCACGCGTTTAAACACGGTAATTTTAGGGTTCCACCCTCTGACTTCTTCCTAGGCGTGCTAGATCATTTCCACGTAGGTTAGGGCAATTGCACCCATACGCCATAGGTAAAATAGTATTGTTTGAGATGTGGTGCGTTGCACTCAACAAGGTACCACTAGTTAAGGTGTTCTGCCATTTATACCGCCTAGCTAACCATCACAAGTCGTGGTTCACTTTTTTCGCCCGTCAAAACTTTACTAAAACCCCCAAATCGAACGCGGGTCAATGGAAAGAAACATTCTTTTTTATCGACCAATCTTTTGTTGGAGCCAACTTTCTGCAAACGCTTATCTGGTGCGAAAGCATGGCTAAGGACGTGAACAAAACCCCCATCCTTGATGACGAGGAAACGAAGTTGTTAGCGGAGTGCGCTAACGCACAGCTTATGCACCGGTCATATGGGAACGTTATGCTGCGATTGGGAAGGATATCCGCGCACTGGCCATGGGAGAACATGCTTCCAGCCATAATCGCGCCGAATGGCAAGGGTAGGAATAGTATAAATGCATATGAATATATAACCACTAGCGTACAAATACATGTTTTAATATTGCGCATATGTTTGCAGAGACGAAGATGAAGAAAGTGCTTACCGTAGAGGAGATTGCGGCCATCTCATTCCGCAAGAAGAATGTTAATGAGCCACTTGAGCAGGAGAAGACTGGCAAGAACGAGGTGCAAGCACCTGCCACCTTGGGGAACAAGCGCAAGGCTGCCGAAGCCACCCAAACCAAGCAGAAGAAGAAGAAGAAGCTAACTCCTAAACAAAAGGAGGACATGCGGAATGACAACTTTGTCCCCGTCGATCCAGCATCCGGAGATCTTCCTCCTCCTATCACCGGTAAGCATCTCTTTTCTTTCGTAAACATCGTACTATTAACTTCATGTGCTAATAAGTTATTGATTTACAGAGCATATTGAGGAGACGCGGCAGACGTCGCCACAGGCAAATCTAGAACTGGAGGCTACCGCCATGTCCAGGGATAGCGCGATACACCTTGACTCTGATTCTACGCCAGTCCCACCGCCCGGTAGCTTCCGATTGGCAAACCTGGCGCAGCTCACCCAGTCCTCCGCCGAAAACGCCGCAAAGCAGTCTTCCTTTTTGCAACAAATCTTTCCAGCTGAGTTCCGCAATCAGCTAGCCACACTGCCCTTTCACCAAGCGCTCAATGCCTTCGTCCAGATGGGCCTTGTGTTCTTTGGTATGTTTTCGGATCAGGCCCGCCGCTCCACTAATTTATATCAAGTGGCCGTGCGGAAAGAAACAGAGTTGGGACTACTGCAAGCGGGCGTTGACCAGGTCAAAAAAGACAGGGATGCTGCGGAAGAAGCGCGCAAGGCAGTGGAGGTGACTTCGGCAGAAACAAAGACCGCCCTGATTGAGGAAAGGAAGAAAAACCGCGAGTTGGTTGGGGCAGTTGATCAGGCGAAACGTGAAATGGAGTGCCTGCGACTGGAACTGGAGAGGGTGATAAGGGAGAAGAATGACGCGGTGACAGGCCGTGAGCTGGCAGAGGCGGACTTATCAAAGCTTCGCACCGCCCTTCCCACCATTGCGCAGAAGGTGATGGACTCGGGGCCCGTAACTGACAAATTTAACGCCTATGTTGATGCGGTGAAGGACCATGAAATCAACAAGGTGATGGTAGAGGTCATCAAAGGATGCGGTATGACACCACCGTACCTCGACATTGTGCAGAAGAACTTGAAGGATGGTACGACCGTGGCGCTCCTTGAAACGGAAGACGCCATCGCAGCCATCCCAATCCCCCTAATCAATGCTTTTGCCGCGGACCAGAATATGTCGGTTGATGGGTTCCTCAAGGAGGAGTTTTAGGTTTTGTTTGTAATCGTTTGCGCCGTAAGTCCTATACTTAGGCAGGCAATTGTAAATACATTATTTGCGCCCTAAGTCCCGTGTTGGGCAGGCATGTGAAACAATGATTCTGTAATAACCTTAGTTGTAATATATGTTATTATGTTGTGCATGCGTTATGTATTAATTGTTTATATATCGCTAATCAAAACAAATGGTGAACCGCATGCCTATGCGCATAGTTAACCAAAACTCATGCGCATACGCAGGTACTGCGTAAAATAAACCAACATTTTAGCAATTTTACCTTTAACAATTTAGACTCAAAAGCTACTGCGTTATTGCTTTGTCATGTGCTAGAGGTGCACTTTAGCTGTATGGTAAGCAACGCAACTAAAAACAAACCAATGCTTTTATACTTAAGAGTTCCACAAGCAAACTAATGCGAGAGTAATTACGCACAATCAAACCAATGCTTGTAGTTTTAAGTCGACTTGGCAGCCATCTAGTCTGCGTGGCGCTTGGCTAGGGGAAAGTCAATTCCCTTCACCTGCCGTTAATATCTAGCCTTGTAACCAAACAGGATTCTGCCGCACGGGGGGCTAGAGGACACCCCTTAAGTAGGCAGGAAACGCATACAAAAAATAGAGAAATACACATCAAAAGTATGCGCGAGTAAATATTTTAATTGGCATTAATCATGATTACAACCGCGACATATCCAAATGGATGGAAAATACATAGAAAAAATAATGTGCTAAAATAAAATGGAGTGATCAGGTCCATCCAGCTACATATAACACTTTTTCAACAACGTCGCGTGCCAAGTGCGTTTCACAGGTTTTCCATCTAATGCCTCGAGATGGTATGCCCTGGTGTTGCTTGCTTTTGATACCTTGTATGGACCTTCCCAACAAGGGCCCAATTTCCCAGTATCCTCCGCATGACTTGCGTCGTTCTGACACCAAACTAAGTCCCCGCACTTATAAGAGCGTGAGCGCACGCGCTGATTGTAGTACTTTGCAATTTTCTACTTATTATTGGCTTCGTTTACCACCGCAGAGAGTCTGCATTCTTCAAGCAGATTAAGATTTTCCCGTAAAGCTTCTGAGTTATTTTGCTCGTTAAAATTCTGTATGCGGAACGTTGGCACCCCAATTTCTGCGGGTACAACAGCTTCTGATCCATAGACCAAACTGAACGGAGTCTCACCAGTGCTTGCTTTGGGTGTTGTTCTATGCGCCCACAAAACTTTTGGCAGTTTGTCCACCCAACCAATACGACCATGACCCAATCTAGCTTTGATTCCAGCTACTATATCCCGGTTGGTGACTTTGCACTGGCCATTCGCCTGTGGATGCGCAACGGAAGTAAAAGTTTGCTTAATATTAAGCTCCGCGCAACAACTACGAAAAGGATCCCTCGCAAACTATGTACCGTTATCACTAACGATTTCATTTGGTATGTCGAATCGACAAACAATGTCTTCCCATACAAAATTTCGCACCTTTTTCCTGAAATTGTTGCCAGCGGTCTTGCTTCAACCCACTTCGTGAAATAGTCGATTGCAACAATTAAGAATTTGATATTTCCTGCATGCGTAGAGTATGCGTAAGATACTGATGTAAATAGCATATGGTATAAAATAAATGATAATATTACCTCGGCCTTTTGGAAATGGTCCGACTATGTCAATTGCCCATTTGCAGAATGGCCATGGTGAGGAGACTGGTATCATTGGATGCGCAGGTGCCCTGCTGATAGGTGCATGTATTTGGAAAGATTCGCATTGCTTAACTATTCGCGAGGTATCTGCATACATAGTGGGCCAATAATAACCTAGCCGCATAATTTTTGACACAATAGACCTGTGCCCCGAATAAAGAGTGCATGCACCTTCATGCACCTCGCGTATAACCTCCTCTGCCTCTTTCGGACCAATGCACCTTAAGTGCGGCCCTAAATAATTTTTTCGATATAGGACATCACCCTCAAGGGCCTACAGTGGTGCCTTAGTGCGGACTTTCTTTGCATCAACGGAATTCGCAGGTGAGGTGTCGTCCCGCAAGAAAGCAATAATAGGTGTCATCCATGTTGAGCTGGATTCCTCAACAAGTGCCACTAAAGGCATCATAACAATGGATTTCACATGCAGTTCTTCTATAAGAACTGTCTTCCCCAGATGATCAAAGGCCAAAGCAGCCAATTTGCTAAGCGCATCCGCCTTCTTATTTTGCCCCCGCATGACGTGGGAGATTTGAAAAGCCTCAAACTGGTCAGCGAGGTTATGAATAAGCGATAAATACTACTACATGGCTATGTCATGCGCTTCGAAGTCACCGCTGACTTGACTGCATACCAGCTTTGAATCCACATAAGCGTGCAGAATTTTAACATTTAATTTATGCGCAATACGCATACCTGCTAACAAAGCCTCATATTCTGCTTTGTTGTTCGTAACAGCAAAATTAAACCGCAGTGCATATGTATGCTCTTCACCATCTGGGCCAGTTAAAATTACTCTTGCACCCGCACCAGCTGCGCTGCAGGCACCATCGGTGTATAATTTCCATGTTGACAAAGATGGCACAGGCGTATCCTGATGCTCTGCCGATGCCTCAACATCCGCAGGTAACTCTGCTAGGTAATCCGCAAGTATTTGACCCTTAACCGCTCTGCGCGAAGAAAAATTTATTTCATGTTCTCCTAACTCAACTGCCCACTTAGCCATTCTGCTAGAAATCTCAGGCTTGTATAACACCTGAAAGAAAAATGATTTCGTTAGTCAATACGGTAACCCCGGACATTGTCGCAAATTAGGAATGTACCAACCTGTTTGATCGGTTGATCAATTAGAACCATGATTGGATGTGCTTGAAAGTACCGGCGCAAACGCCGCGCCGTGTGAACTAGCGTATACACTAGCTTTTCTATTGGTGAATAGTTGACTTCGCTTGATGTCAGCATTTTGCTTACGAAGTAATCCGGCATTTGCGTCTGAGAAAACCTCAGCATTATATTTCTGCGAAATAAATAATGCATGTAAATAAAAGTGGATTACCTTTCCGCAATCTGCGATAAGAACCGAGCTGATAGCCTCCTTCGATGCCGCAAGGTACATTGTAAGCGTTTCTTCTGATACTGGTGCGGTGAGTGTTGGCAATTCAGCGAGCACCTTCTTCATCTCCTGAAAGGCTAATTCTGCTTCCTGAGACCATACGAAGTCTTTTTTCTTTAAACAATTCTTCAAAGTATTGAAGAATGGTAATTGTCGCTCTGCGGCCTTCGACAAAAACTGCGTCATCGCTGCCAGATTCCCGGTTAGACTCTGCACATCTTTCTTTGTCTTCGGAGATGGCAGACTATCAATGGCTTCAATCTTTTTGGGATTTGCCTTGATTCCCCGCGCTGTCACCACATGACCTAGAAACTTGCCTTCCTCTTCCCCAAAACTACATTTGAGCGGGTTTAGCTTCATGTTGATCCTGCGTAGAGACGCAAACATTTCCAGGATGTCCGCGAGCATTTCTTATTCGGTGTTACTTTTAATCACCAAGTCATCGATATATGCTTCAAGATTTCTGCCGATTTGGTGCTTGAAGGCTGCGTCAATTACGCGCTGATAGGTCGCTCCTGTGTTCTTTAACCCGAAAGGTATCTTCATATAACAATAGATACCCTACGGCGTATGAAAAGCAGTTTTGTCTTCATCTTCCGCAGCCATTAAGATTTGGTGATAACCCTTGTATGCATCTAGAAAACACTTGTACCGAAAACTTGATAATGATTCCACCTTCCAGTCTATCTCCGGGAGAGGGTAGTTATCCTTAGGACACGCTTTATTAATGTCTTTAAAATCAACGCACATTCGCCAATTACCGTCAGCCTTTTTGATTAACACAGGATTAGCAATCCATGTCTGATACCGCACTTCCCGCAGAATGTTTGCTTTGATAAGGTTATCTACTTCTGCGCACAACCAATCACTGTGTTCAAGAGCCATATGCCGTTTCTTTTGTCTAACGGGCGTGAGTGATGGATTAACATTCAATTTATGTTCTTAAATATCTCACGGAACCCCAGTCATGTCTGATTCATGCCACGCGAAAACATCTGCGTTAGCAGATAATATTCCATGCAATTTGGCCTTTGTTTCGGCTGACAAGCCTGCGCCGATTTTAATTCGCTTATCCGGATGTAAACGGTTTGCTATGACCGTACTGCTTGCGAGTTGTTCTCCCATGCTGGGAATGTTTACAGGCACAACTGAACCACACAACTCGGTTGTTTGATGTGACACAATTGTGGCAACCCCTCCCTTCGTAGGAAACTTAATCAAACCATGCACCACCGATGGTATAATGTTAAAACGTCGTATGAAATTTCTCCCAAGTAGCGCATTGTACCGCGAAGTTGAATGAACCACATAAAAGTCAACTAACTCATGTATGACCAACTGCGGATTCTTATCATCTGCGAGCTCTATTATTAGCTCTATCCGGCCTAGCGGGCATGAGCTTTCTCCAGAGAACCCAGATAATATAATATCAGACTGGCGTCACTGTGTTTTAACTTTCACAGGGAGGAAATGATAGCAATGTTCGTACATAATGTCAACGCCACTCCCGGTGTCAACATGCATGCGTTTGATTTGTACCCCGCAAGTAGGGATGCGACACTTAATTATAATGGGCTCGTTAACTGTGTCGATTGACATTACAGGAGGAAATGTGATTGGGAGAAGTTCCCAATCCTGGTGATCATTGTACTTTCTCTGCTGGCTAACTTTCTCTGCGTCGACCATATTAATGGTTAAGTCGGTGTTTTTTGTTTTATCAAATTTTTGCCATGCGAATGTTTTAGCCTTCGACCCCTCCTCTGCGGCTTTCCCCTTGTCTTTCTTAGGTGGTTTTAGGTGATCCAATTTACCTACGCGTAGTGCTTCAAGCACTCGTTCCATCAAGTTTTTACATCGATTAGTGTCATGACCGTAATCATCATGAAATTCACAGTACTTTGTTTTATCCCGCTTACCAAATTCTGTGAGCGGAGTTGGAACAGCAAAGGTCGCGCACACTGGTTCGGTTGCCAAAATTTCCTTTGGTGTTTTAAACAAACTTTTCAGTAGCGCATGGTTCTGATTATTGATGCCGCGCTGGTTACTGTTTCGATAATTGCTACTTGATTTTCCTTTATCACTTCTGATAGGACCATCGCTAGGGTACCTTCCGCAAGAGTTACTTTCGCGGTTTTGATTGCGCGATCGATCATCATCGTCTTTCCTTTCATTGCGCGAGCTGGAGGTGGGAATATCGTTATCTTTACCACTCCGCATATAATCATGGCATTCTTTAAGTGTTTCAGCATAAGTTGTTGGCACCGTATGGCGCAAACGCTTAACCAATGTTGGGTGCCGCTCTGAGTTTATACCATATATGAGTCCGGAAATCTGTTGCTCTGGCTTGAGATCCGGTATACGCAGACACTCATTAGTATATCTTGTGAGAAATTCACCCAAAGATTCCTTAGATTTCTGCACAATATCATGACATTCGATATGAGTGCCTTTGCGTGGCCTCTGATTCTGATATTGCAGTAAGAACTTCGTCCACAGATCCATGAACCCAGATATGCTACCTGATGGGAGTTTATTAAACCATTCGCGAGTAATGTCCTGCAGCGTCATGGGAAATATCTGACATGCAACCGGATCCACCCAGCCTTGGGTGCGCATTTCGCCTTCGAAACGCTGCAGGAAGTCATCCGGATCAATTAAACAATTATAAGTACCCAATGTATAGGGTATCTTTGGCGCTGATGGAAACGGATATGCAGTTATATGCGGAGGAAACTTATCAAAAGTAGTTGGTAGCTCAAAAGGTGGTTTTACAGGGTCACCTTTGAGCCCTGCGAAGAAACGCTTCATCATATCCTGAACAAAATCAGGTTGCGAAAATAGGTGGACCATGTCAGGAGGTGCCGCCTGCATAAATTGGCTTGCGAGATTCGCCTGCCCCTGAATATTTTTCCAAGGTTGCCCCGACGTTTACGGATATAACCAAGGCTTATGTGTTGGAAAAGAAGGCATGCTTGCTGGCGCAGAGTACACGGGTAGCTGAAAAGGTGCTGAACCCTGTGGCGCAGATGCCTGCGAGACTTGAGGATATGCCGTTATAAGTCCAACCATATGCGCAGTGCTTTGCTGTTCTGCGGTTATCGACGTCCAATGAGAATTAGCATCTAGAATGACACCGAACCCCCAACTATTAAGTAATGCCTACGCATCCGCAGGAGTCAAAAACTGCGAAATTGGACACGGTGGTTGCCAAGGTTGCAACGGTGTAAACGATGAATTCTGCTGAACACTATGCGTCTGCAGAGGGATTGAAACCGTGGTACTATAAATAGGTACCTGGCCGCAGCATACCACATGCGGGCCTACTATTTCACTGCTAGTGCCTACCAAGATGACCCTTGGATCCACCGAGGAAAAATCCAACCGCGTGGTTGTAACTGGCGAGTTTGCCCTTGGCGGTGTAATCCCATCTGGATATATCGGCTTATACCTCTGAAAAGGCTCGCCGGATACAGGTGGAGGATATGGTGCGTAACCTGCCCCCGTAGTGATAGCTTGCGTCTGCTGATTACCAAACGATGTGCTTTGATTATCTGTTTGAGTACCCTCCGATGAGTCCCCGGAAGTCATGATACTGTTAAAGAAAAAATTTAGAAAATTTGTGAATAATAAGCCTTGTAATTCAAAATTTAAAAACAATCAAACACGTCTTGAATTAGTTCGACTCTCAACGACAGCACCACTTGATCATGCATATTTTTACCACAGGGTTAATATGCTTGTTCAATGCGTAAAAGGGGGGTTTAAGGATCTTAGAACAAGGATCTCCGGTCCGACTACCGTGAATAACCCTAGCCTACATGATGATGTCTGCGGGGTGGCCAAGTGATTAAGTCCACCTTCGATAGCGGTCGCTGATCAGAAGGCCCCCAAATAAGGTTGTAGGTGCTAGTTTAATAAAGAACTAACCTGTTAACCTTGAGAGATGATGCTGATTACGTAAGATGAGTAGCAGATAATGGTTACTTAACGTGGTGATCCTAGAATGATAATTAGGGTTAGTATATATAGGCAAACCCTAATTCTAGAACCGTCTAAGATAATGATAATCTCGTCCATAACAAATCCCCTGAATCACGGATATAATTATGGAAAAGATATTGACTTGATGACCAAGTTACTGTCGTACCGGGAACAAAGGCATTTGATACATAACTGCATGCCGCATACAAGGTACACGCATTCGCATGCTATCGAGTGCCCGCATACGGATGGAATGCGCATGCAGGTTGCGGTATCATTAGTTTTCAAGTTATAATATATACATATATACATATATAATCATATCCGTTCCTATAATGGTTCGTGAATCTTTGGAATTTGGTCGAGGTTAAATGAATGTATGAACACAGTTTAAAATTCTTGATATTCAACTTAACAAACTTTGCTTATCCTATCGGGAATATATAAAGATTAAAGTTTAAATTTTTTCGGAAATTTCCGGGTCGTCACAGTACCTACCCGTTAAAGAAATTTCGTCCCCAAAATTTGATAGAGGTCGTCATGGATAACAGTGCGAATGTTATTATGACGTATGTAAGCTGATACATAGAGTTTTATCATGATTAAGAAATACGGATAAAATAATTCAATTTCTCGAAGCGTATGAGTGAAGTTATCGTAAATGAATGAAATAAGATAATAGTGATTCGTCATATCTTTTGACGTAGATAGGGTGGATTTCCAAGTTCAATAGATTTGGAAGAAATCTTCGTAATAGGATTTTATTTTTCGATAATCAAGGGAATTAGGATCTGCTTTAAATGCGATCATCTGTTTTGATTGCTCTGTCGGATATTTTACTATAAATCCACCTTCTTCGTTTCCTTTTAACTCACACCTTCCATTATTTCCCTCTCAACTCATACTTTAAAGCATTCATCAATATGCTCCATCCAGTTCTGCTTCTTGATATATTCCTAACCTTCATATCGGTCATTCTTCTTTTTCATCTACCATCGGAAGAATCTATTTACTTCTACTATACACTTGGTTGTATAGTGTTTTTAGTTCTCCTGTGTCTTTATATTACCATATGCATCGATATATATGGTTTATAATTTCTGATTTGTCGTTGGGCTTTATATCTTCCCTTATATTTCGAAGTCTCTGCTTCTATCTTCTATAATCATTATCATCCACAGTTAATGCTCTCTTTTATTTGCTGCGATTTATACCACAATTTCTATTTTGGAGTTTTGTCCTTTCGTTTCTTCTTCTTGCGATTAAGCACCGCTTGTAATGGTCCAGAATTCGCAGATATAAATTTCGGAATGAACATTGTTAATGTTCTAGGAAGGAAATTGTAATGGCACGATCTTGACTTGTCAATTTACCAGAATACCTCGGAAAAGGCCGAATCATCAAGAAATATTTTCTTGATATTTTAGATGTTAAATAGAATACAAGAGTCGTATAACATGGCACATGATGATGTTATGATCTGTGAATCATCGCGTTCCATTTAGAAACTCAGCATGACTTACTGTAATATAATCACGTTGATCAAGTGTCATTATATTATACTAACTCATGCTTCAGCTCCCAACACTACTTCAAAAATATTCCTATTTTAAACTCGAATGTTTCAGAATTTAGAAACTAAAATAGTTTCTTTTATGATGTAATACAGATAGCGCGAAGAGGTAAATGATTTCAGATAAGAATAATTATGAAAATATCTTCAGAAATATGGAGGATATTTATAATGAAAGATATGATGATATCTTAGGATTTCTAACATCGGAGGATGATGAAGAATATTGTCCGTAGGGGTTTATGATCAGGAGCAAGATATTTGTTAATGACTTCAGCAGATACTGAATCATTTGGATTCTTTGAATGTAGGTTTCGTCCTTGTGATTTGTCTACAGTCTCTTTCATACTTTGCTCAATCCGTTTTCCAGTTCCAAAACTTCTCTTTTTCTGAGCTTTGCCAATACACTATTCTTTATCATCAAACTTTTTACTATTAAGATCGTTTACAGTTGTTGCTGCTTCGTCAGCATTTCAAGAACTAGTTCGTAGTTCAAGGTGTTTTTCAGAAACTTCACATTCAAAGTATGTAAGTCCAGGAGATAGACGTTGTACGTACACATATAACTGTTGGCGTAGATATGCTGCGAGATTTCAAAATACTGATTGCTAATTCCCGATGATTCGTATGGCAATTCTCGTTACAAGATGCGAATGAGTAAATGATGGAGTTTCGATAAATATAATGATTCTTCGGAAGGTCAAAGATCAGTGAAGTTGTGAATAAGTTTATTGCTAATGTGGTGGAATATGAAAGGTTCTCCGGTAACAAAAGGGCAATCATATATATCAAGATTATGATAAGGCTACTCCGAATGAAAAATCGAAGTTGTCTTGCTGGAGCTGTGATAGAATTTGCTACTTTGAAATGGAATTGCAAAGTTATTTTTGCTAATAAATGCCAAAGGATTTGACACAGATATGTGTTGAATTATGACTTTGGTTTCAAGAGCTTTTTAAGTACATAACTGTGGTTAATTTGTGGTTGGATCATCATCTCGATTGCTCATTATTTGAAGTGTCTTCAGAAATTTTTGAAGGGTTTGAACATAGATTGTAATCGTTAATATACATTTGATGTTTTAACACAGTTTTGAAGTCAAAGTATAACTTTGAAAGATGTAGGAATCTAAAAGTGATGGTACCGGTCATATCTCGAATTGAATTCTGAGGTTTCAAAATCAGAATATGTAATTGGGTTTGAATGAGTATGGTTGTTTTGATTTCTATGAAAGAATGTATATTATTGTGAAAAGTAGGAAGTATAGTTGATAATTTGCTTAATCAGATTCTAAGAATGTAACATATTAATTGTGAATATATATATATATATCTCTCGGGTATTACCTACCCGCTAAAAATTTTCACAATTAATATTTTATACAAAAGAATTTCATTACAGTCTTTATGAAAATATATATGTATATATTCTCTTCAGATGTAACATAAATTTTAATGAGTTAATACTAAATTAAACTCATTCGATTTACGGTTGGAACTAGAATTGAATAATCCCTTGAAGGCTTTATAGATTACATAATTATTTCTTCAATAATATTGAAATTATGAATCAATACTTCGTTATTTGTTGAGGCATGATGTTGGTTTTCATTAAATTCTTGTGAACTTCGCAAAGTACGAATGATGTTATCTGAAAAGTTTCGGGTACATTGATGATGAAAGTGTAAAATCAAATATATACTTGATTTATTATGAATTGGAATTTGTTGAATTGAGACAGAGATTGTAGTTAACGATGGTTAAGTTGCGGGCGAAGAACGTACATTATTGCATATTTTTAATATGAATTAACCGAGTAGTTAAGATTCACACACAATAGCTTAGCACGGAAAGATTTATTATTATTTCAAAATATATATGTATAAAATATACATATAATTTCTTCAGAGGGAATGAGTTAATTCTTCATAACTCGTTGATACAATATACGCATTATTGATTCGTAATGATGTCCATAGTGATTCATGAACTGACGGAGTTTGTGATGTTATAGGTGTTGTTGATTCTGATGCTGACTGCACTGACGATGTTGGTGACGCTGACGGTACTGTTGATGCTGTTGGTAAAACAAGTTTAACTTGTTAACCACACACCATTTTTGTCAGGTTTTCTACTCTTCCTTCTATCATTTTGGTTCGCTTAACTGATTTATGGTTAGGGCCAGATTAGATAATCTCTAAGACTTTAGAGATTACATAATCGTCGCGGAATGTTTCTCCAATGAAGTTATGAATTAATACTTCGTCAGTTATTGTTGTTGGTACTCCTTGGTATCTATGGTGCGTATGACGTTGATGCTCGTGGGATAGATTGTGAAGTTGAGGTTTACGACACGATTGTGGTTGGGGGTGGTAATGGTACTTTTGGCGTTGATGATGGTGGTAATGCTTATGCTGCTGGTGCTGCTGCTGGTGTTTGTAACCTTTGCACCATAATCTCCAAAGCCACTACCCGAGCACGAAGCTCGTTGACTTCTTCTATTACACCGGGGTGATTGTTGGTTCGGACAATTGGATAAATAAAATCTAGAATTTGATGTAGTATATAATCGTGACTAGATACTCTGGAAATGAGAGAGAAAATGGTATTTCGGACAGGTTCGCCGGTAAGTGCTTCAGGCTCTTCGTCAAGAGGGCAATGTGGTGGATGGAAGGGATCTCCTTCTTCTTGTCTCTGGTGATTGAGGAGGCTACGAACCCATCCCCAATTAATCCAGAATAGATGATGACTGATTGGTTGATCCATTCCGGTCACACTGCTTTTGGAGCTTGAGTGGGATTCGATTTCGGAATCTGAGGGACTTGAATTGCTGACGAATTCCATTTCGTACGATTGGATAAAGAATTTTTAGATATGTAATGATTTTCTGGCTATCGGATGGTATTCTAATTACATAGAATATCAATATATATAGAACAAAAGATTTCGTAGATTACGGAGGAATTTAAGGAATATGTCAGGCAAAGTTTACAGCAATAGATATGATAAGATATAATTTAGTAGATACGCTAAGATATGAATTTTGTCTATACACTATTCATGCAATCAATGCAGTAAAACGTGTCTAGACTAAGAATAATAAACAGGTAATTTTTCGACGAAAATGATAAGCAAACTTTTGACATGCAGACACGGTCGAAGTCCAGACTCACTAATGCATCCTAACGACTTATCAGTTAGACACACTAATGCAGACCTGGTTCGCTAAGACCACTGCTCTGATACCACATGTAATGACCCGTCCTAATCCATAAGAACGAATACAATAACATATGATTACATCGCGTGGTAATTGACCTCTATATGATACATTTTACAAACATTGCATTCGTTTTAAAAGACAAACTTTCATTACATTGAAAGTTGACAGGCATGCATACCATTTCTAATATCCATCTATAAATGATCTAATCTGTCATTTACTTAATCATAATCTTTACTAAACTCAACGACTTGAATGCAACGTCTTTTGAAATATGCCATGAATGATTCCAAGTAATATCTTTAAAATGAGCTAATGCACAGCGGAAGATTTCTTTAATACCTGAGAATAAACATGCTTTAAAGTGTCAACCAGAAGGTTGGTGAGTTCATTAGTTTATCACAATCATTCATTTCCATCATTTTAATAGACCACAAGAATTTCATTTCCATTTCTCATAAATATACGTCCCATGCATAGAGACAAAAATCATTCATATGGATTGAACACCTGGTAACCGACATTAACAAGATGCATATAAGAATATCCCCTATCATTCCGGGACATCCATCGGACATGATAAAACAACATTGAAGTACTAAAGCATCCGCTACAACAGATGGGGTTTGTTGGGCCCAATAGATCTATCTTTAGGATTCGCGTCAATTAGTAGATCGGTTTACTAATTCTTAGGCTACCAAGCAAAAGGGGCATATTCGGCTTCGATCATTCAACCATATAATGTAGTTTCGATTACTTGTGTCTATTTCGTAAAACATTTATAAAAGCGCATGTATTCTCAGTCCCAAAAATATATATATTGCAAAAGCATTTAAAAGGGGAGTAATGAAACTCACCATACTGTATTTCGTAGTAAAAATACATATAACGTCATTGAACAAGTGCAAGGTTGGCCTCAGATTCACGAACCTAAATTAATTATATATATTTATGTGTTGGTCAATATTTGTCAAACAAATTAGGTCAAGTCATAGTGTATCACAATCCTAATGCTCGAGACTAATATGCAAAGGTCAACAAGAGTCCATTTGACTCAAAATGATTTCCAAAATCTATACATAATTAATATAAAGTTTAAATATCGTCATTTTTGTATTTTTAAATATTTTTAAAAGATCTATTAGAGTAAATAATATAATTCATTTATTAATAAATAAAATTTTATATAAAATATACTTTTTTATATCTTAAGTAATAAAATTTATAAAGTTCATTTAACATCATAAAAATAATATGATAGGTAGTATTAATGTAATTATGTTTGATAAAAATAAAACATCTTTGTATTACATATTTATTTGATAAAATAATATCGATAATAATAATAGTAAGTAAAAGTTATATTATTTTGTAATAATAATTATTATTATTCTATTAATAATAATAACAATATTTATATTTGCTAAAATGATATTATGATAAAATGGTAATTCATATTAATAAAAATAATAAAATTTTTTATTAACAATGATATTCCTATTAAAATAATAATTTTGTAAAAATGATAGTTTTAATATTAATAATACTTTTAATAATAATAGTGATAAAAATAATGAAAAACGATAATTTTATCTAAATCAATATTTTACAATAATTTAAATTTCATCATGATACTCATACTCATTATTTCCTAATCGGTTTGTTTAATAGCTTTTAATCGTCTTTTATATCGGGTTCGTGTTAATGATAATAATAGTAATCATAATAATTAGGTGTTACTAATATTAATTTTTAATTATAATAATACTAATGATAATAGATATTATGATAATGATAATACTAATTATAACTTTAACGATAATAACGATAGTAATAATAACAATTTTTAATGATAATACTTTTTATTGATAATGATGATGATGATAATAATAATAATAATAATAATAATAATAATAATAATAATAATAATAATAATAATAATAATAATAATAATAATAATAATAATAATAATAATAATAATAATAATAATAATAATAATAATAATAATAATAATAATAATAATAATTAGATAAAAACTATAACGAGGATAATAATGACGATAATAATAATCAATTTTAATAATAATACCAAATTTCAATTGACTATAACTTCAAATCTGTTAATCGAAATCATTCGATATCTAAATGAAAAGTTCTTAATTTTTCGCTAGCTTTCCAACGACATGCATATCTTATACCTTATGTCAACCGCATATATAACTAATTCAGGATTCAACATAACCTAACTAAAGGCAATATCAAAAGTACAAACATGCATAATCCTATATACTCGAGCACTAGTCAGGGATACACTATTAGTATGTAAAAGTTAAATTATGAGTACTCACGTATCAATATTGAGATTCAATATTACAGGAAAGGTACGTAGACGCAACGTAGATGATAAACACTAGATTGACCTCACAAGCATACCCATGAACCATACCCAGCACCTCCATATCTATAACCCATAATTTCTTTAGTCCTATCCTGAAATGTCCCGTTCATATTGATTATAAACGTTCCATATTAATTGATTTCGTCGTGAGGTTTTAACCTCTATATGAGACGTTTTTCAAAGACTGCATTCATTTTTAAAACAACCATAACCTTTATTTTATCTATAAAGATTTAAAAAGCATTACGTAGATTATCAAATAATGATAATCTAAAATATACCATTTACACACGACCATTACATAATGGTTTACAATAAGAATATATTACATCAAAAATAAGTTTCTTGAATGCAGTTTTTACATAATATCATACAAGCATGGACTCCAAATCTTGTCCTTATTTTAGTATGCAACAGCGGAAGCTCTTAATAATCACCTGAGAATAAACATGCTTAAATCGTCAACAAAAATTTTGGTGAGTTATAGGTTTAACCTATATATTATCAAATCATAATAATAGACCACAAGATTTCATATTTCAATATACATCCCATAAATAGAGATAAAAATCATTCATATGGTGAACACCTGGTAACCGACATTAACAAGATGCATATAAGAATATCCCCTATCATTCCGGGAAATCCTTCGGACATGATAAAAATGAATTCGAAGTACTAAAGCATCCGGTACTTTGGATGGGGTTCGTTAGGCCCAATAGATCTATCTTTAGGATTCGCGTCAATTAGTAGATCGGTTTACTAATTCTTAGGCTACCAAGAAAAAGGGGCATATTCGGCTTCGATCATTCACCCATATAATGTAGTTTCATTTACTTGTGTCTATTTCGTAAAACATTTATAAAACTGCATGTATTCTCATCCCAAAATATTAGATTTTTAAAAGTGGGACTATAACTCACTTTCAAAGATTTTTACTTCGTCGGGAAGTAAGACTTGGCCACTGGTCGATTCACGAACCTATAACAAATATGTACATATATATCAAAGTATGTTCAAAATATATTTACAACATTTTTAATACGTTTTACTGTTTTAAGTTTATTAAGTCAGCTGTCCTTGCTAGTAACCTACAACTAGTTGTCCATAATTAGATGTACGGAAATAAATCGATATATATTATCTTGAATCAAACCACGACCCAGTGTATACACGTCTCAGGCTAGATCACAACTCAAACTATATATATTTTTGGAATCAACCTCAACCCTGTATAGCTAACTTCAACATTACTGCATATAGAGTGTCTATGGTTGTTCCAAATAATATATATATATGGGTCGATATGATATGTCAAAAAATTTGCATACGTGTCTATGGTATCCCAAGATTACATAATATATTAGAATACATGTATAATACAATATAAGTTAGCTAGGATATGATTAATATAGATTTGTTACCAATTTTCACGTAGCTACAACAAGCAAAAAATAACGAATCTTGTTTTACCCATAATTTCTTCGTTTTAAATCCGTTTTGAGTGAATCCAATTGCTATGGTTTCATATTGAACTTAAGTTTATGAATCTATACAGAAAAAATATAAATTTATAGTCGGAATTACAGGTTACAAGTCTTTTTTGTAAAGGTAGTCATTTCAGTCGAAAGAACGACGTCTAGATGACCATTTTGGAAAACATACTTCCATTTTGAGTTTAAGCATGATTTTTGGATATAGTTTCATGTTCATAAGAAAAATCATTTTCCCAGAAGAACAACTTTTAAATCAAAGTTTATCATAGTTTTTAATTAACTAACCTAAAACAGCCCGCGGTGTTACTACAACGGCGTATATCCGGTTTTACAGTGTTTTTCATGTTTTTCGGTTTTAAATCATTAAGTTAGAATATCATATAGATATAGAATATGTGTTTAGTTGATTTTAAAAGTCAAGTTGGAAGGATTAACTTTTGTTTGCGAACAAGTTTAGAATTAACTAAACTATATTCTAGTGATTTCAAGTTTAAACCTTCGAATAAGGTAGTTTTATATATATATGAATCGAATGATGTTATGAACATCATTACTACCTCAAGTTTTGTGGATGAACCTATTGGAAATGAAAAAAATAGATGTAGCTTCAAAGGATCCTTGGATGGCTTAAAAGTTCTTGAAGCAGAATCATGACACGAAAACAAGTTCAAGTAAGATTTCCACTCAAAATAAGATTGTTATAGTTATAGAAATTGAATCAAAGTTTGAATATGAGTATTACCTTGTATTAGAAAGATATCTTACTGTAAATAAGAAAGATTTCTTGAAGTTGGATGATCACTTTACAAGATTGGAAGTAAGCTAGCAAACTTGGAAGTATTCTTGATTTTATGAAACTAGAACTTACAGAATTTATGAAGAACACTTAGAACTTGAAGATAGAACTTGAGAGAGATCACTTAGATGAAGAAAATTGAAGAATGAAAGTGTTTGTAGGTGTTTTTGGTCGTTGGTATATGGATTAGATATAAAGAATGTGTAATTTTGTTTTCATGTAAATAAATCATGAATGATTACTCATATTTTTGTAATTTTATGAGATATTTCATGCTAGTTGCCAAATGATGGTTCCCACATGTGTTAGGTGACTCACATGGGCTGTTAAGACCTGATCATTGGAGTGTATATACCAATAGTACATACATCTAAAAGCTGTGTATTGTACGAGTACAAATACGGGTGCATACGAGTAGAATTGTTGATGAAACTGAACGAGGATGTAATTGTAAGAATTTTTGTTAAGTAGAAGTATTTTGATAAGTGTCTTGAAGTCTTTAAAAAGTGTATGAATACATATTAAAACACTACATGTATATACATTTTAACTGAGTCGTTAAGTCATCGTTAGTCGTTACATGTAAATGTTGATTTGAACCCTTTACGTTAACGATCTTGTTAAATATTGTTAACCCAATGTTTATTATATCTAATGAGATGTTAAATTATTATATTATCATGATATTATGATATATTACTATATCTTAATATGATATATATACATTTAAATGTCGTTACAACGATAACCGTTACATATATGTCTCGTTTCGAAATCCTTAAGTTAGTAGTCTTGTTTTTACATATGTAGTTCATTGTTAATATACATAATGACATGTTTACTTATCATTTATCATGATTAAACATAGTGTATCAATATCTTAATATGATTCATATGTATTTAGTAAGACGTTGTTATAACGATAATCGTTATATATATCGTTTCGAGTTTCTTAAATCAATAGACTCAATTTTATGTATATAACTCATTGTTAAAATACCTAATGAGATACTTACTTATCATAATATCATGTTAACTATATATATAATCATATATATGTCATCATATAGTCTTTACAAGTTTTAACGTTCGTGAATCACCGGTCAACTTGGGTGGTCAATTGTCTATATGAAACCTATTTCAATTAATCAAGTCTTAACAAGTTTGATTGCTTAACATGTTGGAAACACTTAATCATGTAAATATCAATTTCATTTAATATATATAAACATGAAAAAGTTCGGGTCACTACATATCCCACTCGTAAAACTCACTTTTAAATTAATCAATCAACACTCCGTCGTAGTATTTTATGTATAAATACTAATAATATCACTCCTAATACTACTAATAATAATCATATGATTAATAATATTATTGATATATATATATATATATATATATATATATATATATATATATTGAGAGAGATCGAGAGAGTTAGATGAAAGATTGAATCAGAAAACGAGTACGTTCGATATTTAAATGTACTTGGCCTCACCATCCTCCTCATGCGATCGCATGAGTATGTGAGGGGACCTTCATGCGATCGCATGAGGCCCTTTACTAGCTCATGTTCGACTAAAAAGTCCTGCTGACACTCTTATTAAATTATATAATATATATATTAATATATATTTAATCTAGGTAATTATTTATATAATATATTATATTTATGAGCATGGTAAAAATGTAATTTTTGTTCCACTGACTCGTACGTTGTCACTCGACTCATGTCCCGCTTTCGGTTTTTCGAACGCATATTCGTACGCTTAGATAACTAACACTTTTCGTTACGCGACGTGTACCTTTTACAAAAATTATACTTTAATGTCGGTGAATCATATTATAATAAATGTAACTTATATATTTGAGCGTTGTGGTCATTTGCTTCTATAAATCAGGGGCTCGCTGTTTATTAAAATACGTTTAATAATAACAAAACGTTTTAAATTATACATTAACGCGTTTGTAAAATATATATATATTCTTACTTCAAAATATAATTTTTTATATCTTATATATAATTGAAATATCTATCTAATTATATTTCAAAGTTCAAAACATTTAAGTAATAGAAAATATCATGTCGTATCACGTTTTACGTTTTTGAAACTATATATATATATATATATATATATATATATATATATATATATATATATATATATATATATATATATATATATGTAATTTATAATACAAGCTTTAATTATTTCCTTAAACTTATGAACAATTTATCTTATAAAACGTTTCACTAATAAAGTTCTTTAAAAATTGTTTTTGTACGTTTGAAACAATATTAAATAAATATGAAAACTTTATTTTCCAAAACTAAGTATTTAAAATAACGTTTGACCAAAGGTATGTCGCATTATTTCAAAAGTAAAGATTGGTTCAAAGTTTACATAAATTGTTCATCCAAAAGTTTCGTTACAAAGTTATAAGTACAAGTGAATCCTATGCGACACAGTTTTAAAGAAAGTCAAAAGACGCTCCATGTATGCACATATACTCGACATCCAATGCAAGTATCAAATAATGAGCGGAAGCATGTTTCACATATCGTTCAAAGACCTGAGAAAAACATAGAAATCAGTCAATGAAAACGTTGGTGAAATCATAGGTTTAAATAAGTAAGTGAGTAAAAGTAAGTCGAACCACAAGATTTGCAACATTGATAAAATAGTTGTACATTCTAAAAGTTAATATTCAAAAGCACCCAATTATCAAGGCTTAACATTCCGTCCGTTGATACCCCAACATAATAGTGCTAGAACAACACTGTTTCTCGAAAATATATTTCATCTGTGGACGGTAGCGAACCGTCCGAGATGAGGGTTTTTCAAACCCATATGGCCATATAACATAAGTTCACGCCTACACTTACACACTGCAAGAGTAACTAATGATAATCGAATTGAGGATTTTGTTCTAAACTCGTATGTAGAATATTTGTTTTCCTCTACTTGTGTTCACTTAGTTAAAAAGAAATGTTTATGTTTTCTCATCCCAAATGTAAGTTCAAAAGAGTAAAAGTAGGACTATGATCTCACCTTGAGTGCAAGAGTTAATAAAGTACTTCAACAAGTAAACGCGTGCAAAGATAAAGCTAGTCTTGACCTAAACATATAGGTTGTATCAATAACGGTAAACACAAACGGTCAAAGATGTTCAATTAGTCCTATGGCTCGTTATGACTCGATTATATATAGCATGTGAATCACATTGTCAAGTTTCATGCAAGATACAAGTAAAGAATCATGTTAGAAAGATTGCATAATCATTTGGTTAAGTTTGACAAAAAGTCAAACTTGGGTCGGGTCAAAGTCAACGAAAAAGTCAACACGTTCGGGTCGGGTCCCGAACTATTTTTCTGTGCTAATTATTCATATATAAGCATGTTAGAACAAGTTGCATGTGAATTGGAGGTCCATAGCATGCCAAACATTTCACGTGAAATGAACAAGTGGGACATAACCTGGACCAGGCAAATGCCGCGCCGCGGCCCTGGTTGTCGCGCCGCGCCAACAGGCGTGGCCTGGTACCTGGTCTATTTCACTTGTTCAAGACTTAGCCAAAATTCAAACAAACGCAAAACACAAACCGTAAACACTTAAAATGCGTATCTTATATCGTTGGAAAGCTCTTTTGACAAGGAACACAACTAAATATGTTTCATCAAACAAAAACATCATTTGCAATAACCGATTTCTCGTCATGTGATCATTAATAGTCCATCTCCAAAGTTTCAAATTTACAAAATGCATTTTAAGTTTCGGGAATCCAATTCGCACATATGATATGCCGTTTTGAAGGTAATGAATCATACATTACAACAATACACTTACAATTAACATTTCATGGCATTCAAGCATTAAAAAGTCCATCTCAAGAACTATCAAACCCAAATCAAGAATCACAAAATCATTAATCATGTTTTTAAAGTTTTACAAATCAACCTACACATCAAAATGAAGCTGGTGATACTAGTAACACAATTAAAACATGAACTTAAACAATTTAACAACATTAACTCATCCAAAATCAAAGATTAAGCAAACTCATTTTCAAGTTCATGCTAGTTACTCCAAAACAACAATTCGAGCATACAAATCATATATTCATGTTAGACTTGAGCCATAGACACTAATTAACACTTTTATAATTCAAAAACATCAAGAACACAAAATCTAGTGATTTTAGAAAGTTACCCAAATGAGATGAAATTGGTATCAAGTTGTAGAGGATGAAGAGAGGATTCCAAATATGTAATTTGTTTTGATGTTAGCCTCCAAAATCGAATTTAGATGATGAATTAAGGATTGGGAAGTTGAGAGAAAATTGTGAAAGTGTTGAAGAAAAAGGAAAATGAAATGGAAAATGAAAGAAATAGGTGGGTGTTGACCACTTTGACCTAGTCAAAGGTTTGGTATTTTGGCAAGTCTAGTCCCTCTAGTTTATAAGCGGGTGCGTGAATTAGCCGAACGAATATTTTGAATTACACGGGAGTGCGGGAGATGTTATAATCCCTTAACAAAAATATTAAGGATGTTAGTTAACGGAGGATATGAATCTAGATACGAAGGACATTATTAAAATAAAAAGACGGGACTTAAAATAATTTAACGGAAAAATGCGGGATGTTACATTACCCACACCTTAAAATAAATTTCATCCCGAAATTTAGTTGGAAGTAATAGTTGATGTCTCTTACTCGAGACCTAGTGTTGTTAACTCTACGAATGAGTGAAGGTACTTTCTTGGGTATTCCACGAATCTGGATAGTCGGGGTGTTACGTAGTATTAAGGTTTGGTTTCACGATCCATAATTTCAACCGGTCTTTCTATGAAGAGAAGTTTGTCATCAATAGTAAGCTTATCTAGGAGAGTAGCACGTCCCTGTTCCGCAGGGCACGTCTCTAACTTTGTTACATGGAGCGTAGGGTGATCGGATACTTAATAGAGTCTGAAGTTCTAAACGGTAGGGAGCGGTTCCAATACGCCCCAAGATTTCGAAAGGATCAATATTGCGGATGTAACTTTCCTCGATTTTTTTGAAACGAATTACACCTTTCCAGGGTGCGGTTTCCCAATATTACGCGGTTACACACTGGGATTTCATGAGGTTTTCATCTAATATTGGTATGATTCTTTTGGCGACTATGGGTCGTCTCGAGCCCTTCTCGGACTTGAACGATCTTGACTGTTGTTTCTTGTATGAGTTCGGATTCGGTGATTTGCTTGCCACATGCTTTGGTCCAACGAATAGGGGTATGACATTTGCGGTCATATAGGGTTTCGGGAGTGCGGCTTTAATACACGAATGGTAACTACCGTAGTAAGAGGAATCAACTAAAAGCGACAATACGAGTTGGTAACCTTTCTCTCCAAGATTTGAATCGTGTGTTTGCTTGTTCCGTCAGTTTGTGGATGATACGTGGTACTCATGTTTAAACGTGTCCCTAAGGCTCCTTGTAACACTAGAAGTGAAACGAGTATTTCGATCCGATATAGTTGACAATGGTACACCGTGTTGGAGTAGAATTTCTTAAGATATGCTCGAACAAGTTAGTTAGGGTTCGGAAACGTTCGTTATGACTATTCACCCTTATGGCGAATACCAGTGTAACGTGAAGAGTCTCTCCCTCTATGGAGAATTTAGAATAAAAGATTTCCTTATACAAAAGTACGAGCGAAAAGGATAGGAGTGAAATGAGGACTTAGAACAGGATGAGTTTATACCTTGAGGTAGCCATATCGCGCATCTAGTGGTCCAATGTTGAGACTGGGTGGGAAACGAGATAGTACACGTAGTTGTATAGTTCGGGGTTGAGTAGTAGTTATCTGTATCAGGAGCATGAGGACGATAAGTCAAAGAGAAAGGAAGTATCCTTGGATTGTGTGTTATCTTGGGTCCCAGTAATATCAGACGGTCATAATGAAATAACAGTGTTATGTAACGTGGTATGTGGTGATGAGACGATTGATCGGATCCATAATTAAGTATTCCAATCGTTCGTGCAAAAATAACGAATTTCAGTTTCCTTGATTTCGAGTCGAGAGAGTATGCCTTTCGGGCGTTCAAGTAGAAATATTTCCATATTTGAATTCCATTGTGTTACATGAATTTAGCTAGTAAGGTTGGTGTGAATAATCGCGTTAAAAGTTCGGACACGGAGAGGTTTAGTCCTTTCCTGGGGGAGTTAACGGGGTTAAAGGACGAGTAACATGAGAAAAAGTTGAAAATGAATCTGCGGTAATAACCGGCGAGATCTAAGATTTTACGAATACAAGTCAGAGTCGTGAGGGTTTCCCGATTACGTGTGGTTCCGATTGCGAGATGTGTTGTAATGCCTTGACCACTAACAACATGGTCTAGAAATTTGACTTCGTTTAACCAAAATTCTCACTTGGAGAATTCGGTATAGAGTTGCTCTTTTCTCAAGAGTTCGAGCGTAAGACGGAGACGTTGTTCATTTTCTTCTTTACTTGAATAGGTTTAGACATTGTATATAAATACGATAATGGATTTGTCTAGATAAGTTTGCATACGCGGTGCCGGAGGTCTATGAATACAGACGGAGCCTTAGATAAACTGAATGGCACTAAAAGAAATTTATAACTATCGTAGTGAGTTCGGAAAGTGATTTGTGAGACATCGTCTCCCTTAACCCTCAATTGATGATAACCAGAATGAAGGTCGATTTTGGAATACACGCGAGATCCTTGTAACGGTTCAAGAGGTTGTTGATACGGGGAAAAGGATATCGGTTCTTAACCGGAAATTACTTAGTTCACAATAATCTATACATAATTGCAGGGAAACATTTCTCCTTAACGAATAGGTTTTGAGCTCCTTAGTTCTATAGGTGTCAAGTCAAAATTTAAATTATCCACCCAATAAGTTTAACGTACATCCTCCGAAAAAATTTATCGATACACAAAAAATTTTCGTTGGTCACTTAAATGGCGTAAGTAGTACCTAGGGAAAATGGTGGAGTGCAAAGAGTAGGCTCCTAGCCTTGGATACAAAACATTTATCGACATCCGAATCGAATAAACATGAAACATGAGAATTTTGAGAAGAAACATACCCGTGACTAGTTATCATCTCGGGTTTCCTCGGTGTTAATGTTGAAGTCGCGTGCGTTGGGGTTGATTTTCTTCTTTGGGCATTCATTCCTAAAATGACCCGTTTGGCCACATGCGTAGCAAGTGACCGACTTTTGTGTGTTGGGTCCCTTTTGTGTGACGGGGGTGGCACTTCCACAATGTTTGGCCATATGACCCCTTCCTTGGCATCGGCAGCAAATTAGCTTGCCACATTCACCAAAGTGATGTTTGTAGCATCTGTTGCAAAAAGGCTTGCTACATTCACCAAAATGATGTTTGTGGCACTTGTTACAATAAGGCAGGTACCCGGCGTAACCTTTTTTGTCGTCGGAGGTGAAGGACTTCTTGGTGAAGTTGTTGTTGTAGTTGCTCGATGGAGAGGCTTCCCATTTTCTTTTGTTGTTACCCGATTGGTCCTCGGCCGTTGGTGTCCGCGCTTCAATTTCATTCACCGTTTTTATAGATTGGTGGGCTATCGCTAAAGCCTCTTATAGGTTAGTGGGTTTGGATGTCATTACCCCGTGTTGAATGCTCTTAGGAAGGCCATCCATGTAAAGTTCAACTCTTAGGGAATCGGGAGTCATGAGGTTCGGACAACTTAAGGCTAGTTCGGCAAACAGTTGATTATAAGCTTCGAGATCATTCCCGACCGTTTTTAAATTTCTTAGCCCCTGTTCGAGCCTTCAAGTCTCGTCGCGAGGGAAGTATTCGGTGATCATTCTTTCTCTTAATTCGGTCCAGGAGAGTGTGTGGGCTTCATCGATACCCACCAATTGTACGTACTTGTTCCACCATGAAAGAGCGATGTCGGTGAAAGTGAGGGTGGAAAACGTGACCTTATCTTGGTCCCGACAACCGCTTATGCTAAAAACGGATTCCGTTTGATCAAACCATCGGGTGAGAGCAACCGGTCCCCCGGTTCCATCGAAAGTGGGAGGATTGTACTTCATGAAGTTTTTGTAGGAGCAACCTTCATTTGAATTACCGGTCCCACGATTGTTGTTGTTGGAAAAGTGATCGGCTACGGCCGCACCCACGGCGTTGGTTATCATTCGTTGAAGAGCTTGTTCTAGAGTTTCGGAAGGAGTATTGTGTTGACCTTGGTGAGCCATTGTTCCTTCATGACACAAGAATATCGTTGATTAGTATTCTCAACAATACTAACCGTGATATGGAATAAGGATAGAGAGAAAAATTCCCTTGACTCGCCTTAAATTATTTATGTCATAATGTCGAAACGTCCATGTGAATCACCGTAATATAATCCCGGAAATTATATTACCCTGATTCACATGTGCATTTAACATTACTTCAATAAGTCAAGGTGGCGCGTCAACAAAATTTATCAACGTAAGATCAAGATCAAATACGAGTTAGATATGATAGAAGAGTTCGAGTATAATGCACAAATAGTCAAGTAATTCCTACTTCAGTCTATATGCCGGTTGTAGTCTAGATTCACTAATGTACCCTATGACTCGGGGTTGACACCAATGAACTCTAAATCCCTACAACCAATGCTCTTATACCACTTGTAGCGACCCCGTCAAATCGTCATTGACGGCGTCGGCTACTTAGGTCCCGTTACGTGGTCGTAGGTCTTTCAAATAACGTTTGACCAAAGGTATGTCGCATTATTTCAAAAGTAAAGATTGGTTCAAAGTTTACAGAAATTGTTCATCCAAAAGTTTCGTTACAAAGTTATAAGTACAAGTGAAACCCATGCGACACAGTTTTAAAGAAAGTCAAAAGACGCTCCATGTATGCACATATACTCGACATCCAATGCAAGTATCAAATAATGAGCGGAAGCATGTTTCACATATCGTTCAAAGACCTGAGAAAAAACATAGAAATCTATCAACGAAAACGTTGGTGAAATCATAGGTTTAAATAAGTAAGTGAGTAAAAGTAAGTCGAACCACAAGATTTGCAACATTGATAAAATAGTTGTACATTCTAAAAGTTAATATTCAAAAGCACCCAATTATCAAGGCTTAACATTCCGTCCGTTGATACCCCATCATAATAGTGCTAGAACAACACTGTTTCTCGAAAATATATTTCATCTGTGGACGGTAGCGAACCGTCCGAGATGAGGGTTTGTCAAACCCATATGGCCATACAACATAAGTTCACGCCTACACTTACACACTGCAAGAGTAACTAATGGTAATCGAATTGAGGATTTTGTTCTAAACTCGTATGTAGAATGTTTGTTTTCCTCTACTTGTGTTCACTTAGTTAAAAAGAAATGTTTATGTTTTCTCATCCCAAATGTAAGTTCAAAAGAGTAAAAGTAGGACTATGATCTCACCTTGAGTGCAAGAGTTAATAAAGTACTTCAACAAATAAACGCGTGCAAAGACAAAGCTAGTCTTGACCTAAACATATAGGTTGTATCAATAACGGTAAACACAAACGGTCAAAGATGTTCAATTAGTCCTATGGCTCGTTACGACTCGATTATATATAGCATGTGAATCACATTGTCAAGTTTCATGCAAGATACAAGTAAAGAATCATGTTAGAAAGATTGCATAATCATTTGGTTAAGTTTGACAAAAAGTCAAACTTGGGTCGGGTCAAAGTCAACGAAAAAGTCAACACGTTCGGTTCGGGTCCCGAACTATTTTTCTGTGCTAATTATTCATATATAAGCATGTTAGAACAAGTTGCATGTGAATTGGAGGTCCATAGCATGCCAAACATTTCACGTGAAATGAACAAGTGGGACAGAACCTGGACCAGGCAAATGCCGCGCCGCGGCCCAGGTTGTCGCGACGCGCTAACAGGCGTGGCCTGGTACCTGGTCTGTTTCACTTGTTCAAGACTTAGCCAAAATTCAAACAAACGCAAAACACAAACCGTAAACAATTAAAATGCGTATCTTATATCGTTGGAAAGCTCTTTTGACAAGAAACACAACTAAATATGTTTCATCAAACAAAAACATCATTTGCAATAACCGATTTCTCGTCATGTGATCATTAATAGTCCATCTCCAAAGTTTCAAATTTACAAAATGCATTTTAAGTTTCGGGAATCCAATTCGCACATATGATATGCCGTTTTGAAGGTAATGAATCATACATTACAACCATACACTTACAATTAACATTTCATGGCATTCAAGCATCAAAAAGTCTATCTCAAGAACTATCAAACCCAAATCAAGAATCACAAAATCATTAATCATGTTTTTGAAGTTTTACAAATCAACCTACACATCAAAATGAAGCTGGTGATACTAGTAACACAATTAAAACATGAACTTAAACAATTTAACAACATTAACTCATCCAAAATCAAAGATTAAGCAAACCCATTTTCAAGTTAATGCTAGTTACTCCAAAACAACAATTCGAGCATACAAATCATATATTCATGTTAGACTTGAGCCATAGACACTAATTAACACTTTTATAATTCAAAAACATCAAGAACACAAAATCTAGTGATTTTAGAAAGTTACCTAAATGAGATGAAATTGGTATCAAGTTGTAGAGTATGAAGAGAGGATTCCAAATATGTAATTTGTTTTGATGTTAGCCTCCAAAATCGAATTTAGATGATGAATTAAGGATTGGGAAGTTGAGAGAAAATTGTGAAAGTGTTGAAGAAAAAGGAAAATGAAATGGAAAATGAAAGAAAGAGGTGGGTGTTGACCACTTTGACCTAGTCAAAGGTTTGGTCTTTTGGCAAGTCTAGTCCCTCTAGTTTATAAGCGGGTGCGTGAATTAGCCGAACGAATATTTTGAATTACACGGGAGTGCGGGAGACGTTATAATCCCATAACAAAACTATTAAGGATGTTAGTTAATGGAGGATACGAATCTAGATACGAAGGACATTATTAAAATAAAAAGACGGGACTTAAAATAATTTAACGGAAAAATGCGGGATGTTACATGAGTAATAAAGATAAAACAATTTGATTACTCGGAGATTATGGGTGAAGCTATCACAAAAGAGTGAAATGAGAAAAATAAGATTCGTCTTGACTTTTGACGTAGTCACGGTTGATTTTCAGAATTCAAGGGATTTAAAGAAAATCTTCTAATCAGAAAGAAAATGTAATAGCACGATTTATTAGCAACTGTTGGAATTACGGAAGAACTGAAATATCAAGGAAATATTATCGTGATATGCTTAGAGATTAAGTAGAATGAAAAAAGTCGTGTAGCATGGCACATGATGACGGTATTGTCTGTGAATCATCACGTTCCATTAGAAATTCAGCATGACTTACTGTAATATAATCACGTTGGCCGGGCGTCATTATATTATACTAACTCATGCTTCAATTCCCAACACTACTCCAGGAATTCATTCCTAATTTAAACTTAAATTTTACAGAAGGATATAAACTAAACAGTTCCCTTTATGATGTAACACAGATAGCACGAAGAGATAGATAATTTCGGACAAAGATATTTATGATGGTATCTTCAGAAATATCAAAGATATTTATATGAAAGATACAATGATATCTTAAGATTTAAAATATTTAAGATCAGAAAATGATGAAGATATTTGTCCGCAAGGATTTAGAATAAGTAGGAGCAAGATATTCGTTTAAAGGTTTCAGTAGGTACTGAATCATCTGGATTCATTAAGTACAGATTTAGTCATTGTGATTTGTCCAAAGTCTCCTTCATGATTTGCTCAATCCGTTTCCCAGTACCAATTTTCTATTGAGTGTTTCCAATACTCCATTCTTTATCATCAAACTTTTGGCCATTAAGACCATCTACAACTTTTTCTGCTTCATCAGCATTCATATCTGAATCATTGGTTATCAATCCGAAGTGTTTTCAAGAATTTCAAAGGGTTTGAACGCAAGTTGTAATCATCAAGATATATATAATTGTTTAAGATGAAATTAAGCGGTAAACTTGAGGAATTATTTAACTGTAGAAGATGTAACTTATTAACGATATTTTAAATCAGAATGTTTTATATTTAATATTTCCTACTATTTTAATACTTTTTAATTATCTAATGTTAGTAGTCCAATGTTAGTAGTCCAATAATCCAATAGTTCAATATATAATCTAATTAATCAAGATTATATTATATTGTCTCGGGTTTAACCAAGACTAGTATATTATGACGGTATTTAAATGACGATATTTAAAGTGTGTAAAATAAATAAAAGTATTTAAATGACGATAAATAAAATTGCGAGTATTAAAATTGTGATAATTAATTGTGATAATTAAAATGACAATAAATAAAATGTAATAAGGAAATAGTCATAACGGGTATAGGAACAGTTAGCTAGGATTTGGTTAGTATAGATTTAAAATTTTTACGTAGTTAATTAATTGGTTACTAATCAATTTTATTTTGTCCATTGTTTTCTTCATTATGCCACTTGTCAAATCTTGACTTGGATTCTGATCGGTAAAAATTCGTATATGAAATTGAAATTGAAATTGAATTTGAATGAAAATGGTTATTCTTCGGCGAACGAATACATATATTTGTGGATGTAGGTAGGATAGTTCAATGACTGTTGAATCAGATTTGAAGAATGTACAGTATAACATGTTAATGTGAAATCTAAATATTTCTCGGGTATTACCTACCTGTTAAAATATTTTCACTATTAACAGTTTGTACAAAAGAATCTTTAATTACAACCTTTATGAAAATATACTTACATATATATTTTCTTCAGATGTGATCATGGATTTAATGAGTCAATATGATATTAATCTCATTTGATTTACCGTTAGAACAAGAATATATAATCTCTAAAACATTAGAAATTACATAATAGCCATGTAGAACGAAGATAAATGATGTAGAACGATATGTAAAATGATGATTATGCTCGAGGTGCAGATTGTGATGTTGAAGTGTGGGATGCGGATGTTGTTGTTGGTGGTACTGGTGTTGTTGTTGTTGTAGACGTAAGTCTATCTTCCAAATTACGTACTGTACTTTCTGGAGACTCCATTCTTTCTTCAAGCCTAGCACGAAGCTCTCTAACTTCTTTCACTAATCCTACTTCATTAGTAGTCGGGAGTAGAGGTTGAATCACCAACATAATTCTATGAATGCGTTCTTCGAGGCGGAATACTCGGGCAAAGAGTGTGAAAACGGTATTACGAATTGGTTGACTGGTGAGCGCGTCAAGTTCTCCGATGTCGGGAGGTAAATTTGGTTCGTGGCAGGGTTCTCCCTCTTCATTTCTCCAGCGAGTGAGTATGTCTCGAACCCATCTCCATCTCCTCCAAAAAGAAGTGTAGTCAACCAGTTGGGGCACTTCGGTCACACTACCTTCAGAGTCTTCAGAATCGCCTTCGGAATTATATGAATTTGAATTTGGTACATGATCCATCTTACACGATCAGCTAAAGGATTTTCGATATGAAATGATTTTTGGATTCGGATGATATTCTAATTACATAGAATACCTATATATAGTCTAAAAGATTCCGTAGATTACGGAGGAACTTTCGGAAGCTGTCAGGCAGAGTTTATAGTAACAGATATGCTAAGATGTGAATTTTGTCTATACACTATCTATGCAATAATTGCACTAAAACATGTCTAGACTTAAGAATGATAAGCAGGTAATTTCCGACAAGAAATGATAAGCAAAACTTTTTGACATGCAGACACGGTCGAAGTCCAGACTCACTAATGCATCTTAATAA
This sequence comes from Rutidosis leptorrhynchoides, assembly GCF_046630445.1. Lineage (NCBI taxonomy): Eukaryota > Viridiplantae > Streptophyta > Magnoliopsida > Asterales > Asteraceae > Rutidosis > Rutidosis leptorrhynchoides. Next base: position 439,407,035 of record NC_092336.1, read on the forward strand.
CTATCCGTTAGACACACTAATGCAAGACCTGGTTCACTAAGACCACCGCTCTGATACCAACTTTAACGACCCGTTCATATCGATTACAAACGTTTCATATTCATTGGTTTCATTGCGAGGTACTGACCTCTATATGATACGTTTTACAAACATTGCATTCATTTAAAAGACAAACTCTTTTCAAAATAAACAAATGATATATGTTTTCCGATTATATGAATGACTAATATGTCATTGGATTAATAACAGTCTTTTTGAACTCTAACGAATTGAATGCAAAGTCTTTTGAAATATGTCATGAATGACTCCAAGTAATATCTTTAAGTGAGCAAATGCATAGCGGAAGATTTCTTTCATACCTGAGAATAAACATGCTTAAAAGTGTCAACCAAAAGGTTGGTGAGTTCATTAATTTATCTTAATCATTCATTCCATAATTTTAATAGACCACAAGATTTCATTTTCATAGTTAACTGCAGGAACACTCATCTGTAAAAATCATCATACAGGAACACTCATCTATATAAAATTCATTCATATGGTGAACACCTGGTAACCAACATTAACAAATGCATCTAGAATATCCCCAAATATACAGGTACACTCATCTGTATATAAAATCGAAGTACTAAAGCATCCGTAACCCGGATGGGGTTTGTTAGGCCCAATAGATCTATCTTTAGGATTCGCATCAATTAGGGGGTCTGTTCCCTAATTCTTAGGCTACCAAGCTAAAAGGGTGATATCCGGTATAATGATCCAACCATAGAATGTAGTTTTAAGTACTTGTGTCTATTTCGTAAAAAAATTGTAAAAACATCGCATGTATTCTCAGTCCCAAAAATATATATTGCAAAAGCATTTAAAAATGGAGCAAATGAAACTCACGATACGATATTTTGTAGTAAAAATATGCATACGACGGAACTGAACAATGCAAGGTTGGCCTCGGATTCACGAACCTATATCAGGTATATATATTAATACATATAATTGTAATCGAACAAATTTATATATTATTAGTGATATAAATGTTATCTTAATAAATTATATGTTTCATTAATAACTTAATATTTATTTTATATACTTTATATAAAGAAAATTTTTAATATAGTTTTATTAAGTATATTTTTATATGATTAACCCTTATTGTAATAATAATAATAATAATAATAATAATAATAATAATAATAATAATAATAATAATAATAATAATAATAATAATAATAGTAATATTGATAGTAATAATAATATAGTTGTAATAATAATAATAATACTAATAATAATAATAATTATTATTATTATTATAATAATAATAATAATAATAATAATAATAATAATAATAATAATAATAATAATAATAATAATAATAATAATAATAATAATAATAATAATAATAATAATAATAATAATAATAATAATAATAATAATAATAATAATAATAATAATAATAATAATAATTGTAGAGTACAACCTTTGAAGAAACAAGCCTTCAAAAACAAATGCCACTGCCCAGGCTCGAACCCGCGACCTCTTGTTCAAGAGACACACGCCCTAACCGTTCCTTTATTTCTGTTTTTCTAATATCATCTACTTCACACCACAAATCGACTAGAGGATCATAACATCATGATCGAATATCATCATCCATTCTTATCATTATTACGCGTCATCTAAATCATCATCACCATTTAAATATCCTAATCATCTTAACCCCATGTCATCATCTTTGTTTAATCATCACCCTCGTCTATCCTAATTATTATCAATATTATAACGTTATTGTATCATCATCAAAATTTCATACGCGTATCATCATAATACTAACATCATTATTTATTCTAATCTTTCTATAATCACCATCATTATCGTAATCATTATCAAAATCATGCATCAAACTATCATTTTCCTGTTTTCTTATCAAATCCATAATATGGCCCAATCAAAGTAACGGCCCAACAACAGTTCCCAAGCCCAACATGCAAGTCCAATATATAAAAGAATGATACAGCCCAAGAGACTAATAACCAAACTCAGCCCGTTTATTATATATTTGATCTGTTCCGTGATTTTAAAACCATAATAGGACAGCAGTTTTTCGATGGGGTTTGAACGGAAACAGACAGAGCAGATGCAGCGATAAAAAAATCTGTAGAAGCTAGGTGTAATTCGTGAGTTCATGGGTTGAGGGAAAAAAATGGGTTTTTGTTTTGTTGTAATCGAACGTTAGTGGAAACAGAATTAATATGAAGACAGTGATTGTATCATCATCTTCATTCTCGTGATCAACATTATAATGTAATCATCATCATCATCATAACTTCCTCAACTAGTCATCATCTTCATCCGTGAATCACTGTATATCATTATCAATAAATCAACTTCGCGTCAACACTTTTACTGTATCATTTCGTGGGTGTTAGTGTTCAAAAAAAAAGACAGGAAACAGAAGAAAACAGATAGATTAATGATGATGGTTTGTTGGCGGTTTGGTATTGGTTTTCATGGTGGTTCACGATGGTTGTGGAGATTTTGAGGTGATGAGCTGGGTTTCACGATTTCAACAGAGAAAGAAGAAGAAAAGTAGATAGGGAGAGAAGAGAGAGAGTGGTAGTGTTGCGGTGGTGAGTGGTTCATGGTAGGGTGGCGATAGTGTTGTTGTAGTGGGGGGTTCAAGGTGATCTTGGGTCGTTTTACAGCTGTTGGTGATTGAGAGGTGATGGTGTTTTGAATGGTGATAACCGATGGTGTTTCTCGGTTTACAAGTGAAACAAGGTGATGGCAGGAAGGTATGGTGATTACCATGATAAAGATAGTGGTGGCGTTTAATGATGGTTGGTGATGGATAGATTGACAAAGAAAGGGGAGACAAGGAAGGTGTGTTTTTGTTTGATTTTTCCTCATGCACTTCATATGCGTGTATATACATATACAAACTCCATAAAATATATAATAATAATAATTAATAATATCAATTAATAATAGTAGTATGTAGTTAGTGGATGTTGTCTTTCAATCATGATAGTAATAATATGCGTTCAGTTATAGAAGGAAACAAAAACAAAAATCTCCCAATTAATCAACTAGACAAAGTACCAATCATATATCAATTATCAATAGTGTTAAATAGTGCAGCAGGCGTTATATTTGGTGTTTAGTTACCGACAATTTTAATATATATAGTATTTTGTACTCCGTTGTGAATCAGTGGCGGATAAAAGTCTCCAGAAAAATTCCAAATTTTTTATATTAAATTCCTTTATTTATTTAAGTCATTGTTGTAAAATTAACTGTTTAAAACTATCAAATAAAAATTAACTCAACTGTCCGCGCTAGATCCTGGGTAAAAATATAAAAAGTTCTAAAATTTAACAAATAGCTCCTAAATACATTTTTAATAAGTCTATAATTTATAGAACACAGTTTCGGATCATCGTTTATTTTAAAATCATATAAGTTCGAATTTAACTTGCTTAATATTAATCGGAACATCAAACGAGTATTACAATCATTTAATATTTATTTTTAATATACTTTATTTATATATAGATATGTTTTAAATAATAATTATTATATTTTATTTTATTTTACATAATTAATTTCTAAAAATTACATCATAAATTATATTTTAAATTTTATATATATATATATATATATATATATATATATATATACATATATATATATATATATATATATATATATATATATATATATATATATGTGTGTACAAATAGTGGTTCGTGAATCGTCGGGAATGTTCGAAGTTACATGAATGTATGCAAACAGTTCCAAATTTTTGAGACTCAACATTACAGACTTTGCTTATTGTGTCAAAAATATTAAATCGTATTGAGAGTTTGATTTAAAATTAGTCGAAATTTTCCGGGTCGTGACACATAACCTAATGTTCTATATTGAATCATGAAGCCAAACACGAATCAAAGCTAAATTAGAGAATAAAATGATATCAATTTCTAAAAAATTTAATAGAAAATACAATGCACAATACAAATAGTGTAAAGTGAGTGGTAGCACGAGACACCATTGAAATACGCGAAGTAGTGGAAAATTTTTAGGATTTTTAACTAGTGACACCAGTGGACAGTGTATATTTTTTTGTGTGACACCACTAAAATAAGTCATCTAGTAGAAAAAAATTTGAGTCTTTAACCAGTGACACCACTGACTACCATTTCTAGATCCGCCACTGAGTGTGGGTATTACACATTCTGTGTAACAATGCACGTCATGTGCATGTTTTTTTTTTAACGAAAATTTTGGCATCGAATCTTCTCGTTTGCCACTCACACACCTGTTAGGAAGAAACTCCTCACATCCATCGCGCAATGCATACCTGGAATGCTTTAGGTTAACTGCTTGGTCCGCACAAAGTGAAGGATACCAGAGGCACAACCTTGGAGGAACCCCCCCCCACAAAGGATTTGAACATGCAAATATTTTTTAAAGGATACAGACCCAGAACAAACTGAGGCTTTTTACCACTCAATCAATTGTTCGGTGGTCGTCATGTGCATGTGTTACTTATCAATAAACACCTAAAACTGGGTTCTGACTTTCAAACCTATCATATATCCAAACCTCGGTGCTATATGCACCCATGTCGCGTGCATCGATTAAGACTTTTAAGAATAACGGAGATGCAAAAGAAGATATTATAAATCAACCAAAACAATGTATGGAAAAACATAATAGACGACAGACGATTTTACTTGATTTCTTGAACCCACATAACATAGAAAAATTTTAAAATCAGAAACTGTAAACAGCTTTAATCAAGGCTTTCGGGCCAATTTAACGGCTTTGAGTTCTTCTATCAAAGTCGTTAACTCGTTAACAGAAGATCCACCTTCTCCGACAACCTTTTTCGTTTTCGTCGCTAACTCTCTGGAGTTACGTTTAATGTTTGCACCTATCGCGGATCCATCTGTCAATATCTGAATAGCTTCGATAAAAGCCCGTTTCTCAATAATCGGGCTAATGATCTCAAAACTCGGGTTCCAAACATCCGCCCCAACTCCAACTCCTATCCCTAAAAGCTGCACCAACTTCTCATTATAAAAATGCTCCGCGTACAATGGCCACGTCATCAACGGCACACCCGCCACCACAGCCTCAAGGACCGAGTTCCAACCACAATGAGTCAAAAACCCGCCCACCGCAGGGTGTTCTAGAATCTCCACTTGTGGGGCCCAACCTGTCATAATCAAACCCATATTACCCCTTACAATTCTCTCCTCAAACCCTTGGGGCAGCCCTCGAATCTCCTGATCATTTCCCCTTTTTCTCACCACCCAAATAAACGGTTGCTTCGATTCCTCTAATGCCAAAGCAATTTCCGTAATTTGAGCTTCTGGAAACTTCACCATACTTCCAAAACAAACGTATATCACCGATTCAGCTCGTTGATCATCAAGCCAACTCAAACAATTGTTCTTCTCATAAACACCTTTTTCGCGATTTTCCCCAATAAAAAACTGAAAAAGCGGACCAATATGCCACACTTTTGGCCCTTTTATCTTCTTAATATGATCAACATAGGCCGGTTCGATTTCATAAAACGTATTATGCACCAACCCGTAACTTCGTTTCTCTGACTCTTGAATCTTTTCAATCATTTCGCCAAATCCTGTTTTCGTCTTTAAATGTTCCGAAACTTGAGACCTTTTCATCATGATCTGATCAGGCAAATTAGGAACCAAAAACCATTCGGATTCTGAATTTACCTTCTTTTGTGGCTCGTAAACTTTCAAACTATGAAACATCGAATGATACAAAAAACATGAAGGGTAAAATAACAACCTAGGAATATTCAATTCGTCTGCTAAATCAACAGTCCATGGATAAAACATGTCTGAGAATATACAATCAGGAGCCAAATCACGAATCAACTGTTCTATTTCTTTTTGTAACATGCTCATACCAATAAACAACTTAGTTGTCATATCGAGACTAGTAACTGAGTTTACGTTCTCAATTCCAACCGGTAATCCTACTTTGGACGATGGAAAGTTGATCGTTCGGATCGAGATCGGGTGACCCTTAACGATGTCGTTGGTGACTGAAGATTGGAAAATAAGGGCGTTGTGAACAGTTGTGATGACGGTGGACCGAACACCACGAGCCGAAAAGAGTCTAGCTGCATGAACTAATGGGATTATGTGACTAGAAGTGAAAAATGGTAGGAAGATTACGTGAAGATTTTTGTTGTTAAACATGATGGTTGACTTTTTCTCAGATGCCATGGTTTGATCTTTGGGAGGATATACTTGCACCTGAAGTCGATTATGTTTGTTTTAGACTTTTACTGCTACTACCCTACCTTGTAGCTAACCTTTTTGTCGTTTTTGTACTAGTACCTTGCCGGCCAAATATGCCAATTCGTGTCTTAAATATGGACTGCTACAAAAATTAGACTATTAGACTATTCTCAACAATTAACTATTGTGATGAAAACGATGTACTTTTTGGTAATGTTGTAAGATCAGTATTTGACATTCATTAACTTAAAATGTCAAATTTGTGTCAATTTTTTGTAGCGTGACATGATAAAATACGATTGTAAATGGAGTGGGAAAAACACATTAATAATAAAAATACAATAACAAAAAATTAAAAGAAAAATCTGTTGAACAAATCCTCATTTCACGCCTGATGTTATTTCCGTTAAAACCATGACTAACGATAACCAGCATCAGTTTCCATCAGAGATGCCACCATGACTAACGAGCCCCATCTGACGCTCGGTTAAGAATAGCCTTGGTGTTTAATCACTTCAAGGGCCAGCTGTTACTGTATCTTATTTAATACTTCTATTTATTTATTTGAATTTGAACGTGAATGCTTGTTCGATGAAAATTAAATGCACATATTGCAATATTCGGATTTCAAGAATTTTATTTCAATTTTTATTACAAAAACTGTGAGATCAAGCTGTTGATAAAGGGGGCATATATATATATATATATATATATATATATATATATATATATATATATATATATATATATATATATATATATATATATATGAAACTGGAGTTTTGTATAGCCAAAATTTGCCCCAAACCAAAACTGTTAAATGTAAAATATGACATACAAGTGTCCAAAACCTGAAAAGGTTTCCAAAAAAATAGAGGCAAGTGAAATGTGGCGTGATCGCACTTTCTAATCTTCAAGCTCGATGATTTTAACAACCGACGCATCGCCAACCTTTTGGCAGACCACAACTCGATCGTGTGATTTGATCACTCCCGAGGCTTTTCCGTGATCCAGTGCGACCTTCAAAACTGACTCGTTTGTTGCACTTGTAGATTCAGCCTGAAAATAGACCAGTGAGATTATATTTAGGTTATAACTTGCTAAATTGTAAAATGGATAACAGATTATTGGAAGGCATACAATTAGGTTATCCCAGTAAGTATGATAATTCTACTCCATTGACAAAATCAAAAATTCCTTTTACAACTTTCGGGTATTTTTAATGTATTGGATTCTTAGGAGAATTAGATACGTTAAAAACTTAAAAGAGTTAACTATCTGATTATTACAACTTCAAGCAGGCAACAATTGCATCCAAACACTATTTTTTGCAACTCTTGTTTATTATACTCAACTTATTATTATCATTATCATTATTATTATTATCATTATTATATTATATTAAAAACTAAAATCTGGTTGTTAAATTTCATTATGCACATTCAAACACCGACTTAGTTATATCTTTATGTGATTTTGCAAGTTGCAAGGACAAATACGTTTTGAAACAGCGACGAAAAAACTTACAGGATGTCGAGGATCGGCAAGCATAGGGAAAAGGCCTCTGACAATTAGTGACTGCCTCGCCTGGCCATTCAATTCAATTTCAGTGGAGTATATAAGAATCAGTTTCTAAAATATAATGTGATGTAAAGAACCAATGAAATGTACCAAATCGCAATATACCTCAAATGCGCCACTGAAACTCCAACGCAGTTGATTAGTCTTTAGCCTAGGAATAACAACCGATAGAACTGGCATTGTTGGCCGATACTTTGCAATCAATCTGCATTAAATATGACTTGATATTTTTAGATTACAGATTCATCTTAAAAACAAAAGCAAACTACAACACAACATACTCGTAACTATTAACTAAATGAAATAAGAGCTTTGGTGCCTCCAACAATCATAAAATACCTTGCAGCCCTTCCAGAAGAAGTGAAGCAAATAATAACAGACGCCTTCACCTTAATGGCCGCACGAACCTAACAAAGGTATCGTGAAAACCGATCAAAACATTGAACTTACAAAAAAAGTAAGAAACAAGATGAGAATATGAGCAATATCGAAAAGATACCGCAGATGAAGCAATGGATTCCAAGTGACTCATCGGTTCTCCAACATATTTTACAGTTTTCTTGAAATATAGATCTTGATTAAAAACCTTTTCTGCCTGCAAGTAATATCCAAACATTCATGCATTTACCACATGAGTTGCATTACAACACCCACAAATAAGTTAGTTCTACTAATGCGCATGAAATTAAAGACAGAAACGGGAATATATTGATAAAAGTTCAACAAGATGAGATGTTACCTCGGCACAAATTTTGTTAACAATAGATATTGTCTCGATAGGGTATAATCCACGAAGGGTTTCAGCACCAAGAAGAATTGCATCACTTCCTGCAAGATTTATTGGACATTGAGTTATTGACCTATCGAATTGTGAAGACTAGTAACGATTAGAACAAGCAACTAACCATCTAATACAGCATTAGCAACATCAGTTGCTTCTGCACGAGTTGGTCTTAAATTATCAGTCATGCTATCCACAACACGAGTAAGCACTGCTGGTTTTCCAGCCATGTTACACTTGCTAAGAGCAGCTTTCTGGAATAAAAACACCTGTAGAATACATATTGGTCGGGTCAGGGCTTACACACACATTATAAAGAGTGATAAAAAGGTGAAAACAAAATACATCTATCTATAAAAAACACATCTTTCTTGTTCCCATGAAATATAAACATTGCCAAAATTTATGAAACATATATTTTGTTTTCAAATTCTTGCCAACTTATGCAATATGTACCTTCTCGGGTGGAAGATCAATACCAAGATTTCCACGTGAAAGGATGATACCATCTGCCTCTTGCAGAATCTCATCGAAGTGATTTAGACCCTGTATAGAAAATGAAAATTTCAATGGATATAAACTCTCTATTCATATACAAAGATATAAAAGGCAAACGAGACTAAGACTTAAAAATAGAGGAAAAGTCAAGTATATCATAGAAAATTACCTCAACATTCTCAATTTTTGCAAATATTTGAGTTTGACTAAGATCACCAAGCTTGGAAAGGTATTCACGTGCCTGCAGATGCAAATCAAAAAGTTTTGTATGAGTATATGACACCATCGATTCACTAAGAATAACAAGATAAAGTAAAGAAACCAGACTATATGCAATATAAACATAAGGGCATCTGTAAAAGCATACTTACTTCGCGAACATCTTCTGCATGGCGTGTGTAAGACAACGAAAGAAATTCAATCTTGTTTGCCACTCCCCAAGTGCTAATGTTCTAACATAGGATGGAAATCATCAACAAAACTTACAAACTTATCATTACAGAACCAGGCCACGCAACAATTTATTGAGTAGATCACAATATATACACTTTAATATATACTCCATCCCAAATAACTGTCCCATTTGACTTTTGAACCAAACCATTATGAATACGCTTACCTCTTTATCTTTTTCGGTGAGAGTAGGCAGATCGATATGAATTTGGGAGGCATGGAGGGTGAACAAGGCCCCAGCTAGAGTTGCAGAATTCTTAATCTTGCAATCAACATCATTACCATTCACATTATCAACCTGCTCAATTCCACACATTAAAAGTCATAATCAGTTGTCCGGACAGTGTTTATGCATCCCAATATTCATTTTCAAAATACACATACATAATGTGGATGAACTCGGCCTATATAAGCAATGAGAAACATGCTACAGTTGCAAAAATACATTTCAAAGAGAATGTCTTACCTCTAGCCAAACGGAGGTGGTTTCACTTCCTGTGAACAAGTACTGACCAACAAAAATGGTGTCTCCCTTCTTCACGGCCTACAACATCACATTAACAGTCATGTAAGCATAGTGACATCATCTGAATAATGTAATTGATACCCTTAAAATAGTTTCTTTTACATAATCTAAAATTCTTAAGGGGGGAGTTGCCCCCTCCGTCCCCCTTTGTACATCCACCTCTCGACTCACATGGACCACTTATATCAAAGTTAGATGGTGGTAGTTAAGCTAAAAAAAACATTAGATGAACAGCTATGTATATGATGATGAGTACGCAAGAGCATTCTCACCTTAGCTAGTCCATCAAAGTTGATTGGTAATACTTGAGAAGAAGCTTCCTGACCAACATCAGGGGTCAGGATAACATTACCATCCTGTTGAAGGGAAATGGCCTTCTCACTCTTATTCACAACCTGCATCTCAGCACCAACTGTATCAAGCATTACCTGAAAGTACAGAAATTATGTTAAGGTCTTAACCAATTTGTACTAATCTTGATTCTTAATATGTTTCAGAAAACACCTTGTAGGCTGTAGCTACACTTGCAAGACATGCTTAAAATTTGTATGATACTTATGGAGAGACAATTTAACACAACAGAGAATGGGGCAACCACAACTATATGCCGATGGCTGTCCCTATAAAATATACAAAATAATATAAGCACTAAAAGGTAATTCGAACCATATATTGTCTTATCACCTAGCATTTATTTCCTCTGCCTACAATTAGCATCTACTTTGCAAACAAATCCAGCTCCAATATAGGCATCTCCATGTAGTATAGTACTATGGTATGATCTGATCTCTAAGTTTACCCGATACAACAACATATATATTTACATTACGAAACATGGCACACATTTTTAGATGTTAAAAAAAGTAACTCCCTGTGATATTTTCTAGTTTTCTCTTATGAGCTGAGGAACCTAGAGATGAAGCATAAACCATGAAACTTACTTTTGTCTCTAGTAAACTTAAATAACTCATATCTAATGTGGAAAATTATAAAATATACAAGTCGACTTAAATTGAAATCCACCTATCTAATAGTATATTAATATTAGTATTAGTCTTACTAACATCATTGATAGAACTTGTTGCTAACGGAAGCCATATAAAACGGTCAACTGAGGATAAGAATATATAAGAAAGATACATACAGCACATAGTTTCTTGGTACTCTTGACAGCAGCCCTCAGATTATCCAAAGTTTCTTGGTGATATGCAGTGTCTCCCCATGAAAAATCAAATCTAGCAACTGCACAATTGCACAATATCCATATCAACTAAAACAATCATCACATATAACAACACACTGAGCAACCAATAGCTAAATCTAACTCACTAATTTGCAATAATACACTCTCAACAACTAAAATTGATAAACTGTAATATATATTAAATACAACATCAAATTTAATATGAGTTTACAACAAAATTCATAATCATAATATATAAATCAGCATATATTGATAACATTAGCACACGTCAACACATTAATATGAATGTGCATTTATATAATACTCCGTAAATATATATATTGAAAGTTAAAATTTACCAGACATGCCAGCTTTAAGGCAACCAGAGATAACATCAACAGATCGTGAACGAGGACCTAACGTTCCAACGATTTTAGTCATCGCAGGAAAAAAATTCTACAAAAAAAATTATTAAAAAAAAAAAAAAACTCCAGATCGTTAATACACAACCGAGCACATACATATACGTGTAAAGTAACATTACGAGCCCTAATTTTACATGTTTAAAAAAAAAAAAAAAAAAAAAAAAAATCAAAAACTGATCGATAAATAACAGAGATTAAACTAGTGAAATAAAAACATACAGATTTAGATGGTTCGAGGATTGAAGCCATTCGAATAGGCTCTTCGAGAAGCAAGTGATTAGAATGCATCTTGAGTGAAGAGATTTTGAACAGTGAAATCGATAAAGTGTTGTACAGAAGAAACAAGGTAGCGTGAATAATGTGTGTTTTGTGAGATTTGATTAAGAGAAGGAAATAAATATAAAGGGAAAAGGGAAATATGCTGTGGTTGAAACACATGGAGGTCGGGGGAACCCGGTTTATTATGAAACTGGTGACCCGGTTTCCTAGTCCCCAAGCCACTAGTTGTTGTACTTTTTGGAAAGGCGTAAAAGTAATTTGGAAACAGAGATATGTATTTTTGATAGAAGATTTATAAATAATAGTTTTTTGTCCCGCGCTTTCGCTGCGGATTGGTTTCGAGGAAAAAAAAGTATTGTAGTTACAGTACCAGGTATTCGGGTCGAGTTGGTGGAGCGGGTCAGAGGATCCGGATGATATTGAGTTAGTGGTTTGGAGAATCATGTTTTGAAAAAAAAAGGTTACTATTGGTGTCAACCAATCATCGGTTGACATCATTTACCACAATTTATATATATATATAAATAATGCCCCACCTTATGTATATGGCCCCACTTAATTAACATGGTGTCATGGAGTTTTTGTTAGAAAGAAAAATAAAAGAACGGAGTAAATATATTAAAAATGATTTAACTTTTTAATTTCTTTAAACAAAATTTCTCTTGTTCATGTGTTTTTTTTTATAAATAGCAGTTTGTGATCACCTACGGGTACTAAACCACTCATGCGTTCATTTTCTACAGTTGCATAACTCGCCTCCAACTGCTGTTCAGGAGGAAATCCGACTCAATCCGAGGACATGGACAGTAAAACCCTCATCCCCCACTGCCCCCGCAACGCGGTGTGTATAAGGCACCGTTGGGTGAAATTCAAGGGTTAAGATGCAACCTTGTGTGCAATATTGCACCTCACGAGAGTCGAACTCTTGACCTCTCAATAAGAAAAGCAGATTGACAACT